>NC_083237.1:18095799-18395799 GCF_032191835.1 Heteronotia binoei
GCTACGCGCACGCGCACCCCTACCTTCCCCCCCCAATGTGTCCCTGGCTGGCCTTCAGACATTATGGTCACCCTAGTTCTATCCCAATGCTGTTTGACATTTACATGCGACCCCTTGCTCAGATTTTCCGGAGGTATGGGCTGGGTTGTCATCAGTACGTCGATGACACCCAGCTTTATCTACTGATGGACGGTCGGCCTGGCACTGTCCCAGAAAACTGGATCAGGTGTTGAAAGCCGACGGCTGGTTGGCTTAAGCTGAATCGAAAAAGACAGAGGTCTTTTGCCTGAGTCATGCAGCCTGGGCAGGGAAATCCCCCTACCAGCCTTTGAGCGACACCACTGTCAATGGCGCCAAGGTCAGAAGCTTAGGGGTGCTGTTAGAAGCCTCCCTGTCAATGGAAGCCTAAATAGCAGCAACTGTGAAATCCACCTTTTTTCATCTGAGGCAGGCAAAACAGCTGGTTCCCTTCCTCAACTGTCGCGAACTGGCAACTGTGATCATGCAACAGTCACCTCGAGATTGGACTACTGTAATGCCCTCTACGTGGGGCTGCCTTTGTCGTGAACCCGGAAACTCCAGCTAGTGCAGAATGCGGCTGCAAGGCTGCTGTTGGGGCTGCCCAAGTGGGAGCACATACAGCGAGCACAGCAGGAACTGCACTGGTACCAGTAGTGTACCGGATTCGTTACAAGGTGCAAGTTTTAAAGTTTTAAAGCCCTGTATGGCGAGGACCCGTTTACCGTCTGTCCCCACACGTTTCCCAGAGGGTACTAAGATCTGGATCATCTTCCAGTGATCCCTGGGCTGAGGGAGGCGAGATTAGTAACCATCGGGGATTGGGCTTTTCAGTGGCAACCGCGTCCTGGTGGAATCAACTGCCAGAAGAGGTTAGGGCCTTGTGGGACCTCGCCCAGTTCTGCAAGGCCTGTAAGACCATCTTCTTCCTGCAGACCTTCAACATACCGTAGGAGAATTCTGGAATAACCACCATCCTGGAACTACGAGGAATATCTACTGTGTTAGCACCAAGATGTATATTTTTTAATCTATGCGTTTTAACTTACATATTTAAGTGGTTTTATTGTTTATGCTGTAATCATAGCACACTATGACTTTGATGTAGCCACCCTGAGCCCGCCTTGGCGGGGAGGGAGGGGTATAAATCAAATTAAACATAAACATAAACAAATCTCTCTTCTTCAAGGGTCCCCCAAATAGGGTTATCCTAATACAGTTATGGCTGGTCAGCAGTGTTCCCTCTAAGTGAGTTAGTGTGAGCTAGCTCACAATTTTTTAGCCCCCAACTCACACATTTTTGTCTTAGCTCAGGAAAAATGGCCCAAGAGCAAGTTAATTGATGCAGTAGCTCACAACTTTAATGCAAGTAGCTCACAACAAAGAATTTTTGCTCACAAGACTCCACAGTTTAGGAGTATTGCTGGACAGGTGTGCACACAGAGAGATATCATTATCCCTCAAGAGTTAAGCTGATGTGGCTAGGCAGATATGCAGAGAGAGACTCACACTCAAAACTACGTGAATTCTTCAAATACCTGAGAACTTGCAATTACTGCTTTCCCCTCATAGTAACACTGCAGTCTGGATTGAAGGAAGCATCTTAGAGAGTGGGAAAGCTTGAGGAGGAAATCCTCACCTACAGTTCAACAGAAGAGGAGAAGAAACACTTTGCAAGCGTTGAACAGAGAGGAAAAACACCCAAGGGGGAAGTGAAAAGCTGCAGGAGACTAGGAGCTGGGAGCAGACTTAACTGGCTTCACCTTTCTTAAAATCATAAAGTTGGAAGGAACCTCCAGGGTCATCTAGTCCAACCCCATGCACAATGCAGGAAACCCACAAATACCTACCCCATATTCAAAGGATCTTCATCGCCGTCAGATGGCTATCTAGCCTCTGTTTAAAAACCTCCAAGGAAGAAGAGCCCACCACCTCCCGAGGAAGCCTGTTCCACTGAGGAATCATTCTAACGATCAGGACGTTCTTCCTAATGTTGAGCCGGAAACTTTTTCGATTTAATTTCAACCCATTGGTTCTGGTCCTACTTTCTGGGGCCACAGATAACAATTCCACACTATCCTCTATAGGACAGCCCTCCAAGTACCTGAAGATGGTGATTCTTCTTGTAGTTCTCCTTCACAGAAGACCAAGTCATCATTTTTTGTGTGTTGCTTAGGAATTGCCTGTGGCCACATCCCTGATTTAAGACATGCCTAACAAAGGCACTATCACAATATTGACAGCCAGCATGGTAGAGTAGTTAGAGTATTGGGCTATAATCTGAAAGATGCAAGGTCGAAACTCCACTCTGCCATGGACCCTTTCTTGGAGAACTTGGGCCAATCACACCCTCTCAGCCAGACCTACCTGACAAGTTTCTCACAAAGATGAAATGGTGATAGGGAGAATGTTGTAATCTACTTTGAGTCCTCACTGGGAAGAAACATGGAGTGGAAATGAAGTCAATAGATCAATAGATTCCTTCTGATCCTTGGTATGGTCGAAGTACCTTTTGACAAGATGAGTTGTCTTCCAGGAAGAAGATGCTGCTGATACTCAGCTAAGGACTGCTGTTGGTAAAGATGGGCATGGATAAGTCAGTAGGAAATATGCAGTCTAATTGTAACACATGCCTTACTGAATCACAGTGAAGTATTCTTATTTTGCAACTATTTGTCAAAACATCATCATCTAGCAGATAACAGGCAGTGCATATGAAATTAATAGCTGGGCAGGTGTTCTTCCTTCTGCCCTCCCTTCATTTTGATTTGTTATATTACTGAAAAGCAGCATTATATATTTGTCTGAATCAAACAACTGTGTTAATGGGAAGTGGGAACAAATAGCTCAAAATCTTTCAGACCAGCCTTCTTCTTCGATGACACTATTATCAGCTCTAACCTTATAGAAGGACTTCTCAATCTCTACTTGCTTCAAGATGCCTCAGTAGCTCAGAGACAAATATCCAAGACTCAAACTGATTCTGGTGGTGAAGATGGTGGCATAGGGTGAGGGTAGGAAGCTTGTTGTGGGTTCTCTGTGAAGTACGAATTAATTATTAAAAGATCTGCAGAAGTTTCTCTTCAGGAAATGAACAGATCTTTGGGATTTATTTACATTGTGTAGTCCTTTTTCTTATCAAAACAAAATCTCCTCAGAAACTAATTACCTCAGTTGAGAGAAGCAACAATTTACATGTTTGTTTTTTTCCACGTAATGAGGCCTCCAAGTAGCTAGGAGAAGAATGTAAGAACATAAGAGAAGCCATGTTGGGTCAGGCCAATGGCCCATTCAGTCCAACACTCTGTGTCACACAGTGGCCAAAAAAACTCAGGTACCATTAGGAGGTCCATAAGTGGGGAAGGACACTAGAAGCCCTCCCACTGTTGCCCCCCCCAGCACCAAGCACCAAATATACAGAGCATCACTGCCCCAGACAGAGAGTTCCAACAATATGCTGTGGTTAATAGTCACTGATGGTCCTCTCCTCCATAAGTTTATCCAATTCCCTCTTGAAGCTGTCTATGCTTGTAGCGGCCACCACCTCCTGTGGAAGTGAATTCAATCTGACTCAGGTCTTTCAACACTCCTCCCAAAATCAGCAGTTCTGGAGTGGGCAAACCCTTCTCATCTTCCACAGTGAAGACAGAGGCAAAAAATGTATTCAGTTTCTCAGCCATTTCCCTATCCTCCTTCAGTAATCCTTTTACCTCTTGGTTCCCCAGGCACCTTGCCCACACTCTTTTTCCATAATCCAAATGGGGCAGCACCCTACGTACTGGGAGACATCTTTGTGCAACCCTGGCCACCACAATTGTCTCTGAATGAGATGAAGTGTTTTCACAGACCCAAAATGCCCCCCCCCCCCCAATTTGCTGTCATGAGATCGCCCCAGTATTTCTCTCAGAATATTGAGGGGAATGTACAATTTGCCATCTTTGTAAAAATATCTGTCCGGATGCTTCTCCAGTTGCAACCCCCTCCCATTTGTCTTTTCCTCCCTTCTCTAGCTCCATCTGTATTCTCTGCAATAGGTTAGCAGAGGGCTGGGGAGGAATTAAGTGCTGACAAGCCCCCTGGCTGAGAGTGACAACACTCCCTCCCAACTGCGCAGGTGTGAACATAGAGTCAATAATCTCCTCCCTCTTGCTTTCGTGTTGAGGGAGGTGGCAGAGGGCATCAGACAAGAAGTTTGGTTTGCCAGGGAGGTGCTTGAGGGTGAAACAAAACTTAGAAAAGAACCCCACCCATCGTACTTGCTTAGTAGATAGTAGATAGTTTTTGTGGGGCCTTCCAGGAAGTGATGCCAAGTCTCCAAAGCAAATTTAATGGCAGATGCCTCTTTGTTCCAGACAGAATGATTGTATACAGTGGCTTTATTTTTATTTATTTTTTTAATATAAGCACAGGGATGGAGTCACCCATCTTCCCCCTCTTGGGGGAGCACCCCCTCTCAGGCAACATCACTGGCATCACACTGGACCACGAATTTTTTTCTTTCCTCAGGGTGCATTAGGATGGCCTTGGAAGTGAACAAACTCTTGTGCAGAACCGCATAATGTTTTAAACTATGTGCATGTGACACGCATGCACCTAATGCACATAGAAGTGGCAAAAAAAGAACTGCATGGTGCCGTTGTGTGGATGGCAGAAGACGACTTCACCACAGAGTGATTCAAATTGCAGTATGGCAGTCTGATCGATAATATCCGGAACAAAGATATTCGGAACAGAACCGGGTCAGTTTAACACGGACTCAACACGTTGTGTGAACAGGGCCTTAGTAATTCTTTGGTTAGTGGGAAGGGGTAGGCATTCATCATCAACAAGCGTCATTTCGTAGCAGGAGCTCCTTTGCATTTTTGGCCACACCCCTGATGTAGCCAATCCTCCAAGAGCTTACAGGGCTCTTTTTTGAAAGCTCTTGGAGGATTGGCTACATCAGGGGTGTGTGACCTGATATGCAACAGAGCTCCTGCTACAAAATGGCCCGTGGTCATTGATACTTCGTTTATTCCTCAATAATCTGTACACAGTCTCGGACTCCCGACATGGATGAATTTAGGTTTGTCTATATGAATTTTTGAAGCTTAGGTCTCCTGTCTATTCATTGAGTAGAGTTTAGCTTTTGAAAGTTGCTCCCCCTCTATGAGCTCAATAGCACAGTCTGTTGATCAATGAGGGGGGAGCTCATCCACTTCCTTCTGTTCAAACACCCTTTTTAAGTCTCTGTATGCACGAGGGATCAACTCCACTTCCTCCCTGGTGAGGCATGGTCTCTGGAATGTGGAAGGGGACCCACTGCCTTATCTGCCTAAGGTGATAAAAGGCTGACTTACAGTGGCCACCACCTGGGCCTCCATTGTCAATGAAGGCTCCAGGAGTAACCCCAGATTCTTAACCTCAGACTCTGGCACCAATGGCGTCCCATAGAAGGTCAATAGGGGGACCTCTCTTCCCAGACCGCCACAACCCAGGTGGAGGACCTCTGTCTTCATTGGATTAAATTTCATTTGACTCTGCCTGAAACAATTCACCATGGCTTGCAATGCCAGTTCCAGATTTTCTGGGGTGCAGTTAGATTGGCCACCCATCAATAGACAGAGCTTTTTTATTTCTTATTTGATGTTTCTTAGGCAGCAAACAGTAGCTTCCAGAAAAAAGTGGTCACATTCAGTGAAACCAGGGCTGAAAAGCTGAATCCTGCCCAACTAATACTTCAGCAGAAGTCAAATAATTCCATTCCCGCTACTTGGAGACCTCATTACATGGAAAAAACAAACATGTAAATTACTACTTCTCTCCACTGAGGCAATTAGTTTATGAGGAGATTTTGTTTTGATAGGAAGAAAAGGGACTACACACTGTAAATGAATCCCCAAGATCTGTTCATTTCCTGAAGGAAAACTTGTACAAATCTTTTAAGAATGGGTTCATACTCCACAGAGAACCCACAACCAAGCTTCCTATCTTCACCCCATACCACCATCTCTGCCACCAGAACCAGTTTGAGTCCTGGATATTTGCCTGTGCGCTACTGAGGTATCTTGAAGCAAATAGAGATTGAGAAGCCCTTCTATAAGCCTAGATTTGATAACAGTCTTCAAAGAAGAAGACTGGTCTGAAAGATTTTGGGCTTTTTGTTCCTGCTTCCCATTAACACAGGTGTTTGATTCAGACAAATGTATAGTGTTGTTTTTTTCAGTTATATAACTAGACATCCAAATAAAGGGAGGGCAGAAGGAAGGACACCATCTGCCCATCTATCAATTTCTTATGCACTGCATATTATCTGATAGATGATTCAGTTTTGGCAAATAAGTTTCAAAACAAGAAAACTTCACTGTGATCCACTAAGGCATATGTTTAAATTAGGTTGCATATTTCCTACTGACTTATCCATGGCCATCTTCACAAACAGCGGTCCTTAGTTGAGTATCAGCAGCATCTTCTTCCTGGAAGACAACTCATCTTGACAAAAGATAATTTTACAAAAGCAGGGATCAGATGGTATCTATTGATCTATTGACTTCATTTTGACCCCATCTTTCTTCCCAGTGAGGACTCAAAGTAGCTTACAACATTTTCTTCATCTCCATTTCATCTTTGCAGCAATCCTATCAGGTAGATCTCGCTGAGAGGGTGTGATTGGCCCAAGTTCACCCAGTAAACATCCATGGCAGAGTGGGGTTTTGAATTTGCGTCTCTCAGATCCTGGCCTGACTCTCAAACTACTCCACCACCCTGGCTCTCAATATTTTGGAAGTCTCTTTGGTGGTTGTCGTTTAGTTGCACAGTAGAGTCCAACTCTTTGCGACCCCAAGGACAAAGTCACGCCAGGCCCTCCTGTCTTCCACCATCTTCCGAAGTCTGCTCAAATTCGTGTTTGTTACATCAGTAACACTATCCAGTCATCTTATCTTTTGCCATCCCCTTCTTCTTTTGCCTTTTGTCTTTCCCAACATCAGGATCTTCTCCAGGGAGTGCTCCCTTCTCATTTGATGGCCAAAGTATTTGAGCTTCAGCTTCAGCATCTGACCTTCCAGGGAACAGTCTGGGTTAATTTCCCTTTGGTCTGACTGATTTGATCTTCTTGCAGTCCAAGGGACTCTCAAGAGTCTTCTCCAGCACCACAGCTCAAAAGCATCTGTTCTTCTGCACTTGGCCTTCTTTATGGTCCAGCTCTCACAGCTTGCGTCTCTCAGATCCTGGCCTGACTCTCAAACTACTCCACTACCCTGGCTCTCAATATTTTGGAAGTCTCTTTGGTTGTTGTTTAGTTGCACAGTCGTTTAGTCTGCACTCGGCCTTCCTTATGGTTCAGCTCTCACAGCCATACATTACTACTGGGAATACCATCGCTTTAACGATACGGACTTTTGTTGGCAGGGTGATGTCTCTACTTTTTATTATACTGCCCAGGTTCACCATAGCTGTCCTCCCAAGGAGCAAACATCTTTTAATTTCATGGCTACAGTCACCATCTGCAGTGATCTTGGATCCCAGAAATGTGAAGTCTGTCACTACTTCCATGTCTTCCCCTTCTATTTGCCAAGGTTTGATGGGGCCGGATGCCATGATCTTAGTTTTTTTGATGTTGAGTTTCAAGCCTTCTTTTGTGCTCTCCTCTTTCACCCTCAACAAGAGGTTCTTTAGGTCCTTCTCATCTTCTGCCATTAGAGTAGTGTCATCTGCATATCTGAGGTTGTTGATGTTTTTCCCAGCAATCTTAATTCCGGCTTGTGCTTCTTCCAGGCCAGCATTTTGCATGATGTACTCTGCATATAAATTAAATAAGCAGGGTGACAATATACATCCTTGTCGAACTCTTTGTCCTATTCTCTTTGGTAAGCATGCCTTAAATCAGGGATGTTGCCACAGGCAATTCCTATGCAAACTCAAAAAAAAAATGATAATTGGGACTTCAGTGAAGGAGATCTGTAAGAAGAAAGGTGAAGCCAGTTAAGTCTGCTTCCAACTCTTTGTTTCCTGTAGCTTTTCACTTCCCCCTTGAGTGTTTTTCCTCTCTGTTCAACTCTTGTAAAGTGTTTTCCCCCCTCTTTTTCTGAATTGTAGGTGAGGATTTCCTCCTCAAGCTTTTCTCCTCTCTAAAATGCTTCCTTAAATCCAGACTGCAGTGTTACTGTGAGGGGAAAGCAGTAGTATTGAGTTCTCAGGTATGAGAAGAATTCACACAGTTTTGGGTGTGGGTTGCACTCTCTCCACATATCTGCCTAGCCACATCAGCTTAACTCTTGAGGGATAATGATTTCTCTCTGACCAATTTTGCACTCACCCTACACGGCTCTCCTGTTCATCTGCAAAGTGTGGCTTCCTTCCGATTTCCCACTGTCTGCCCTGCGGCTGCAGCAAGGATCGCCGTTTTAGCACAGCAAACAGAAACTGGTTTTTAGCGGTTTCTGTTTGCTGCACGAAAACACCAATCCTTGCTGCAGCCCCAGGGCAGATAGTGGGAAATCAGAAGAAAGCCACGCTGAGAAGACGAGTGTGAGAGCGGTGTAAGGTGAGTGCGAAATTGGTCTCTGTGTGCACACCTGACCAGCCATAACTGTATTATCATAACCCTACTTGGGGAGACACCTGAAGAAGAGAGATTGAAAGTTCTGGCTGAGGCAAAGAAGCCAAATAGTGATACAATCATTTGAGAGCTAGTGTGGCATAGCCATTAGATGACTGGACTAGGATCCAGGAGACCCCAGGTTTGAATCCCCACTCTTCCATGGAAGCTCACTGGTGACCTTGAGCCAGTCATACAATTTCAGCTTATCCTACTTTATAAGGTATTTGTGAGGATAAAATGGAGGAGAGAAAAGGAGAAAGCTGTGTTTGGTCCCAATGGGAAAAACAGCAGGGCACGCATGAAATAATTAAAATGAAGGGGGTGAACAAACATGTGGACAAAGGAGACCTGATAGATATTGTTTACCTTGACTTCCAGAAAGCTTTTGATAAAGTTCCTCATCAAAGACTCCTTAATAAGCTCGAGAGTCATGGAGTAAAAGGACAGGTCCTCTTGTGGATCAAAAACTGGCTAATTAATAAGAAGCAGAGCGTGAGTATAAATGGGCAGTCTTCCCAGTGGAGGATGGTAAGCAGTGGAGTGCCGCAGGGCTCAGTACTGGGTCCCATTCTCTTTAACTTGTTCATAAATGATTTGGAGTTGAGAGTAAGCAGTGAAGTGGCCAAGTTTGCAGATGACACTAAATTGTTCAGGGTGGTGAGAACCAGAGAGGATTGTGAGGAACTCCAAAGGGATCTGTTGAGGCTGGGTGAGTGGGCGTCAATGTGGCAGATGAGATTCAATGTGGCCAAGTGCAAAGTAATGCACATTGGGGCCAAGAATTCCAGCTACAAATACAAGTTGATGGGGTGTGAACTGGCAGAGATTGACCAAGAGAGGGATCTTGGGGTCGTGGTAGATAACTCACTGAAAATGTCAAGACAGTGTGCGATTGCAATAAAAAAGGACAATGCCATGCTGGGAATTATTAGGAAGGGAATTGAAAACAAATCAGCCAGTATCATAATGCCCCTGTATAACTCGATGGTGAGGTCTCATTTGGAATACTGTGTGCAATTCTGGTCACTGCACCTCAAAAAAGGATATTATAGCATTGGAAAAAGTGCAGAAAAGGGCAACTAGAATGATTAAAGGTTTGGAACACTTTCCCTATAAAGAAAGGTTAAAACGCTTGGAGCTCTTTAGCTTGGAGAAACGTCGACTGCTGGGTGACATGATAAAGGCTTACAAGATTATGCATGGGATGGAGAAGGTAGAGAAAGACATGCGGAGTGACATGATAGAGGTTTACAAGATTATATATGGGATGGAGAAGGTAGAGAAAGAAGTACTTTTCTCCCTTTCTCACAATACAAGAACTCGTGGGCATTCGATGAAATTGCTGAGCAGTCGGGTTAGAATGGATAAAAGGAGGTACTTCTTCACCCAAAGGGTGATTAACATGTGGAATTCACTGCCACCGGAGGTGGTAGCAGCTACAGACATAGCCAGATTCAAAAGGGGCTTAGATAAAAATATGGAGCAGAGGTCCATCAGTGGCTATTAGCCACAGTGTGTATTTATGGCCACTGTGTGACACAGAGTGTTGGATTGGATGGGCCATTGGCCTGATCGAACATTGCTTCTTTATGTTCTTATGTTCTTAATGCCTAATATGTCTTTGTTATTCCATTTATATATATATTTGTTTATATCTGGTAAAATATATCAAAAGAGAAATTGCAACCTAAGTAGTCTTACGCTTAAGCAGGGAGGGTGTGTGTGTGCTTCATCAGGTAAAAAATGAAAATACATTTGCATGTTTTTAGGTGAGGTTGTGTGTCCTCTTTTTATCTTTACAATGGATTGGTTTTCCATTATTTGAATTGATGCCAGACCAGCATCCATGAGCAGGGGAGAGGTAGTGGCCAGGGGAGGGCAGATTCCTGGATGTATTTAAGCATCACTGATTATGGTGCTTTGCAGAATTTAAAAGCCCCCTCCCCAAGGAACTTACAATATACAATCTGGAACAAGGGAGACATCCGAGAGAGGCAGAGATGGAGATGAACAGAGAAAAATGTGAGTTCCAAATGCCTTGCTTTGGATTCTGGAAACTGTGTTTCGTGTAACAGCTCGGAAACTTATTGCTCCGGAACGTCAAAACACAATGTGCTGGAAGATTCGCCTGAAGGATCCTCTTTAGGAGGACAGGCAGAGAGGAAAATAATATTTGCTTCTTCTATGTGATGATTAGGGTTGCCAATCCCCAGGTGGGGGCAGAGGATCCCTCAATTTGGAGGCCCTCCCCCCGCTTCAGGGTCATCAGAAGGCAGGGGGTGGGATCTCTGCTGGGCACACCATTATTCCAATAGGGTATAATTGAGAACTGGTCCACAGATATCTGGGGCTCTGGAGGGGTGGGATGTTTTGTGAGGTGGAGATACCAACTTTCAAGTGCAGCATTCAGTGCCTCTCCTCAAAATACTCTCCAGATTTCAAAAGGATTGGACCGGGGGGTCCAATTCTATGAGCCCAAAGGAAGATGCTCCTATCCTTCATTATTTCCAATGGAGAGAAGGGATTGAAAAGGTGTGCAGTCCCTTTAAATGTGCTTCCCAGAGCTCCCTTTGGAGTTCAATTATACTTGTCACAACCTTGCTTCTGGCCCCACCCCCAAGGTCTCCTGGTTCCATCCCCAAAGTCCCCATATATTTCTTGAAATGGACTTGGCAACCCTAGTGGGGATGAATATGTCCTCTAATTCCAGATGGAGCTGGGCCAAACGGTCAATGGGACCAAAGTGACGGAGTTCATTTTGCTGGGATTTGGAGTCGGCCAACAGGAACGGTTCCTGCTCCTCATCTTTTTTTCCATTCTCTACGTGGTCACATTGGCAGAGAACCTCACTATCATCATACTGGTGGTTCTGGATACCCACTTGTCCCGGCTTCCCATGTACATCCTGCTGAGCAACTTTTCCTTGCTGGAGATTGGTTACGTGAGCACCACTGTGCCCCGGATGATCTTTGATCTGACATCCCCTCAAGGCGTCATCTCTTTCAGGGACTGTTTCCTCCAGTTCTACCTTTTATTTTCTCTTGGTAGCTCTGAAGATCTTTTCCTTTTATCCATGGCCTTCGACCGGTACCTGGCCATCTGTCACCCACTGCGCTATGCACAAATGATGTCTTCAGGTTTCTGCTTTGCTCTGGTAATTGCTTGTTGGGCCCTGGGCTTCATGGCCTTCATCATTCCAGTCACTATGATCTCCAAGTTGTCCTTCTGCGGCCCCAACATCATTGACCATTTTTTATGTGATCCTGCCCCCATCCTATCCCTGGCTTGCCCACCCATAGGAAGTGCTCCCTTAGTCTGTCAGTTGTTTCTTGATATTTTTATTTTAACCATTGTCTTGTTGATTGTGCTCTCCTATGGCACTGTGATTCTCACCCTGATGAAACCCTCTTTCGCGGGCAGTCGTAGGAAGGCCTTCTCCACCATATCCTACCATCTAATTGTGGTGGCACTTTTCTACGGCTCTTTAGCAGCAATATACATATGTCCCAAAGGAGAAAATCAGGCAGAAGTCACCAAAGTTGTTACGCTCTTCTACACTTCCATTGCTCCCTTTTTGAACCCCATGATTTATTGCCTGAGGAATGATCAGGTGAAGGAAGCTCTGAGCAGGCTGAGGAGAAAAAAGGTGTCATTGCTGGGGAGAAACAATGACAATATAAAGGGGGGGTGAGGAAGCCATCCAAAATGAAACTAAACTGAGAAGGCATTGTGAAACCCAATTCACATGGGAGATTTGATTATTATCCTCTTCTGGGGGGAAACTGCTTGCCTACGACCAATATTCCTTCTAAGTCAGGGGTTTCAAACATGCAGTCTGGGGGCTGAATCAGGCCCCCAGATGCCTCCTATCAGGCCCATGAGTAAGTCTGCTTCCTTCTCCCTCTCTCTTGCTTCCTTCAGATATCAGAGATTGTTAAATCAAATATTGTAACAGTGCTAATCTTTTAAACATGTTTTATTTAGAGATTTTAAAAATATATCTTTAATTGTGTTTGTGTTCTTTAAATAAAGTTTATGTCACCACTTTCTGGCCTTACCCCAACCCGACAAGATCTCATTTATGTCAGATCTGGCCCTCATAACAAATGAGTTTGACAACCCTGCTCTAAGCTGTGGAGCCCTGTGAGCAAAAATTCTAATTCTTGAGCGACTGGCATAAAGTTGTGAACTACTGCATCAGTTGGTTTGCTCTGGGGTCATTTTTCTTGAGCTAAGAAAAAAATGTGTGAGCCAGAGGTTTAAAAACTGTGAGCTAGCTCACAATAACTCAGCTTAGAGGTAACACTGCGAATGACCCTGTTTAAGTTTAGCAAGAGACATTTAATGGACTTGTCCTCTAATTGTTTATGTAGAATTAATGATGGGTGTTAGCATATTTGTGTAAGTCATTTTAAAAGATGTAATTAGTTATGCTACAATAAAAATAAAATGGAGACAAGATTCTCTGTATACAATACCCATGACGAACCACGCACATTGTTGGATATATCTCTTGTCAGGAGAATAATGGTCTGATATTGGAAAGCTAACTGGATGCCTAAGATTTCTTAAAAGCATGTCTATACCTGAATTATGAACACATAAAAAAGGAAAAACTTCTAAATAGAGAAGAGAAAAAGATGTGCAAAGCACCAGTGGTTATAAATGTTTATATGGCAATTAATAATTGATATATGTATAGAAAAAGAACCAAGCAGATGTGAAAAATAAAATATACTAATGACTAGTCAAAAAATATTCATCCTGTGTGTCCATCCTGTATCCTGGCTCTGTCTTTTAGCATATTTCCTACACCTCCCAATTCAGTATCATCTGCAGATTTAATAAGCACTCTCTCTATTCCTGCATCCAAATCATTTACAAGGATGCTGAACAAAACAGGTCCCAGGACAGCTCCTTGAGGCACTCCACCTGTCACTCCTCCCCAAGACAATGAGGAACCATTCACAAGCACTCTTCGGGTTTAATCTGTCAAACAGTTACAAATCCACCTATTTTGTTTACCAATAAGTAGTGAGACATCACCTGATGGGCAACACAGAAATCAGATTGATTATATACTCTGCAGTCAAAGATGGAGAAGCTCATTATAGTCAGCAAAAACTGTAGCTCAGATCATGAGCTACTCATCGCAAAATTCAGGCTTAAACTGAAGAAAACTGGGGAAGCCATTAGGCCTTTCAGGTTTAACCTTGATCACATCCCTTATGAATATACAGTGGAGGTGAATAATAGGTTTAAAGAACTAGAGTTGATAGAGTGCCTGAAGAACTATGGATCGAGGTTCATGACATTGTACAGAAGGCAGCAATCAGCACCATCCCAAAGAAAAAGAAATGCAAGAAAGCAAAGTGGCTGTCTGATGAGGCTTTAAAAATAGCTGAGGAAAGAAGGAAAGCAAAAGGCAAAGGTGAAAAGGAAAGATTCACCCAACTGAATGCAGATTTCCAGAGAACAGCAAGGAGAGATAAGGAGGCCTTCCTGAAGGAACAATGCAAAGCAATAGAGGAAAATAATAGAATGGGAAGGACAAGAGATCTATTCAAGAAAATTGGAGAAATCAAGGGAACGTTTTGTGCAGAGATGGCCATGATAAAGGACAAAATGGTAGGGACCAAACAGAAGCAGAAGAGTTCAGAAAGAGGTGGCAAGAATACATAGAAGAATTATGCAAGAAGGATCTCAATGTCCCGGACAACCACGACAGTGAAATCGATGACCTTGAGCCAGACATCCTGAAGAGTGAAGTCAAATGGTCTTTAGAAAGCATTACTAACAACAAAGCGAGCGGAGATGATGGTATCCCATTTGAGCAATTCAAAGTCCTAAAAGATGATGCTGTTAAAGTGATGCACACATGTCAACAATTTTGGAAAACACAACAGTGGCCACAGGATTGGAAAAGATCGGTTTATATTTGAATCCCAAAGAAGGGTAATGCCCACAAATGTTTAAACTATCACACCATTGCACTCATTTCACATGCCAGCAAGGTCATGTTAAAGATCCTACAAGCTAGGCTTCAGCAGTATGTAGGTCGGGAACCACCAGAAGTTCAAGCTGGGTTATGGAGAGGTAGAGGAACTAGAGATCAAATTGCCAACATTCGATGGATTATAGAGAAAGCACGGGAGTATCAGAAAAGCATCTATTTCTGCTTCATTGACTATACTAAAGCCTTTGATTGTGTGGATTACAGCAAACTGTGGCAAGTCCTTAAAGAGATGGAAGTACCAGACCATGTCTCCTGAGAAACCTGTATAAGGGTCAAGAAGCAGCGTTCAGAACTGGATATGGAACAATTGATTGGTTTAGAATAGGAAAAGGAGTTCGACAAGGATGTATATTGTCACCCTGCTTATTTAATTTATATGCAGAGTACATCATGCGGAATGCTGGCCTGGATGAAGCGCAAGCTGGAATTAAAATTGCCAGGGAAAACATTACTCTAATGGCAGAAAGTGAGGAGGACCTAAAGAACCTCTTATTGAGGATGAAAGAGGAGAGCACAAAAGTAGGCTTGAAACTCAACATCAAAAAAACTAACATCATGGCATCCAGCCCCATCAAACCTTGGCAAATAGAAGGGGAAGACATGGAAGAAGTGAAAGATTTAACATTTCTGGGATCCAAGATCACTGCAGATGGTGACTGTAGCCATGAAATTAAAAGATGTTTGCTCCTTGGGAGGACAGCTATGGCAAACTTGGGCAGTATAATAAAAAGTAGAGACACCACCCTGCCAACAAAAGTCTGTATAGTCAAAGCGATGGTATTCCCAGTAGTATTGTATGGCTGTGAGAGGTGGACCATAAGGAAGACCGAGTGCAGAAGAATAGATGCTTTTGAGCTGTGGTTCTGGAGAAGACTCTTGAGAGTCCCTTGGACTGCAAGATCAAATCAGTCAATCCTAAGGGAAATCAGCCCAGACTGTTGCCTGAAAGGTCAGATGCTGAAGCTGAAGTTCAAATACTTTGGCCACCAAATGAGAAAGGAGCACTCCCTGGAGAAGATCCTGATGCTGGGAAAGACAGAAGGCAAAAGAAGAAGGGGACGGCAAAAGATGAGATGGCTGGACAGCGTTACTGATGTAACAAACACGAATTTGAGCAGACTTCAGAGGATGGTGGAAGACAGGAGGGCCTGACGTGACTTTGTCCATGGGGTCACAAAGAGTCGGACTCGACTACGTAACTGAACAACAAAAAGTGAGAAAGGAACACCTGGAAGCAGATCCAGAACACAAGTCTTTTACCATCGGTGCCAATTAATTCCCCCAGTGAAGTTTGCTCTTCCCTGTAATTATCAAGATTTATTTTTTTATTGATAAGCCACAGTGACTCTTAGGAGGAGCTAGAGAAGAGTCTTCAGCAAGACTTCTGGTGGTTATAAAAAGAAAAGCTCCTTCTGCCCTTCAAAATGGGGAGGGTGGTGTGATGAATAATCCCTGTTATTTTACTTCCCATTGTATCTGGCTGCTCTTAAACCATGTATCGGTAATCCCTGATGTCCTTCTGAGGGATGTATTTCAAGCCACATGGCTTTAAGGTGATCATCATTTCTCCTTTTGTAACCATCTTGTCCGCCATTGCCACACACAGCAGTTTGTTGACAGCCTCTTTGCAGCCAGGATATTGGTACTAGTGGTGTTGCCTCCCTCTTCTCTTTACTCCAATGGCATTCAAAGATTTCGTTCCCTGTCCTGGGGGTGATGCTCTCCTTGTTCCCCATGAGTGGTATCAATCAGGAGATCTCCTAGTTGGTGGGATTATGTCTCAGATGACTTTTTATACTTCCAAGTATTCTTTCAGGAGACATCCACTGAAAGAAATCATCCCTGGCACAAAGTATGGAAACTTTTGTGATTAGCAGTGGAAATCACTCACCAAGGTTTCTCAAGGATCTTCAGAGGATTAAGAGACTTGTTTGGGAGTAATCTTGGAACAATCAGTGCCAACTGAGGGGTTATCAAAACGTCACAAAGAAGTTCTATGATAGATCTTAACTGAACATTTGAGAGTATTTGAGGGGCACATGTAGGACTTGATTCCTCAGGGGACAAAAGAATGGAGTGTTTGCAGCCTGCAGCATAGCTGCTAAGCTGCAGAGGCACAGTTTTGCTGCCCTGAGAGGAGGAGGAGGACAGCCCGTTTGGGCGCGCTTTCTGGGGGTGGGGCTAGGTCATTGTAACAGCCAGCCCTGCACTCCTCGAGGCTTTGCTGCTGCGATCGGAGCCTGGGCGGGAGCATGTTTCGGCGCTCCATGCCTCAGGCCCCTGGAAAAGTGTCACAGCGGAGTTGAGGCTGTGAGCGGGGTTTTTTGCGCTCCGTGCCTCTGGCCCTGCTGTTGGAAGCGTCTTTGCACTAATCGGAGGCTTATCTTTCCGATCAGCGCTTTGGGCCCTGACAGCATTGCACTCAGTGGAGTGAAGGCAGGGAGTGGCGGTTCCTTGTCTGGTGGGGGTGCCTGTTGCTGCCTGATGGTGTTTGGACGGCATCAGGATGAAAGGAGGCTGTGGCATAGTTATATCTAAGGCCTAGTATCCATGGGGGTTTCTTGTCTGGTTGGTGGAGAAGGGAACCACACAGGTTGGGGGAGTGGCCCCTCATTCTCTCCTGGGGAGTTGTTCCTTTATTTCTTCTGGGGAGGGGTATTTTTGGCTCCCAGTGGCTCTCATTTGTGAGCCAATTTATCCCCCCCCCCTTCTTGTTAGTCTGCTGGTGGCATAGGGCTGGGGCAGCCATTTTATAGCTCTTCTTCTTCTTGATCAGTGGGCGGCCATTTTGGTAGCTGTCTGTGGGTGGCCATTTTGTAAGACCGGTAGCTGATTTGGGTATTTAGCAGTGGTAAGTAATCAGCGTGTTCTGCAATATGTCAGGAAGAAAAGGGGCTGGAAAATCCAAGGGGAAGCAGCCGGCTCCTAAAGCCCCAAAAGCCCCTGCCAAGAGGCCGCCGGTTCAGAGTTCCTCATCAGAGGACGAAGTGGATGAGCTGGTCAATGCTAGCATTGTTCAGAGGCTCAGGGCATTGGAGGAAGCGTTGGGTATGCTTCCTGCTGAGGGGGTTGGCACTGGTAGGGTGTCCAAAAGGGCGGCTCAAGCGAATCTTTTAACCCGTCTGTCTATTCTTGAGGGCAGATCTGGTGCACTCCTTTCTGGTGGTGCCCAGGGTCTCGGTGGCACAGATGGTGGATCCGGGTCATTGGCTGGAGTGGCTGGAGCAGGGTCATTGAGGGTGCCTGCTGGAGTGGTTGGTAAGGCTGGTTACATCTCTCAGGGGTGTGCTGGGTCTGTGTGGCCTTGGGGTCCTTGGAGCCAGGTTTCTCATTCTGGGCAGGGCATCACAGTGGGGGGTTCAGGCCTGGGTCCTCCTACATGTTGGTGCCTTGTCCAACTAGGCTTGTCCAAGTGGGCAGGTTGGCTCATTCGGATTGTGGCCGGGTGCTGTGCAGAAGGGTACGGCAGGCCCCTTTTTGGGAGGCTGGGGTGTCCCTTCTCCTTATGGGGTGGTTCCGTTTGCCGCCTTGCCTTTTGGGGAGGTGGCCTTGCCCCTGGGTGATCACTTGCTGCTGGAAACTAGGGAAATAAATTTGAAAGGTGAATATGTCGACATCTTTTTCCTCCTTTTTCAGGAGTTGGAAGAGAAAGACAAGGAAGAATTGGATGAGAAGAAGAAAGAAAAGTTGAAAAAGTGAAAAGTAGAACGGACGTGGGCCAATTGGCTCCCTGGGTTTCTCATTTACGCTGGGGTGATTGCACGGGCGCAGCCTTGGAGGGCTGCTGCCCTTTTTCAATACTTGGATATAATCTACAAGGGGTATACGACTTTTAGCGGCCCTGCATGGATACAGTACAACAAGGAATTTCGGATGAGGGCTGCCTTGTATCCTTCTCTGCAGTGGGACCATATTCATCAGCAGCTCTGGCTGCAGGTTATGTCCCCTGCACGGCCAAACTTGGGTGACCGCTCTGACAGTGGTTATTTGGTGAGCAAGTCATCCGCTAACTCCTCAGCGTCCTTAGGCTCTCCCCGCGGTTCAGCGGGGCAGGCGGTTCAACCCCACTTGCTCTGTTGGGAATTTGGATCTCAGGGGGTGTGTAGCAGGAAGGCTTGCCAGTTCAAGCACAAATGCCCCATGTGCGGTGGGTCCCACTCCTTTAATAACTGCCCTAGAATGCGGGGAACGTAAGAATTCGAAGAAGCCTGGTGGGGGTGGAGGACCACATCAAGCTGGAAAAGGGGCTCAGCCCGATAAGAGTGGGGCCTCTTGAGCATTGGTTGTCGAGGTACCCTCGAAGGACAGACAGTTTTTATTTGTTGGAAGGTTTTAAAGTTGGTTTTAGGATCCCTTTTCAGGGGCCTCGAGTCCCCTTTTTGTCTGGAACCTTAAGTTAGTTAAGGGCTTAGAGCAGGTCGTTAGAGACAAGATTGCCAAGGAGTTGGCAGAGGGTAGGATTTTGGGTCCTTTTTCACAACCTCCAGTGGGTAATCTTAGGGTTTCGCCATTGGGTGTGGTGCCGAAAAAGGCGCCTGGTGAATTTCGTTCGATTTACCATCTCTCCTTCCCCAGGGGGAAGCCTGTGAATGATGGGATCCTGAGCAGTTATGCTTAGTTAGGTATACCAGCTTCAACCAGGCGGTAGCTGTGGTGAGGCGCTGTGGGGTGGGCGCTGAGTTGGCAAAATGCAATATTAAATTGGCATTTTGCCTTCTACCAGTGCATCCCGATGATTTTGAGCTTCTGGGGTTTTCTTTTGAGGGCCAATTTTACATGGATAGAGCATTGCCAATGGGTTGCTCTGTATCATGTTCCGCTTTCGAGTGTTTCAGCACATTCTTGGAATGAGCTGTGCGGGAGAAAGTGGGTCTACAGGACATTGTTCATTATTTGGATGACTACTTTTTGTGGGCGTTGTGGGCAGCTGCTGTCTGGCTTTATAGAGCTGGCGGCGGAGCTTGGGGTCCCTTTGGCTCCAGAGAAAATGGAAGGTCCGACCCAAAAGCTGACCTTTTGGGGGATTGAGATTGATACTGTGGCGCAGCTGTCCAGGGTACCTCTTCAAAAAATAGTTGAATTGAGGACTAGGATTTTTGCCTTTCTTCTTAAAAAGAAGGTTACCTTGCTAGAGTTGCAACAGCTAGTGGGGCACCTCAACTTTGCGTGCAAAGTGGTTGCTCTGAGGAGGGCTTTTCTTAGAAGGCTTTGTGATGCTATGGCAGGGTTACGCTTGCCTCAGCATAGGACTCAGGTTACCAGCAGCATGAGCGATGATTTGAGAGTTTGGCAGGAATTTTTGGAGTCCTTCAATGGAGTCTCCTTCTGGAGAGAGGACATGAGGCTTGAAGCGGAGCTCCAGGTCATGTCCGATGCTGCTGGGTCTTTGGGTTTTGGAGTCTATTTCCATGGACATTGCTGCGCTGATAGTTGGCCAGACTCCTGGATACAGGTAGGTGTGAACCGAGATCTTACGTTTCTCGAGTTCTTTCCCATTTTAGTCATGGTTTGACTGTGGGTAAAAGATATGGCCAATCACACCGTTCATTTTTGGTGTGATAATATGACGGTAGTCCATGCCATTAATTCCCTTTCATCCAAATCCTGGTGGGTTATGAGGTTGATGAGGGCCTTCGCTCTGCGTTGTTTGCGGCTTAATATTTTGTTTTTAGCCAAGCATGTTCCTGGGGTGAGTAACGGAATGGCTGATGCTCTCTCTCATAAACAGACGGAGAGGTTTCGTCAGCTGGCCCCAGATGCCGACAGAGAGGCGGTGCCAATGCCCCAGGAGCTATGGCTAATTGGAGAGCTGAGGCCTGCAGAGCGATAGGCCTAGCCATTGCGCCTAGCACCAGGAAGTCTTACGAACGGGCTGTGCGGCAGTTTGAAGACTTTAGGGCTGAGGTAGGGCATCGCATTGTTTGGCCCCTCCCAGTGGAGCAGTTGCTCCATTTCTGTGTTTCGCTTCAAGGTAAGGGATTGGCCGTGCGATCCATTAGGGGGCGCCTGTCCGCACTGGCTTTTGCCAGTAAGGCGCTAGGTTATAGGGAGGAAACAGCTGATTTTCGTCTTCGAAAGATGCTGGAGGGGTGGGCCAGAGAGGCCGGACCCAGGGTAGATACACGGAATCCTATGTCTCTGTCGATTCTGTAGGGTTTGAAGGAGATTTGGGACGTGGTGTGTGCTTCTTCTTTTGAAGCATGTTTGTTTCATTCAACATCTTTATGTGTTTTAAACAATTTATTGGTAGCATATGGTTACAAAGCTTATCTATTTCTTAATTTTTTCTTTTTTCACATTAACCCATATGACATTTCCATCCCCCCTCCCTCCAGTGTTGACTTCCCCGAGGTTATAAGTTCAAATCCATACTAAAGGCACTTCTGATTGCTCAAAGTTCCGTATATATATTCTTACAACTAAAAAAATGTCCAATATTTCTTTACTTTCCAAGTTTTCTCCATATATCCTTTAAATTTTCTCCACTCCCTTTTGAATATCTCTAAATCATAGTCTCTTAGTGTTCTGGTTAATTTGTCCATTTCACACCACGATAAAACTTTCATGGTCCATTCCCATTTCTCTGGTATTTTTTCTTGCTTCCAAAGCTGCGCGTACAAAGTCCTAGCAGCTGATAACAGGTACCAAATTAAAGTCCTGTCTTCTTTTGGGTATTTTTCTAATTGTAATCCAAGTAAAAACGTCTCTGCAATTTTCTTAAAATCATAGCCCAAAATTTTGGTGATTTCTTGTTGTATCATCTTCCAGAATTCTTTCGCTCTTTCACATGTCCACCACATATGGAAGAAAGAACCTTCATGTTTTTTACATTTCCAACATCTATCCGACATTTTCTTACTTATCTTAGCCAATTTTTTCGGAGTCATATACCACCTATACATCATTTTAAAACAGTTCTCCTTAATGCTTTGACAAGTTGATATCTTCATTGAGTTCTTCCAGAGGTGCTCCCATGTTTCCATTTGTATTTCTCTATTCACATTAATTGCCCATTTGACCATTTGAGACTTTACTACTTCTTCTTCTGTAGACCATTTCAATAATAACTTATATACTTTTGATATCAATTTTTCATTGTCACCTAACAGGACTCTTTCCAGTTCTGTTTGTTCTCGTCTAATCCCCTCTGATTTTATGTCATTTTCCATCAAACTTTTAATTTGTTGCATTTGAAACCAATCATAATTGTTATTTAGCTCTTCTGAGGTTTTTAATTCAATTTTGTCTCCTTGAATCTTAAGCAGTTGGTTATATGACATTTCTCTTTTTTCTTCAGAATCAGCTGTTATTTTTATTACTTCTGCTGGCACTATCCATAATGGTTTTCTCTCGTCCCCGTATTTCTTGTATTTTATCCAAGTATTTAGTAATGTATTTCTGACATAGTGGTGAGAGAAAAAACCATCCATTTTATTCTTCCCATAGTACATGTATGCATGCCAGCCGAATCTATTTCCGTGAGCTTCTAACCACAAAGGTTTTTTATCTAACAGCATTATCCAATCTTTTATCCATGTCAAACAAACTGCATCGTGGTATAGTCTTAGATCGGGAAGTTGAAAACCTCCTCTCTCTTTGGCATCCGTTAAGATCTTCATCTTTATCCTTGGTTTCTTTCCGGCCCAAATGAAATCAGAGATTTTCCTTTGCCATTTGTTGAATTGTTTTGCTTCTTTTACAATCGGGATGGTTTGAAACAAATACATTATTTTTGGCAAAATATTCATTTTGATTGCAGCTATCCTGCCCAGTAAGGACAAGTTGAGTTTATTCCATTTCATCAAATCTTTGTCCATCTTACACCACAGTTTTTCATAATTGTTTTTGTATAAATCAATGTTCTTCATTGTTATCTCTATTCCAAGGTACCTAACTTTGGTTGTGACTTCACAACCTGTCACCTTTTGTAGTTCGTTTGTTTTATTTGGTTGCATGTTTTTACAGAGGAATTTCGATTTCTCCTTATTTATGTATAATCCTGCTAGTTCTCCGTACTCTTTTATCTTAGCTAACAGCAGTGGTGACACTTGAACCGGATTCTCCATTATGAACATTATATCATCTGCAAAAGCTTTATATTTATAAGAGAATCTTCTAATTTTTAGACCTTCTATTTTTTCATCTTTTTGAATTTGTTGTAACAAAATTTCAAGAGTCATTATAAACAACAATGGTGATAGCGGGCATCCTTGCCTTGTTCCTTTACTCACTTTCAATTCTTTGGTAAGGTCTGCATTTATACACAATTTTGCATGCTGATCTGTATATATTGCTCTTGTCATTTTTATAAATTGTTCCCCTAAATTAATTTTTTCCATTACCGCAAACATAAAGTCCCAATTTAAGTTGTCGAAGGCTTTCTCTGCGTCAACAAAAAATAAGGCCACTTCTTTTTCCGGGTGCTTTTCATAGTATTCCACAACATTAATAACAGCTCTTACATTGTCCCTTATTTGTCTTTTAGGAAGAAATCCCGCTTGGTCTTTGTTTATAAAGTTGGTCAGGTATTGTTTCAGTCGCTCTGCTAAAATTCTTGTATAGATCTTATAGTCATTATTCAACAATGAGATTGGTCTATAATTTTTTACGTTTGTGCTATCTTTATCTTCCTTAGGAATCAGAGAGATTACAGCTTCCCTCCAGGTCTTTGGGATTTTCCCTTCTTCTCTTATCGTGTTTAACAACTTCAACAGTTTGGTTGTTAATTCATCCTTGAGAGATTTGTAAAATTTTGACGTGAATCCATCTGGCCCTGGAGCTTTACCCTCTTGCATTGCTTTTATTGCTGCTTCTATTTCAATTTTCTCTATTGGGTCATTTAATATCTTTTTCATATGTTCCGTCAAAGGTGCCACCTGAATGTTTCGTAGATACTCTTCCACTTTTTCTTTACTTACATTCACACCCTTGAATAAATTTGCATAGTATTTAAAGAATTCTCTTTTAATTCCTTCTTGATCCACTACTGTTTTCCCATTTGCCATGATTTTATTTATAGTCTTATTTTCTTTCCTTTTTTTTAATTGCCAGGCCAGGTATTTACCAGGTTTGTTTGCACTTTCAAACGATTTCTGTTTCAAATTTTTTAAATTCCATTCTAGTTCTTTATTCAGCAAATGTTTAACTTGGGATTGTAATATCGTAATTTCTTTTATTAATTTTTTCTTCCCTGGTCTTTTTTTTAAGTCCTTTTCTTTTTTATCTATTTCATTTTGCAGTGCTGACAGCCTTTCTTCTCTTGCTCTTTTGTCTTTATTATTCAATGTAATTAATATACCCCTCATTACTGCTTTATAAGTGTCCCATACTGTTGGATATTCCATATCATCCGTTTCATTTATTTGGAAGAATGCTGCAGTCTCCTTTTCTAAGAATGATACAGTGTCTTTATTTTGTAGTAAATCCTCATTAATTCTCCATCTTCTTGATTTTCTTTGCAATTTTGTTGACCAGCATATTGGATTATGGTCCGCCCAAACCTTTGGAAGAATCTCAATTTTTTTTGTTATGAGGCCCAAGCCTTGGGAACCCCACAACATGTCAATTCTGGAAAAAGAATTATGCCTTGCTGAGAAAAATGTATAGTCTCTTACCTCAGGGTTGAACTTTCTCCAAATGTCTTCTAGATTTTCCTGTTTAATCAACTCAAAGAAAGAATTGGGCAGCTTCCCTTCTTTATCATTCTTCTTTGGACTTGATCTGTCAAGGTTGTTTTGTATTGTCCCATTAAAATCGCCCATCATCAATACCTGGTCATAAGTCTCTTCGTCCATTTGTCTATTTATGTCTTTAAAGAATTTGTCTTTCGCTCCATTGGGTGCATAGAGTCCTAGTAGTAACGTTTTTTTCGCCTCTATCGTCACCTCAACAGCAATGTATCTTCCTTCTTTGTCTTTAAAGATTAATTTTGGGTCAAGTTGTTCTTTAATGTAAAAAACCACCCCTCTTTTCTTTTGCTCTGCTAGTGAAAAAAATTCCAACCCCAAATTTCTATTCCACAAAAATTTACTGTCCTTGCGTTGTATATGAACTTCCTGTAAACAAATTATATTACATTTTTGCTTTTTAATCCAATGAAATGTTCTCCTTCTTTTCTGTGGTGAATTTAGTCCATTTATATTCCAAGATAGTAATTTGTACTCCATTATGATGTTGGTTCTTTATTTTCTTCAAAAAAGCTATGCATCTCTTGTTCGCTTCTTATTGTAATCCTTTTGCCATTTTGTTCAAATCCAAGACCCTCTGGTATTATCCATCTATATCTTGTGCCCTCTGCACGCAACTGATCGGTTAGCTTCTTGTACTTTTTCCTATCGCTGATCACTTCTCTTGGTAGCTCTTTCATTATTTTAACTCTGCTCCCTTCTATTGCCCAGGCTTTTTGGTACCCTTTCCTCAAAATTTTCTCTGCCACTTCTTTTGATCTTAATCTTATGACGATGTCTCTTGGCAGACCTTTATTTTTCGCATAAACTGAGTTGACTCTGTAGGCACCCTCCAACATACTCTTAAATCTGTCAGGGTCTTCTTCTATGTACTCAGTGATGATATCCACCATATAGCCTTTTAAGTCTGTATCTTCTTTTTCAGGTACCCCTCTTAGACGCACTTGTGACTCCAGCAACTTACAGTCGTGTATTATGACCTTTTCTTGAATTTTTAGCAAGGCAGAGGCCTGTGTATCCACTTTCATCTCTACCTCTTTCACTTTATTTTGAGTCTCTTCCTTAAAATTCTCTATCTCCTTCTTAAGGTCTCCAACTTCTTTTTTAATATCTTTTTTTATTGCCAAATGCAATTTGTCCATAGCTTTTAACATTTTTGCCTCCAGAGCGTCAAATTGAGACTGCATCTTGTCAAATGATTGGGCTCTTGCACGTGTTGTTCTTTCTACTGACATATAAAAAATCACCAAACCTTAAAAAAATCCCCACATAAAATTTAGCATCCAATCCAATAGCTTAGAGCCAGTTCTTTCAGATGAGACTAGTTTCGTTTTTCTCCCTTCTTCCTGAGCAAAGATATTGAATTTTAACAATTTTGACAGTTTTTCTCCCTTTTAAAATGGCAATCGTTATTTCTCTATGGTACAGTTCCAGCCTAGAGAGGTCTCTCTTCGTCTTTCTTGATCTGAGTCTTGGACTCAATTCCTTCCTAGTTCAAAGGTCGGATGTCACAGCTCTTGTTGTCCTTATAGGCTCTGATTTATTGTCCAGCCCCTTTTAGTTTCACTTCCTGTCACAGCTTAGACTGATCTCGTGTCTAGTCTCGCAGTTTTTTGAGCTGCATGAAGAAACCGCAACCACAAAAATTCACAACAATATGTCTTTTCTCCAAAATATCTTTGAAGGCAATTGTTTTTACGGCGTTCAGTTTTCACAAGCTGAATTCTTTTCCTGCTATGCCCCCACTCAGCTCAGTTCATTCTAGGTTCTGCAGTTTATGGGCATATATACACGGCAACTCTCTTTTCTTTCTTCTGCGTCACCAGCCTCCCATTGCCAACTTTCACTCTTATCTTGAAGGGTTTTTTTTTTTTTTTGCTGTTGTTCACATCCAAAGCCACAGAGCTCAGCTTAACAAGGTAAAAGTTTTTTTTTTTCCCATTCAATTATGCTTTGCCTTCGTCTGTTATTAATCCACTCAGTGTTTAAACTATATTCAAAGTCTCTCAGAGTGAAGATAAGAATGATGAGTCTACCTTTTAGATGTTCTCAACTCCCCCGGCTGCTATTTTCTTGCAATTAAAATCAGTCCTTCTAGAGTGCTTGGATTCCGACAGCCTTAAGTGACCGAGGTCACTTTAGAGTCACTGCAGATGATGGTTGACATTCCATTGCCGGACATCAAGAAATGAAGGAGTCAGCTCCCTGACTGCTCCAGTTCGATATCAACAGCATTAAAGGAAGATAAGTTGTCTTGGGTTAACCCTTGCCTAGGGTTAATGAGCATAGACCTTATCAGGGGTCTTTAATACCCTGAACAGTGACAATAAAATCCCCCTCTGTTAGGGAGCTGCAGACTGTCTTCCAGCCAAACAGGAAGTCCCCAACATCTTTAGTAGCCTTTTTTGGGGAAATGGAGCTGGTGGCACAGTCCAGAAATGATGTTTCTGTAAGGCTCTGTTGTTAAGGGACCTGAAGCTATTTGAGGGTAAGGCAGTGATTACTGTCGGTTGCCCTAAGACGGATCAGTTGCAAAAAGGTACCATACTTGAGCTGGGCAGTTGTTCAGAGCTTGAGCTATATCCAGTTATTGCGTTGGCTGCTTATTTGGCAGTCAGGGGGCCCAAGGATGGGTTTTTGTTTTGCCGTTTTGATGGTAGCCCGTTGACGAAGCATCAGTTTTGGGCTGTGACTTCACGGGCTTTAGGTAAACTGGGGTTGTCGGGGGTGCGGTTTGGGACCCACTCCTTTAGAATTGGGGCAGCCTCGACAGCTGCTGTTATGGGGTATCTTTCCTCCTCAATTCAGCGATTGGGTCATTGGCGTTCATCGGCCTACAAGTCTTACATTCAACCTTTCCTCAGGCCTTAAGTACTTTGTTTGTTGGACGGTTATTGGTTCTGTTCTTGTTTAACTGTTTTTTCTCTTTAGGTGCTGTTGTTCTTGGCCAGAGGAGCCGAGTTCTTGTCTGTGGCCATAGCCACATGTTTTGGGCCACTCATCAGGTGTGGAGAACTTCAGTCGGCTCTCAGCTGGGACTCAGCCAACATGTTTGTATTGAATGGCAGGGGTGCCGGGGCCTTCAGTGGCTGGGTCTGCTGCCTTTGTTATTTCAAGATAGTGTGGGTCTTCCTCCTCAGGTTTTAATTGTTTGCCTGAGAGGCAATGATCTGGGGCTCTTAAAGGGCAAGGCCTTGGTTTGGCAAGCCCGCGATGATTTTCAGTATATTAGGGAGCGATGGCCTGGGACCACCATAATTTGGTCAGCCATGCTGCCCTGCTTTGTTTGGCGCTGTGCTTGGGACCCTGTGGCTATTGAGAGGGCCTGGTATAAGGCCAATAAGGAGATTAGGAAGGCGTTGGAAGGGGGGTTGGGCCACTATCTACCCCACCCGGATATTTCTCTGAAATTTCCAGACCTCTACAGAGGGGATGGGGGTTCATCTCTCATAAAAGGGTAATATGCTTTTCTTGAGAGATCTCCGGCAAGGGCTGCAGGTGGCCTTGGGGCTCCCGGTGGGTACTAAGGCCTAACTAGAGACTTGTCCGTAGTAGTGGCAGGTTTTTTCCTGGGTTATGGTACTATGCGGCTAGGAGAGGATCATGAAGCATCCCCCTTTTGGGGAATTAGGGGTCTGGCATGATCAACCCTGGGGTGTGATGACCCGGGGTGGGGAGAATGCACACCGTCCTGGAGGCTCGATGAGATGGTGCCTTTCACTGAGATGTGCGTCTGGGGTTTGGACCCTCTGGAACAGGCCTCCCTGCTGGGCTGGGCTGGCCTGGAATGAGCTGTCTCACACAGCGCCAGCTGGGGGCTGGGTCTCTTGCCCGCAAATGGCGGAGGAGCGGTCTGTTGAGACCCCTAGCCCTGACCAGGCCGCTGTTGGATGCCCTTGCTGGGTTGTTATGATTTATAATAAAGTGGCCCATAATTTTTACCAATTCATTTGTGTCCGACTCTTTATTCTGACTTGGGGGGCAAACAATGATAATGAATAAATGTATAGAACAACAAAAAGAGAGAAAGAGAGAAAAGTAGAGATGCACATAGCATCTGGCTATGGGTGCCAATGTGTTGGTGGTTCACAAATATTAATTCGGTTTAAGGGGGAGATTCATTAATACTAATTCTGTTTAAGAGGGAGCAAATGTGGTGTGGCAGTTAAGAGTGGCAGCCTATAATCTGGAGAACCGGGTTTGATTTCCCACTCCTCCTCCACATGAAGTCAGCTGAGTGACTTTGGGTCAGCCACAATTATCTCAGCTCTCTCAGTCCCACCTGCCGCATAGGGTAACTATCATGGGGAGAGAAAGGGGAAAAGATTGTAAGCTGCTTTGAGATTCCTTCAGTTAGAGAACAGGTTGGTTTAACAATTCTTTCTGAAATGGAAAACAGAAATAAAAGGCTGATCTTACTGACAGGGAAATGAAAGAACAAGACCCTAAGAGGACCAGAACTGTGATAAGATTACCTTATGCCATCAAACATTTATTTCTTACTTTAATTTAATCAAAACATGAAAGAAAAAGCAATACATAAAAGAAATATCAGTGCCTAATACTCCGTTGAGGGTTTATAATAATACTACTACTACTAATAAATTTTATTTTATATCCTGCCCTCCCCTGCCAAGGCAGGCTCAGGGCGGCTCACAAGACATGGTATAACCATGATTACAATAAAATACAGTTACTACAATAAAAGATAGTTAAAATATAATTAAATTACATTCATAAATTAAATTAAGTAAATCAGTTAAAACCATTATAGATTAAGGTGCTACAGTTCGATACATGTATAAGGGCAGCTAGATGTCATTACCCGGGTTCCATCTTAAAAGCAAGTTGAAAGTTGAAAGAATCATTATATAGATTCTACTAAAGTTAAGGACATAGGAATGGTAGATATAGGTATATAAATCAAAATTATACCTCTCTCTCTCTCTCTCAGCTTGGCTTCGCGAACGAAGATTTAAGAAGGGTGCAATAGTCCATGTCTGCTGCAGGCTCGCTGGTGGCTGACAAGACCAATGCGGGACAGGCAGGTCCGGCCACAGTGGCTGCAGGGAAAAGTCTGATTTAGGGTTGGTGCTGTAGCAGTGCGATTCTTCCTCAATCTCCTTTTGTCCTCAAGACCAGCTATGCGTGCGTTCTCAAAGGAAGAGACAGCCTGGTGGATGGTGTGCCTCCATGCTTTGCGATCTGAGGCTAGGTCAGACCACTGGTGATGGTTGATGCGACAGGTGCCAAGGGATTTCTTCAAGGAGTCCTTGTACCTCTTCTTTGGTGCCCCTCTATTTCGATGGCCGGTGGAGAGTTCGCCATACAGGGCAATCTTGGGAAGGCGGTGGTTTTCCATCCTAGAAATATGCCCTGCCCAGCACAGCTGCGTCTTCAGCAGCAGTGCCTCGATGCTGGTAACCTCCGCCCGCTTGAGGACTTCAGTGTTGGTCACAAATTATACCACTACAGTGTATATCAACATATGTTAAATATAACAATGATATAATTCCTGTGAGATTTCCTTCCGATTAGGCAGATAGGTTAGAATTGGTAACCAAATTTTCTTAAATTCAAGAAGGGTCTGGTGGGATTATCAATAAAATAATCATCTGATTCAAATTAACTAGAACGTAGTGATTCCATAATCATGTATACCAGCTCTGCAGAGTTGGGGCAGGAGAGGTTTTCCAAAAAAAAGCTATCAAAACTTTGGCTGCTGATAAAAGGATCGCAAAAACAGTGGTTATCCATTGGGGTTTATCTTTATTCCAATTTGCTCCTAATAGAAAGCATTCTAAAGTACATTCTAATGTCACACCTATTCTTGTTGCAACTGATTCCAAAATTGCTTGCCAAACAGATATCAATACTGGACAGGTCAGCCAACACTGGATATAAGATTCAACCAATCCGCAGTTTTTCCAGCATACTGGATTCAGCTGTGGAGAGGTATACAATAAACATTTTGGTGTTAAGTACCATCAAGAGAATAAGCATTTGGTAGCATATTATCAAGACTGAAGAGTTAAATTCTGCCAGTGACCAGACCACATTCCACCCATCTGCAAGAGCCAGTGAAGGACAATCTTTTTGCTATTTACATTGGTATGGTAATGGCTTTGAAAAGCTGCAGTTATGCCTTCAAAGAACCAATCTTGTATCACAAAAGATGTGAATCTGGAGATCTGTAGAAGATGTTTTGAGGAAAATTTGCCCCAGGATGAAACAAAGCTTTTAGAAATGGATTATATGCCACTTTCGGATGTCTATGGTGGCTATCCTGCCATACAATATCAGCTAAGTCCAATGAGGATTTAAAATGTTTGTAGACCGCTGTCCAGTCTCTGGAATTGGTGTCAATAAAAATCTTACCAATACTGCCAAGTGTGCAGCATGATAGTAGAGGGATAAATCTGGTAACCTAAGGCCACCAGGCGTTGGACATTGTAAAAGAGTACGTTGGCCAATTCTGTGCTTTTTGTATGCCAGAAAAAACAGAGAATTGTTGCCATTTATGCAAAGTCGGGTGAGGAATACCAATTGGAATTGTTCTAAAGAGAAAAATAAATTTAGGGAGCAAAAAATTAATTATGTTAATTCTGTCATTCTGTGTTAATATAGTGTTTTTCCAGGAGGCAAGTTTAAGTCGTACATCCTGTAAAGCTTTGTCATGATTAAATTTTTGAAGGTCCGATAAAGAATCTGGAATTTGGATACCTAAGTATTTCAGAGAAGTTGTTGTCCAGCGATATTGATAAGTTTGTTGAATTCCTGTTACCTCTGCATATGAAAGGTGTGATGAAGGAATAACCAATTTATTTTGATCAATTTTCAGACCAGAGCTCTGCGCATAAGTCTCCAGGAGTCGTTGGAGATCTTCCAGCGAGTATATAGGATTGCCAAATACAGGAGCATGTCATCGGCAAAGAGGCTAATTTTATAAGTGCGATTGCCAATCTTGATCCCTTTAATGCCACGATGATTTCTTATTGCAATAGTCAATGCTTCAATGGCAAGTGCAAATAGCACTGGAGATAGCGGGCATCCCTGTCATTTGCCCCGTCTGATTTGGATCTTGTCAGACAACAAATTGTTGGTTTTAATTCTTCCCTGTGGTTCAGTATAAAAAGCTGCTACTGCCTTTAAAAAGGTTTGGTCTACAGCCCATATGCTGTAATAATAAATCCAAAAACGTAGGCTCTGAAGAATCAAAAGCTTTTTGGATATCCAAAGAGAGTAGTAGCATTCTGACTTTCCGGCTTTGTGTAATGCCAAATATTCAGAGCTTTATGTGTGTTCTCTATAAGGTCCCTACCAGGAATAAATCCCACCTGGTCTGGGTTAATATATTCACTAATAAAGGTGCTAAATCATGTGGCCAAGGCTGCTGTAAAGGTTTTGTTACCCACATTGAGAAGTGAAATAGGTCTATATGATGCTGGCAATGTCAGCTCATTATTGTCCTTTGGTAAGACAGTTACCACTGCTTGAATCCAAGATGGTGGTAGACAGCCAGTCTTTTTGATTTGGTTGCAAGTATTCACCAGAGGGCTCATCCATATCTCTGCATACTTTTTATCAAATTCAACTGGTGAAAAGCTGAATCCTGCAGCAGAAGTTAGATAATTCCATCCCTGCTACTCGGAGACCTCATTATATGGAGAAAACATACAACATGTAAATTGTTGCTTTCTCGGTTGAGGCAATTAGTTTCTGAGGAGATTTTGTTTTGCTAGGGACTACACATTATAAATAGATCCCCAAGATCTGTTCATTTTCTGATGGAAAACTTCTGCAGATCTTTTAAGAATGGGTTCATACTCCATAGAGAACCCACAACCAAGTTTTCCGTCCTCACCCTAGGCATCCATCTCCGCCGCTAGAACCAGTTTGAATCTTGGATATTTGCCTCTGCACTACTGAGGTATCTTGAAGCAAATAGAGACCAAGAAGTCCTTCTATAAGCCTAGATTTGATAACAGTGTCTTCAAAGAAGAAGACTGCTCTGAAAGATTTTGGACTTTTTGTTCCTGCTTCCCATTAACGCAGTTGTTCGATTCAGACAAATGTATAGTGCTGCTTTTTCAGTTATATAACTAGACATCAAAATGAACGGAGGGCAGAAAGAAGAACACCATCTGCACATCTATTAATTTCCTGTGCACTGCCTGTTATCTGTTAGAGGATGCAGTTTCGACAAATAGTTGCAAAGTAAGAAGAGTTCACTGTGATCCAGTGAGACAAGTGTTTAAACTAGGCTGCATATTTCCTACTGACTTATCCACGGCCATCTTTACAAACAGCAGTCCTTAGCTGAGTATCAGCAGCATCTTCTTTCTGGAAGACAACTGGTGTTTTCAAAAGGTACTTTGACCATACCAAGGATCAGATGGAATCTACTGATGTATTGACTTCATTTCAACCTCATCTTTCTTCCCAGTGAGAACTCAAAGCAGCTTACAACATTCTCCCCATCTCCACTTTATCTTCGCAACAACCCTGTCAGGTAGGTCTGGATGAGAGGGTGTGATTGATCCAAGTTCACCTAGCAAGGGTCCATGGCAGAGTGGGGTTTTCAACCTGCATCTCTCAGATCCTGGCCTGACTCTCAAACTGCTCCACCATGCTGGCTCTCAGTATTATGGAAGTCTTTTTGGTAGGCATGTCTTAAATCAGGGATGTGGCCACAGGCAATTCCTTTACAAGCTCAACTCTTGCAAAGTGTCACACACACCTCTGCTGAACTGTAGGTGAGGATTTCCTCCTCCAGCTTTTCCTCTCTCTAAAATGCTTCTTTAAATCCAGACTGTAGGATACTGTTTGAAAAGAATGCAGCAGTTGTGAGTTCTTACGTATGAGAAGAATTCACACAGTTTTGGGGCTGGGTCACACTCTCTCTTGCATATCTGTCTAGCCACATCAGCTTAACTCTTGAGGGGTAATGATTTCTCTGTGTGTGCACACCTGACCAGCCATAAATGTACTAGGGCTTTTTTTGTTCAGGAAAGCACAAGAACGCAGTTCAGGCTGGTTTGGTGTCAGTGTGTGTGGCCTAATATGCAACTGAGTTCCTGGTTGACTTTGTCTATAAAAAGCCTTGTGTGAAACAATGGTGATGTTAGGGGGTGGCTTAAAGTGCAAATGAGTTCCTGCTGGGGTTTTTCTACAAAAAAACCCCCCTGCACCTTACTTGGGGAGAAACCTGAAGAAGAGAGATTAAAAATTTTGGCTAAGGCCAAGAAGCCAATTAGTGATACAATCATTTGAGAGCTAGTGTGGCAGAGTCATTAGATGACTGGACTAGGATCCAGAAGACCCCAGGTTCAAATCCCCACTCTGCCATGGAAGCTCACTGGGTGACTTTGGGCCAGACATACAATTTCAGCTTAACCTACTTTATGGGGTGTTTGTGAGGATAAAATGGAGGAGAGGAGAACAGTAGAAAGTTGTGTTGGGTCCCCACTGGGAAAAACAGCAGGGCATGCATGAAGTAAATCAAATGAATGCCGAATATGTATCTGTTATTAAGAACATAAGAGAAGCCATGTCGGATCAGGCCAAAGGCCCATCTAGTCCAACATTCTGTGTCACACAGCGGCCAAAAAAACCAGGTGCCATCAGCAGGTCCATCAGTGGGGCCAGGACACTAGAAGCCCTCCCACTGTTGTCCCCCCCCCCAAGCACCAAGAATACAGAGTATCACTGCCCCAGACAGAGAGTTCCAACAATACACTGTGGCTAATAGCCACTGATGGACCTCTGCTCCATATGCTGATCCAATCCCCTCTTGAAGTCGTCTATGCTTGTAGCTGCCACCACCTCCCGTGGCAGTGAATTCCATGGGTTAATCACCTTTGAGTGAAGAAGTACTTCCTTTTATCCATTCTAACCCAACTGCTCAACAATTTAATTGAGTTTCCATGAGTTCTTGAATTGTGAGAAAGAGAGCAATGTACTTCTTTCTCTGCCTTCTCTATGCCATGCATAATCTTGTAAACCTCTATCATGTCACCCCTCAGTTGACATTTCTCCAAGCTAAAGAGCACAAAGTGTTTTAACCTTTCTTCGTAGGGAAAGTGTTCCAACCCTTTAATTATTCTAGTTGCCCTTTTCTGGACTTTTTCCAATGCTATAATATCTTTTCTGAGGTGTGGTGACCATAATTGAACACAGTACTCCAAAGGAGGCCGCAGCATCAATTTATAAAAAAGTAAAGGTAGTCCCCTGTGCAAGCACCAGTCGTTTCTGGCTCTGGGGTGATGTTGCTTTCACAGTGTTTTCACGGCAGACATTTTATGGGGTGGTTTTCCATTGCCTTCCCCAGTCTTTTACATTTCCCCCCCAGCAAGCTGGGTACTCATTTTATCAACCTCGGAAGGAATGGAAGACTGAGTAAACCTAAGCCGGCTACCTGAAACCAGCTTCCGCTGGGATTGAATTCAGGTCATGAGCAGAGAGTTCAGACCACAGTACTGCAGCTTTACCACTCTGCGCCACGGGGCTCTTTATCAGTTTATACAGGGGCATTATGATACTGGCTGATTTGTTTTTCATTCCCTTCCTAATAATTCCCAGCATAACATTGGCCTTTCTTATTGCAGTTGCGCAATGTCTCAATATTTTCATATCTTTGTTTATATCTGGTAAGATATATCAAGAGAGAAATTGCAACCTAAGCAGTCTTACACCTATTGTGTATGTTGGGGGGAGCTTCTTCAGGTAATAATGGGGAAAGCATATGTATGTTTTTAGGTGAGGTTGTGTGTCCTCATTTTATCTTTACAATGAATTGGTTTTCCATTATTTGAATTGACACCAGGCCAGCATCCAGGAGCAAGGAGGAGGCAGTGGTCAGGGGAGTGCAGATTCCTGGCTGTATTTAAAGTGCTTTTGTCATTTAGGTTCTGCATTTTGTAGTTCAATAGCATCACTGATCATGGTGTTTTGCAAAATGTAAAAGCCCCTATCTCAATTTGGGACAAGGGAGACATTCAAGAGAGGCAGAGATGGAGATGAACAGGGAAGAATGTCAGTTCCACATGCCTTGCTTGGGCTTCTGGAAACTGTGTTTGGCGTAACAGCTCAGAAACTTATTGCCCTGGGAAGTCAAAACACAATGAGCTGGAAGACACAGCTGAAGGGTCCTCTTTAGCAGGACAGGTAAAGAGGAAGACAACAACAACAAACACAAGCCTCTATTGGCATATATCAGATTATAAATAAGGCAAAAAAAGAGATACAGAAATAACAAAATAAACTGTCATATACAGCTATACATTGGACAATCGATCCTTGATTACCACCCTAAAGAATAAAGCAACCTTTTCAGTTATTTCAGATGAGAAATCATTCAGAAGCCGGCATACCTTTGCAGCATCTGAGCAACTTGTCATATTGAGCAGAACTGGGTCTAGATTTTGAGAGGAAGACAATATTTGCTTTTGCTATGTGATGATGACTATGTCGTCTGATTCCAGATGGAGCTGGGCCAAATGGTCAACGGGACCACAGTGACAGAATTCATTTTGCTGGGATTTGGAGTTGGCCAACAGGAACGGTTCCTGCTTTTCATCTTTTTTGCCATTCTCTACGTGGTCACGTTGGCGGAGAACCTCACTATCATCATACTGGTGGTTCTGGACACCCACTTGTCCCGGCTTCCCATGTACATCCTGCTGAGCAACTTTTCCTTGCTGGAGATTGGTTACGTGAGCACCACTGTGCCCCGGATGATCTTTGATCTGACATCCCCTCAAGGCGTCATCTCTTTCAGGGACTGTTTCCTCCAGTTCTACCTTGTATTTTCTCTTGGTACCTCTGAAGATCTGTTCCTTTTATCCATGGCCTTCGACCGGTACCTGGCCATCTGTCACCCACTGCGCTACGCACAAATTATGTCCCCAGATTTCTGCTTTGCTCTGGTAATTGCTTGTTGGGCCCTTGGCTTCATGGCCTACATCATTCCAGTGACCATGATCTCCAAGTTGTCCTTCTGTGGCCCCAATGTCATTGACCATTTTTTATGTGATGCTGCCCCAATTTTATCCCTGGCTTGCCCACCCCTAGGAATTGCTCCCTTTGTCTGTCAACTGTTTGTTGATACTTTCGTTTTAACCAATGTCTTGTTGATTGTGCTCTCCTACGGCACTGTGATTCTCACCCTGATGAAACCCTCTTTTGAGGGCAGCCGTAGGAAGGCCTTCTCCACCATATCCTACCACCTAATTGTGGTGGCACTTTTCTACGGCTCTGTGGCAGCAATATACATATGTCCTGAAGGAGAAAATCAGGCAGAAGTCACCAAAGCTGTTACGCTCTTCTACACTTCCATTACTCCCTTTTTGAACCCCATGATTTACTGCCTGAGGAATGATCAGGTGAAGGAAGCTCTGGGCAGGTTGAGAAGGAGAAAGGTGTCATTGCTGGGAAGAAACATGACAATATAAAAGGGGCCTGAAGAAGACATCCTATACAAACTAAACTGAGAAGGTATTGTGAAAGCCTATTAATATGGGAGTCTGACTTGATTATCACCCTCTACTTGAAGGAAATGCCTTTCCTGCTACCTTATTTGAGTTTCCAAGGGACATTTAATGGGCTTGTTATAGTTGTCCTCAAATTGTCTATGTAGAATTAATGGCAGGCAGGCCTTTTTTGAGCAGGATTGCGTGGGAACACAGTTCTGGCTGGCTTAGTGCCAGGGTTGTGACCTAATATGCAAATGAGTTCCTGCTGTGCTTTTTGTGCAAAACAATGGTGATGCCAGGGGGTGTGGTCTAATATGGAAATAGGTCCATGCTGGGCTTTTTCTACCAAAAAAAACGTGATTACAGGTATTAGCATATTTGTGTAAGACAAGTCATTGATAAAGATGTAAATAGTTGCACTTTAATTAAAATGAAATGGAGACAAGATTCTCTGAGAGTATTGACTTGTGTACAATACCCATGATGAACCATATACATTGTTGGATGTATCACTTGCCAGGAGAGTAATGGTCAGATATTGGGAAGCTAACTGGATGCTTAAGACTTCTTAAGAGCATATCTATACCTGAATCATGAACACACACACATACAAAAGAGAAACCTCTGAATGGGGAAGAGGAAAAGATATGCAAAACACCAAAGGTTATAAATGTTTATATGGCAATTAATAATTGATATTACATGTATAAAAAATAACCAAGCAGATGTGAACAATAAAATATATTAACGACTAGTCAAAAAATGTCCATCCTGTATGTCCATCCTGTCTTCTACCATATTTCCTACACCTCCCAATTCAGTACCACCTGAAGATTTAATAAGCATTCTCTCTATTCCTTCATCCAAATCATCCAATAAGGATGCTGAACAAAACAGGCCTCAGGACAGATCCTTGAGGCACTCCACCTGTCACTCCTCTCCAAAAGGGTGAGGAACCATTCACAATCACTCTTTGGGTGCGATCTGTCAACCAGTTACAGACCTACCTACTATTAATAGGATCCAAACCCTATTTTTTAAAATTTATTTACAATATTCTTATTCTTCCTCTTAGGAGTCCTACTCAAGGTGGCTTACAATTTAAAAACACAAAAACCATAGATACATAAATAAATCGCACTGGATTTCCTCTCAAGCTTCATCTTTAGGCCTAGTTTTCCTGTGGTTTCTTGCTTGGAAACAAACATGGTGCCTACTTTCCTTTGTTTATTACTGAGCAGCGAGAAGGGAACGCCTGCAGGCAGATCCAAAACACAGGGTTTTTAACCGTTGGTGCCAATTAATTCCCCCCATTAAGTTTGCTCTTCCCTGTAATTATCAAGATTTATTTTTCATCAGCAAGCTGCAGTGACTCTTAGGATGAGCTCGAGAAGAGTCTAGTCTTTTGGTGGTTATAAGAAGAAAATGCCCTTCTGCCCTTCAAAGTTGGGAAGGTGGTGTAATGATTAATCCCTCTTATATTACTTCCCATTCTATCGGGCTGCCTTTATGTCAGGTATTGGTAGCCCCTGATGTCCCTCTGAGGGATGTATTTCAAGCCACTTGATTCTCAATTTAGGGTGATTGTTTCCCCTTTTGTAACCCTCTTGTCAATCAGGCACCATACACAGCAGCTTGTTGACAGCCACTTTGCAGCCAGAATGTTGGTGCTACTGGTGTTGCCGCTTCTCTTTACTCCCGTGGCATTTGAAGCTTTCATTCCCTGCTCTGAGACCGATGCTCTCCTTGTTCCCCATGAGTGGTATCAGTCTGGGGATCTCCTCATTGGTGGGATTATGTCTCAGATGACTTTTTTTACTTCCAAGTATTCTTTCAGGAGACGTCCACTGAAAGACATCATCTCTGGTACAAAGTAAGGAAGCTTTTGTGATTAACTCACTCAGGCTTCTTAAGGATTTTCAGAGAATTTAGAGGTTTGTTAGGGAGCAATCTCGGATCAAGTAGTGACAGTTGAGGGAGTATTAAAGAGTCACAAAGCAGTTCTATGAGAGATCTCAACTGAACACTTGACAAGAGTCTTTGAGGGGGCACGTGTACGACAATTTCTCAAGGGACAAAAGAAACAAAAACAATGAACAAATTTTAGAACAACAACAAAAAAGAAAGTAGAGATTCCACATAGCATCTGGTAAAGGGTGCCATTGTGTTGGTGGCTCACAAATATTAATTTGGTTTAAGAAGAAGAAGAATTGCAGATTTATACCCCACCCTTCTCTCTGAATCAGAGACTCAGAGCAGCTTACAATCTCCTATACCCTCTCTCCCCACAACAAACACCCTGTGAGGTGGGTGGGACTGAGAGGGCTCTCACAGCAGTTGCCCTTTCAAGGACAACCTCTGCCAGGGCTAATCCAAGGCCATTCCAGCAGGTGCAAGTGGAGGAGTGGGGAATCAAACCCGGTTCTCCCAGATAAGAGTCCACGTACTGAACCATTACACCAGACTGGCTCCAGGGTGAGTTACATTAATATTAATTCTGCTTAAGAGGGAGCCAGTGTGGTTAAGAGGGAGCCAGAGGGTTAAGAGTGGCAGCCTGTAATCGGGAGAACCAAGTTTGGCTCCTCACTCCTCCTCCACATGAAGTCAGCTGAGTGACTTTGGGTCAGCCATAGTTCTCTCAACTCTCTCAATCCCACCTGCCTCACAGAGTGTCTGTTGCAGGGAGAGGAAGGGAAGGAGATTGTAAGCTGCTTTGAGACTCCTTCAGTTAGAAAAAAGCTGGTTTAACAACTCTCCTTTCTGAAACACACACAAATAAAAGGTTAATTTTACAGACAGGGAAATGAAATAATGAGAGCCCAGAAGGACTAGAACTGTGATAAGATTACCTCATGCCATGCCATGTTATGAAATTCTACTTGCAGAATGGTGACAAAGTTCTATCAGCACAGTCTTGCCTTGACATTTGCTGTAAATGAGATTAACACGAATCCTAAAATTTTGCCCAACATCACCCTTGGATTTCACATCTATGACAGCTACGTTCATGAAAGGATGACATATCGTACCACTCTGGACCTCCTCTTCAGATCACACAGATTAGTTCCTAACTACAAGTGTTCAACCTCAAAGAAACTAATTTCTGTGATTGGAGGACTTGGATCTGGTATCTCCAATTGTATTTCAGGCATCTTAAGTCTCTACAAAATTCCACAGGTAGGACCTGAATTGGCTAGATTTTTAACTCCTGTATACATTGTTCTCTTATTACTGCCTTCTCATACTAGTTTTGTGGTTCGGAAACATGATGATCTGTGATTAGATACTTTAATGCATACAATGTATAATATGGAATGTACATAGTTATTCAGTTAGGCAGTAGGGACAAGAAACAGAGGGCAGAATCAGATACTTCCCTGTACACATTTCTCAGAAATGCCATGTTATTTCAAAATTTCAGTTTGTAGAACACCCACCAAACTAGCACTGCAGATTACAATCTGGATTTGAGACTGATGAACAGCCTTGAAGAGAAGTCAGAATACAGATCGGGGCACTCCTTTTAATCCAACTCTAAAATATTCTAAACATTTCTTTTAGTTCCCATATGGGTCCTTTGCTCCAGAACAGAGGAAAACAGTGCAGTTTCCCTTTTCTTACCACATGGCCACTGAAGAAACCCAACAGTACATGGGTATTATCTGGTTACTCAAGCATTTTGGATGGACATGGGTTGGACTCTTTACGGTGGATGGTGACAGTGGAGAAAATTTCTTGAAGGCCCTGGAACCGTTACTTTCCCAGCATGGAATCTGTCTGGCCTTCTTACAACAAATGCCACAAAAAATGCGTCTCAATGACTGGATTGAAATTAATAACATGCTCTCAAAGTTCTCTGTATTTCTTAAATCAAGCAATGCCAATATATATGTTGTCTATGGAGATTCTCAGACCATGAGATTCCTGTTAACAATTTGTGGACATAAGGAATTCACATCTTTTGGGAAGGTGTGGATTACAACAAGCGAGGTTGATTTTGCTTTATCAGAATATGAGAGGCATTTAGATCTGACCATTTTCCATGGAACTATTTTATTGACCATTCATTCCCAGGAACATCTAGGGTTTGAGAAATTTCTTCAGGTGATGAAACCTTTCCAAACCGTAGAAGATGGGTTTTTCAAAGACTTTTGGGAGCAAGCATTTAAATGTGTGTTTTCAAGATTTCAAGTGCAAAACAGATGTACAGGAAAGGAGAGACTGGAGAGTCTTCCTGGTCCTGTTTTTGAAATGCACATGACTGGTCACAGCTATGGCATCTACAATGCAGTCCATGCTGTTGCACATGCTTTGCACACAATGTACTCCTCCCGATCAAATGATCAGTCGATTCTGAGAAGCAGAAATAGTGAACTCCATGATGCCCAGCCTTGGCAGGTAACAGGTACATAATGTCTGTCTGGGCAAAAGGAGGCAGATCTCGCTAGCTGGCAATGTAATTTGATCAGTGTACATTGATGCACTTTTAATGCATTTTATCTTTATTGCTTCAATGATTCTCTGTTTTTATATCTGCATTAAGAAATAGTTTTATTGTGTTTTATATTATTGTTACACATCTGGAAACCTGATTTGTTCAAGAGAAAGGCAGGCAGGCAGAGAGAGATGGATGGATAGAGGATTGAGGAAGGAAGGAAGGAAGGAAGGAAGGAAGGAAGGAAGGAAGGAAGGAAGGAAGGAAGGGAGAGAGGGAGGGAGGGAGAGATAGATAGATAGATAGATAGATAGATAGATAGATAGATAGATAGATAGATAGATAGATAGATAGATAGATAGATAGATAGATAGATAGATAGATAGATGATATCTTTACTGCCATGACAGGACTTGTACAATGTTAAAATATCTCTTCCATGAATATCTCATTCTTCACATTATTCATTGATCAATTTTTGTAGGTTCACATATTCTGTTATGTCTGGGATTTAAAAAGGATTTGAAAATATAATATGCCAGCATTTTCAGGATGTGTCTAGCTGGAGCTGTGTGGAAGTGTATTAGCACTAGCATGGAAGGTGTTGCAATTCTCAATAGGAAGAATCAAATACGTTACTACCTTGACATTTCTTGTGTTTCTTCCAATTAGCTCCACCAGTTTCTTCAAGGAATGTCATTTAACAACTCAGCTGGAGAAACCATGTCTTTTGATGAGAACAGGGAAATGGGAGCTGGCTTTGACATCCTCAACATGGTCACCTTTCCAAACAATTCCATCATTAAAATGAAAGTTGGAAGGGTGGATCCTAAGGCTCCTGAAAGTAAAGAAGTCACCCTCGAGGAGGATTTACTCGTGTGGCACAAGGGCTTTAACCAGGTGGGTGTTCTAAAGTAGTTAGGAAGGCAGCTTTGTTCTATGGGCTGGTTATCAGCAGGGATTTTCTTTAAAAAAAAAAGCCCAGCAGGAACTCATTTGCATATTAGGCTACACCCCTGGTGCCAAACTAGCTGTGCGTTCCTGCTAAAAAAAAAAAAAAACTGGTTATTAGGGTAGGAATGACAGTTAACATTCTTTGCTTTATAATGGACACTGTAATGGTCGATCAGCCCATGTAATGAACTCCGTGCCATCAAATACTGAACAGATGCATAAATTTAAGGTGTCAATTGTCTCCACCTCTGTCAACACAGTGATTAATGAGATATCAAGAATGGTTTTATTAATAGATCTTAAAGCACACTTACTGATAATTCAGCAGATACATACTGAAGGGGAAAGCACAAGTTTTGTTCCATGCAATTGTAGCCTCTATGATGCTGGTGATAGAATTTCTGAAATCTAAAGGATTGAGATTCACTGTAAATTATGCAGAGGATGGATTTGCCATCGCCCTAGTTTAATTCAAAGGAAACATGAGGGTCCATTGGCTGTAAAGAAGACAGAGCAGCCAATCAGAGTGCCTAGGGCAGCCCAACCTCAAAATCATCAGGTAATAGAAAAATCAGCAGTGATGTAGATCAGCCATTTATGTAAGTTGAATATTGTTAAATAGGGCTTTATTTGTAGAAGGAACTCTTTTGCATATAGGGTTGCCAAGTCCCCTGTGTCTTCCGGTGGGGGACTTTAGCGCATGCACTTTGCATTATAGCATTGATGCCTACCCAGAAGTGACATCATCGTGTCGGTGACATTGTGCGTGGCCGCTCTAGGTGTTTCCGGGAAAACTCTATGCTTTTCTCAAGCGCTCTAGCCATTTGGAAGGGGAAAACTTTATGGTACCTATTGTACCATAGAGTTTTCTCTCCCAAATGGCTAGAACGTCCGGGGAAAACATAGAGTTTTCCCCAAAACACCTAGAGTGGCCACCACTCAACATCACTGGTATGATGATGTCACTTTCAGGTGGTGTCATTGTGCCAGTGACGTAGGGGGAGGTAACCCGCGCTGGCCCAATGTGGGCCAGCAGGTTGGGAACCTCCCAGGTGGGGAAACCTCCACCTGGACCGGGGGCTTGGCAACCCTATTTGCATATTAGGCCACACACCCCTGATGTAGCCAATCCTCCAAAAGCTTTAAAAGAGAAAGGTAATCCCCTTTGCAAGCACCAGTCATTTCTAACTCAGGGCTCCTATTACAGGGTCTACTGTAAGCTCTTGGAGGATTGGCGACATCAGGGGTGTGTGGCATATGCAAAGGAGTTCCTGCTACCAAAAAAGCCCTACTGTTAAATAATTAAACTAGTTGGTGTCTCATGTCTTCATCTGGGGGATGCTGGGGCAAATATCTAAGTACCAGGACTTGGTTCTAATGATGTGATCCTAAGCAAAATGACTACTTTTAAAGACCATTGACTTAAATGGATCTAGAAGTTTTGTCTCTGTTCAAGATTACATCATAAGTCTCCAAAACTTTGTAAAGTTGAACACAACTTCCTTGTATATCTGGATAAAAGAAACAAGGGAGAAACTAAGCATTCTAAAAGAGCATGCCATTTTATCCCTTCCCTGGATAGCCCTGGGAAGCCCAATCTCATTTGATCTCACCCAAAGGGTGATGAACACATGAAATTCACTGCCACAGGAGATGGCAGCAGCTACAAGCATAGACAGCTTCAAGAGGGAATTGGATCAACATATGGAGCAGAGATCCATCAGTGGCTATTAGCCACAGTGTATTGCTGGAACTCTCTGTCTGGGGCAGTGATACTCTGTATTCTTGGTGCTTGAAGGGAGGCACAGTGGGAGGCTTCTAGTAGTCTTGGCCCCAATGGTGGACCTCCTAATGACACTTTTTGGCCACTGTGTGACCCAGAGTGTTGGACTGGATGGGCCACTGGCCTGATCCAATATGGCTTCTCTTATGTTCTCAGAAGCTAAGCAGGGGCAGCTCTGGTTAATACTTGGACAGGAGACCACCAAGGAATTGAGGAAGACTCAGCATGGGTTCTGTAAGGGAAGATCCTGCCTCACTAATCCGTTACAGTTCTTTGAGGGTGTGAACAAACATGTGGACAAAGGAAACCCAATAGATGTTGTTTACCTTGACTTCCAGAAAGCTTTTGATAAAGTTCCTCATCAAAGACTCCTTAGAAAGCTTGAGAGTCATGGAATAAAAGGACAGGTCCTCTTGTAGATCAAAAACTAGCTAATTAATAGGAAGCAGAGCGTGAGTATAAATGGGCAGTCTTCCCAGTGGAGGACAGTAAGCAATGGGGTGCCACAGGGTTCAGTACTGGATCCTGTGCTCTTTAAGTTGTTCATTAATGATCTGAAGTTGGGAGTAAGCAGTGAAGTGGCCAAGTTTGCAGATGACACTAAATTGTTCAGGGTGGTGAGAACCAGAGAAGATTGTGAGGCACTCCAAAGTGATCTGTTGAGGCTGGGTGAGTGGGTGTCAACGTGGCAGATGAGGTTCAATGTGGCCAAGTGCAAAGTAATGCACAATGGGGCCAAGAATCCCAGCTACAAATACAAGTTGATGGGTTGTGAACTGGCAGAGACTGACCAAGAGGTCGTGGTAGATAACTCACTGAAAATGTCAAGACAGTGTGCGATTGCAATAAAAAAGGCCAACACCATGCTGGGAATTATTAGGAAGGGAATTGAAAACAAATCAGCCAGTATCATAATGCCCCTGTATAAATCAATGATGCGGTCTCATTTGGAATACTGTGTACAATTCTGGTCACCACACCTCAAAAAGGATATTATAGCATTGGAAAAAGTGCAGAAAAGGGCAACTAGAATGATTAAAGGTTTGGAACACTTTCCCTATGAAGAAAGGTTAAAACACTTGGGGCTCTTTAGCTTGGAGAAACGTCAACTGCGGGGTGACATGATAGAGGTTTACAAGATTATGCATGGGATGAAGAGACTATGATTTAGAAGATTTTAAAAGGGAGTGGAAATATTTAGAAGTTATGTAGAAGATGAGTGGAAAGTAAAAGGACTTTGGATAATTTTTGATAATGATTAAACTTTAGAAGAAAGAAGAATATTAATTTTAGTTCTTAGTAATTAAGGGTACCTTTTAATGTTAGTATTTTGAGTAAATAACACTGGCGGGGGTCAAGTAACGAGGGGAGGGATGATTAGAAAGAAGCATATGGGGTAGATGAAAAGAAGTTATTAATGGAAATTGTTACCCTATGTTATCAATAAAATTGTTTAAACATAAGATTATGCCTGGGATGGAGAAAGTATAGAAAGAAGTACTTTTCTCCCTTTCTCACAGTACAAGAACTCGTGGGCATTCGATGAAATTGCTGAGCAGACAGGTTAAAACGGATTAAAGGAAGTACTTCTTCACCCAAAGGGTGATTAACATGAGGAATTCACTGCCACAGGAGGTGGTGGCAGCTACAAACATAGCCACCTTCAAGAGGGGTTTAGATAAAAATATGGAGCAGAGGTCCATCAGTGGCTATTAGCCACAGTGTGTGTGTGTGTGTATTTTGGTCACTGTGTGATACAGAGTGTTGGACTGGATGGGCCACTGGCCTGATCCAACATGGCTTCTTTTCTGTTCTTATGTGACACAGAGTGTTGGACTGGATGGGCCATTGGCCTGATCCAACATGGCTTCTCTTCTGTTCTTATGTGACACAGAGTGTTGGACTGGATGGGCCACTGGCCTGATCCAACATGGCTTCTCTTCTGTTCTTATGTGACACAGAGTGTTGGACTGGATGGGCCACTGGCCTGATCCAACATGACTTCTCTTATGTTCTTATGTTCTCAGAAGCTAAGCAGGGGCAGCTCTGATTAATACTTGGACGGGAGACCACCAAGGAATACCAGGGTTGCTATGCAGAGGCAGGCACTGGCAACCCATCTCTGAATGTCTCTTGCCTTGAAAACCCTGCATGCTCGCCCGAAGTTAGCTGGGATTTGATGCCAGAAAAAGTCATGTTATTGGGATTCAAAGCAAGGCTTTTTCCTTGTCTCGTTGGTAATCTGTTCTTGTTCTCCATCTAACAATGTTTTTGCATTTAATGTCTGTCTGTTGCTATGAACATTTATTGCATTCGAAGGTTCCACAGGATTCTGTCTTCTTCCTGGATAGAAACTGCCTGTTTCGAGATGTAGCGATGCCTGTCAGCCTGGTTATCAGAAAAGAAAGAAAGAAGGGGAGCCCTTTTGCTGCTATGAATGTGCTCCTTGCCCAGAAGGGAAAGTTTCATTCCAGAAAGGCAAGTGACTGTGACTTCCCCAAGACTTAAGAGAACCCATGTGGCCAAAAAAAACAAGTGCCATCAAGAAGTCCACCAGTGGGGCTAGAAGCCCTCCCACTGTGCCCCCCTGCAAGCACACTTAAATACACACATCCCCTGGGATTAAAAACAGATGGCACAGAAGTCAGGACCGACCCTAGGCTGTCTGGCACCCTAGGGAAGGCTAACATCTGGCGCCCTCTCCTCACACATTAACATCCCTGAGTCACAGGGAAGGGCACCCAATTTGGTGCCCCAGAAGGCAGGCACCCTAGGCAATTGCCTAGCTTGTCTAGTGGTCGGCCCTGACTGAGGTACAAGTAACCATTTGGGGACAGTTGATACAATGCATGCACCTGCTAGGCAGGAAAAACACCCGAGTTCAGTCCCTGACATTCCCAATTAAAATCCGGTTCCACTTCAGGGTTTTAGTACTGACATATGAGCCCTGAAGGCAGCTGCGATCCGCCAACCAACATCTGGTTATCCCTGGCCCAAAGGACGTCCGTCTCGCCTCGACCTTTTCAGCCCTCGCCCCATCCTGGTGGAATCAGCTCCCAGTAGAGATACAGACCCTACCGGATTTGTTACCTTTCCGTAGGGACTGTAAGATGGAGTTGTTCCGCCAGGCCTTTGGTTGAGATGGGTTGGCGCCCTTTGCTTTATTGCCTATACCATTGGCTATCCTCCCCCACAGTGATCTGTTAATGAATGATTGTATCTGGGCCACTGATTATACTCCAACCTTCACTATGAGCCCGCCCTCCTTTGTTATACTGTACTGTGCTGTGTTGCTGTTTTAATTGTATTTTATTGGTGTTATTCTATTGTATTTGCTTGGTTCTATTTCAATGTAATCCGCCCTGAGCCCGCCTGGGAAAGGGGGGGAATATAAATTAACCTAAATAAATAAATATCTCAGTCAACACATCTGAGAAAAATTACTTGACCTTCACAAACAATTCGATAACAGTAAAATGCCTCTTAGGAGATGCTCCTTAGTATAGGGATCCCTAAATTTTTGAGCCTGTTGATACTATTGGAATTCTGGCCTAGGGTCGTGGGAAACACTGATAAACAGCAGCAGCAGCAGTGGAGGGGGAGGAGGAAGAAGAGGTTGGATTTATACTCCATCCTTCGCTACCTGAAGGCGTCTCAGAGAGGCTTACAATCTCCTTTCCCTTCCCACAACAGACATACTATGAGGTAGGTGGGGATGAGAGAGCTCTGACACAAATGGCTCTTCAACAGCCTCGGACAGAGTTATGACTGACCCATGGTCTATACCAGCAGGTGCAAGTGGAGGAGTGGGGAATCAAACCTGGTTCTCCCAGTTAAGAGTCCACACACTTAACCACTACACCAAACTGGGTCTCAAACTGGTGCCAGAAAAGTTCTCAGTGGGTATTATGGCATTCAGGGCAATGGGGACCCCTGCCCAGCACATAACCGTTTGCTGGAATTCAGTATGAAGAATATCTCGCATATTGCAGGGAGTCAGTTGAAATATCCCTTTACTTCCTATGAACTGAAACTGAGATGGTCACTCTTCCTTTTTTTTCAGACATGGATGTCTGTTCTAAATGTCCAGAAGATCAATATCCAAGCATAGACCACGATCAATGTATTCCCAAGAAGATAAACTTTCTCTCCTATGAAGAACCAACGGGGATCTGTTTAGCTTTAGCTGCTGTTTCTTTCTCCATAATCACAGTCCTGATACTAAGAACTTTCATTAAGCACAAAGACACTCCCATTGTCAAAGCCAACAACAAAGATGTCACCTACGCTCTCCTCATTTCTCTCCAGCTCTGCTTTCTCTGTTCTTTCCTCTTCCTTGGAAAACCAAGCATGTTGACCTGCTTACTCCGACAATCTGTTTTTGGCATCATCTTCACAGTAGCAATTTCTTGTGTGTTGGCCAAAACAGTCACTGTGGTTGTCGCTTTCATGGCCACCAAACCAGGGTCCATCGTGAGGAAGTGGGTAGGGAAAAGACTTACAATCTCCATTGTCCTTTTTTGCTCCATGATCCAAATATGTATCTGTACAGTGTGGTTAGGAACCACTCCCCCCTTCCCCCATGTGGACACAAAGTCAATGACGGAAGAGATCATAGCAGAATGCAACGAAGGGTCTTCTGTTATGTTTTATATCGTTCTGGGCTACATGGGTCTTCTGTCCTCCATTAGCTTCGCTGTGGCTTTCTTTGCCCGGAAGTTGCCAGACAGTTTCAACGAGGCCAAATTCATCACCTTCAGCATGATGATGTTTTGTAGTGTTTGGTTGTGTTTTGTCCCAACCTACCTGAGCACCAAAGGGAAATATATGGTTGCCGTGGAGATCTTCTCTATCTTGGCCTCCAGTGCTGGGTTACTGGGTTGTATCTTTTTCCCCAAATGTTTCATGATCGTTCTGAGGCCTGAACTGAACAAAAGAGAACAAGTAATAACAAGAAAACATTAAATAGTCGTTATCCCAGATCTTTTTTTTTTCTTGTGGAACAAAGATAATGTGCCAAATTAGGGACCATATTTGGCTGGAAAGGTAGCATATGTATGTTTTAAGTAAGCAAACAAATAAAAAGAAGTAGTCTAGGACTTCCTTTGGTTTTCGATTTGTAACACTCCTTCTTTCTACTCATATGTTTTAGTATGTAACCACTTATTCAGATTGGGGAAATACAAAGCAGTTTGATACACGTTCAATTTAGGTTGCCAGGTCCGACACAAGAAATATCTGGGGACTTTGGGGGCAGAGCCAAGAGCTCCAAAGGGAGTTCTGGAAGTCACGTTTAAAGGGACAGCACACCTTTTAAATGCCTTCCCTCCATTTGGAAAGAATGAAGGATAGGGGCTAATTGGGGGCTGATAGAATTGGAACCCCTGCTCCAATCTTTTTGAATCCTGGGAGACAAGTTGAGGAGAGGCCCCAGATGCTATGATGAAAATTTAGAGCCGTTACCTCAAAAAATAGCCCCCCCCAGTGCCCCACATACCCACAGATCAATTCTCCATTATACCTTATTGGAATCGGTCTTCAAAGGGTATAACGGAGTGCCCAGCAAACATCCCCACCCCGCAGTTTTCTGATGACCCTGAAGTGGGTGGAGGGCCTCCAAACTGGGGGTTGGCAACCCTCATTCAGTTGCTCTGTTGACAAAACAGATTGAGTGATCAGCTTATGTCTGATCACCTCCTTCAAACATAGTGAGTTCAACTGTCGAATATCTTTCCTGCAAAAATTGCAGCCTCTTTACGTAGAGCCCACTGAAATTTGCAGACGTGTTCTCTATTTCAGTCCCCCAGCCAGGGAAAAATTAAGACACGCTGAGGCCCAGAGTTACTCCAAATTTAAGAAGCCACCTCATTAACATAAACATGCTAGACAGTGTCTGAAAGACTGTTTAGGAAGAAATTTATTTGGTTCGTAGTTTTTTATTCTGCCCTTTCTCTAAGGAGGTCAAGGTGACATAAAAAGTTGCCAACTCTGGGTTGGGGAATTCCTGGAGATTTGGGGTTGGAGCCTGGGGAGGGTGGGGTTTGTGAAGGAGAGGGACTTCAGCAGTAGAGCAGGGTAGTGTAGAGTCCATACTCCAAAGCAGCCATTTTCTTCAGGGGATCTAATGCAAATTGGCTGTAATTTCAAGAGGCTGGCGCCCCTAGTTGTGTGCATTACCCACTCTTTAGTGTAGTGGTTAAGTGTGCAGACTCTTTTCTGGGAGAACCGGGTTTGATTCTCCTCTCCTCCATTTACAGCTGCTGGAATAACCTTGGGTCAGCCATAGCTATCGCAGAAATTGTCCTTGAAAGGGCAGCTGCTGTGAGAGTCCTCTCAGCCCCACCCACCTCACAGGCAATACTCTTTCTAAGCTGTGGAGACTTGTGAGCAAAAATTCTGCTTCATGAGCTACTGGCATTAAAACTGAGAGCTACTGCATGAGTTGGCTTGCTCCGGGGCCATTTTTCCTGAGCTAAGAAAAAAATGTGAGTCAGGAGCTAAAAAGCTGTGAGCTAGCTCATGTTAACTCAAGTTAGATGGAACACTGCTCACAGGGTATCTGTTGTAGGAGGAGAAGATATAGGAGATAATAAGCTGCTCTGAGTCTCTGATTCAGAGAGAAGGGTGGGGTATACATCTGCATTCTTCTTTTTCTTCTCTTTCATTTTATCGTCACAACCATCCTGTAAGGTAGGCTAGGCTGAGAGACAGTTATTAGCCTGAAGTCACCCAGGGAGCTTCATGGCAGAGCAGGGTGAACCATACCTGAGCCTGACACAAACTCTACATCATACTGTGTTGAGTCCTTTCTCGCCTATCTGCCTCTGATGTCAGGAGATTTTAATCACTGTCTGAGAGGAGTCTCAGAACTGGGCCATTTGCTTTCATTCAGACTAATGGCCTGTGGGCAGGTCAGTTGCCACAGAGATGTGTGGTCTAGGCATAGGCCCAAAAGGGTTTGGGAGCTTTGGTGGAAATGTGGGCAGAAAGTCCAGCATAGCTGCCTTAAGAGATGTATTTCACTGGGTTTCCCTGTCCTTCTTTCCCCATTCACCTCCTTATTACAGCTCTCATCCCCTGTGACTTTGATCCATCGTGCAGGTGTCATGATCCTTAGCATAGCCATTTTGGGTGGTTACGGGTGTCTCTTCCTCCTTTCTTCATCAGCAGAAAAGTTGATGAGATACAAATTCAATTCTAGACCCAGGGGTTCCACCTCTCCCGCTTGGAGTCATCAATACTCATGACAACAAAAGACTTGTTAACTGTTTATTCTTCAGTAAGGGAAATTAGTCTCTGAGGAGATCCTGTTTTGATAGGAAGAAGAACTACCCTCCACAGACAAGTTCTCAAGGGTCCTGTATTTCTTGTAATTTTAAGAAGTCTGTTAAGGAACTCTAAAATGGCTTGCAAAAAACCAGATATGAGCACCATAGCAATTTACAATCTGACCTTCCCAAAGCTGTCTTCTCTATCCTCTAACAAGACTACATTTAAGCTCAGAGTAAGACACACACACACCAGATTTCATCACTAGGTTATGTCCTGAGTTGGTTAGAGAGCACTTCACCTTGTACCACAGAGGCACAGAAATGTGGATGATTACCAAAGCAAGAGGGGCCGAGATAAGAAACTCAGAGGAAAGTTTCTTAGAGTGTCATTTCTAAAGAACAGATGGAAGGGTCTTGCAGCATTCTGCATTCCCAGGACACAACAGATGGTTTCACACCACCTTACGCTGGTGTTCTATAGTTACTTAACCTGCTATCCAGAACCTTGCAAGAGAACCTTGGGGTCAATTTTTAGCCATCTGCCTAGTGTTAGCTGATATTTTGGCAAATATTTTTGAACTTTATTAGCCTCATGTCAACCCAACGGGCACTTTGCTAGCAAGTGCAAGTTGGAGATAACACTGATACATTGAGATGGAATTTCATTCTTATTTTGGATCGTGGTTTTTAGGGAAACAAAGAAGACCATGCAGGATTCAAGTCTGGTCTAAGTCATACCATCTATTAGTAAGGACTCACAGTCAATGTTCCCTCTAAGCTGCAGAGTTCTGTGAGCAAAAATCCTACTTTGTGGGCTACTGACATTAAAGTTGTGAGCTACTGCATAAATTAGCGTGCTCTGGTGTCAATTTTCCTAAGCTAAGACAAAAATGTGTGAGCTGGAGCCTAAAAACCTGTGAGCTACCTCACACTAACAGCTTAGAGGAAACACTGCTCACGATCCATCCACACCTCATTGGGTTTTGAACTATAATAATCATTTACCACTCTGTTTTCATGTGGTAACAAGATGATCAGGTCACAAATGACTGCTCTAACGCAGCAATGGTGTGATACCTAATTATGTGTGACTGCAAACTTAGAAAACATATAGACAATGATTATACTCCCAAGCTGGCTTCCTTCTCATGCAAAGGCTATTTTTACATACAGTGGTGCTTCTTTTAACTACAGCTGCATCCTCTATGTGGCATATAAGCCACGCCATATCTGCAGATGTTTTATCCATTCTGAACATGTGAGGAAGCATCATTAGTTTACCATTGAATGCTGGAAGACCAGTGTTGCCGCAGATCAATTCTGTGCCCCAGATGGAACTGGCCAGTCGGACCACAGCAAAGGAAACCTTTCTGCTGGATAAATTGATGCTTTGGTTCTACTTGAGGTAAAGAAAATGGGAATCAGTCCCTGGGCAAAGGAGGCTGAGGTAGGAACCACGGTGGTATGGGTGTGAATAGCACCACCTTCTAGGGAAAAGGTGAGTTTCCACAAACCGGTGTTGATATTCTTTCTAAAATTATAGCCAGAGAGTGAATGGAGGGGGGGGGGGGGGCTGATAGAAAGGATCATGCATAGCATCACACACTGCCAGTCACATTTCTGATCTTTCCTGGTTACTTTGACTCACTTGATCATCATCCCAAAGAATTGCTGTGTGTTAAATTCTTGCAAAAGGAGGAAGGTGGAGCTTGAGAATGGGAGTAGGGTGCAAAGAAAAGCCATGTGAAGAAGCCTGAGGGCCAAGGCAGATGGGGTCATTAGAGAACAAAACAAGGCGTGGGTGCTTGTATTTCAGTGCTAAATGTCTCTGAGCCAAGATAGGGAAGATGGAGAACTTGGCGCCAAATGACAATATAGATACAGTGGGCATTTCAGAAATCCGGAGGAAAAGGGAAAGTCTATCGAACACCATTATTCCTGGATAAAAAGTCTACAGAGAGGACAGGAAGGAACATACTTGGGTGGTGTTGTTCTCTATATCAAATAGGAAGACAGTAATTTTCAACATATACTCACACATCCTCCTTTTTTCACACTCACAATTAGTCAACAGTTGGCTAGTTGGTTTGACTGAGACATAGGATGAGATGAACTACTGGTTCATTGTACCCAAGTATTTTTTAGATTTTTTAAAAAAGTATGCCCTGTTTTCCAATTTTAGTGATTAGTGAATTTATATTTTGTATCTTTGGTTATTTCTAATTGACCACTGCAAGTTCCAGTCTTTTTAAATTGAAATACTCTGTATGCAGCTGTTCTACAACTATGAAATGTATATCCTCTTTAATTATCGTATTATCTTTTGCTCAATCTTAATAAATACTTTTAAAAAAAATTTAAAAGAAGGAATAAGAAGTAATGGTAGTGACCAAAGGGTAGAATGTTGCAATACTGCATGACTTCAGAGAGCCAGTTTGGTGTGGTGGTTAAGTGTGCAGACTCTTATCTGAGAGAACCAGGTTTGATTCCCCATTCCTCCACTTGAAGTTGCTGGAATGGCCTTGGGTCAGCCAAAACTCTCATAGGAGTTGTCCTTGAAAGGACAGCTTCTGTCAGAGCTCTCTCAGTCCCACCTGCCTCACAGGGTGTTTGTTGTGGGGAAGGAAGATAAATGAGATTGTGAGCCACTCTGAGTGGAGGGAGGAATATAAATCCAATGTCTTCGTCTTCTTCAACTATTCTCTCATTGATCCGTGCAAACATATGCTCAGATATTGCCATAGAAGCAAGCTTTTTAGTTATAAATTACTGTGCCCTGGAGCAGTTCATCAATGAGCCAACTAGAGGTGTAGCAAATCTGAACTAGAAGGGGGGCTGGAGATCTGGTGCCAGATGTCAATGTTGGTGCACCAGCTGGGAACACTGGCAACAATACTATCAACTTCAGCATTCAGATCAACAGAAATTTGCCCCCAAGGTCCAAAACAATCCCTTTTGATTTCAAAAGGGAGAGATCTGCTAAAATGAGACAACTAGTCAGAACAAAAATAAACAGAATCACGTTAAGAGAGTCAAATTCTTCCAGAATGCCCAGAAACTAAGCTGATCGAGGCCTGGATAAAATCTATACCTCAAGAAAGGTACCAACAAGTCTAAGGGAATGTCTGCATGGTTAACAACTGCATGGTTAAGTCAAAGAAGCAATAAAAGGCAAAAAAGATTATTTTCCTAGTAAAAGTGAACAGAAAAGGGCACAAGTAAATGTAAGTCGACAGTAAGCAAAAGAAGAATTTGACGAGTGGGTGGTCAAAAATGTTTAGACAAACGATAAGAATTTTTCCAGATATATCAGGTGCAGGAGATTGGCTTAGATTACAGGAATAAAAGGATTGCTAATGAGAAACCAAATGAATTCTTCACAGCTGTATTCAGTGTGTATTCAGGATCTGGAGCACATACCCAGGCCACAGCCACTGTTTTTCTTAAGGATTTCTGAGGAACTGAGTCAAATTGAGGTAACAAAAGGCAAACTCAAAACTAATAAGTCTTCTGGTCCAGTGTCTCAACCTAGCCTAATTAAAGGCACTGTTGTGAGGATAAAATGGAGAGGAGAACTCTACAATCTACACAAAGTTGTGTGGGTGGGCTAAACAGGTGGCAGACAGACTAGTGACATCCGTATTATTTGATTCCAGATGGAGTTGGCCAATGGGACTGGAGTGCAGGAATTCATTCTGATGAGCTTTGGTAGTGGACAACAGAAGCGGCTCCTGCTCCTTGTCTTTTTCACCATTCTCTATGTGCTCACATTGGCTGAGAACATCACCATCATTACACTGGTGTTTTTAGATATCCACTTGTCCAGGCAGCCCATGTACAACTTGCTGAGCAACTTCTCCTGGCTAGAGATTTGTTATGTGAGTACCACAGTGCCCCGGATGCTTTTTGACCTGACGTTCCCTCATGGGATCATCACTTTCCGCTCCTGCTTCCTTCAGTTCTATGTCTTCTTCTCACTGGGCAGCACTGAATGCTTCTTCCTCTCAGCCATGGCCTTGGATCGGTACTTGGCTATCTGCCACCCTCTGCAATACCCACAAATTATGTCCCAAGACTTCTGCTGTTCTCTAATGGTCCTTTGTTGGATCCTTGGCTTTCTGTGGCACATTTTCCCAGTGATTTTGATCTCCAGGTTGTCCTTCTGTGGCCCCAATGTCATTGACCATCTCTTGTGTGATCCTGGACCAATTCTATCCTTGGCCTGCCCGCCACTAGGAATCGCCCCCAAAGTCTGTGAGATTTTTATGAATGTGGTGGTTTTAGGTAATGCTTTCTTTGTTGTGCTGTCCTATAGTGTTGTGATTCTGACCCTACTGAAAGCTTCCTTCCAAGGCAGCCGGAGGAAGGCCTTCTCTACTATATCTTTCCACCTAGTGGTGGTGACACTTTTCTATGGCTCAGTGGCAGCGGTGTATTTAACTCCAGCTGGAGAGAGTCATTCAGCGTTGACTAAAGCAGTGACTGTTTTCTACACAGCTGTTACGCCTTTTCTCAACCCCTTGATCTATTGTTTGAGGAATGATCAGGTGAAGGAGGCACTCCACAGGCTGCTGAGAAGAATGACATCAGTGTAAGATTGCAGAAGCAAAGGAGGAGGAAAAACAAAACATTCAGCTGACCAGGCTAAAAGATAGAATGCATATATTCACCAGTCCTCGGATTCAGTGGTAGCTCACTGGAGCACAGTTCCTGAACCTGAGAGTTCCACCTCCTCCTTCCCAACTTGTCCATTGAATAGTAGGTGCAGCTGCATAACAATCCTGGATGAGCTCCATCACCTATTTTTCTACAAAATGACCCCTGATATTCACTATTGGTCAAGAGAGGCATCTCTTCTCCTTTCATTTTTGTTTTGCATTGCCCGATCAGGGTGCAGAAAAATTAAGCTAGGATTAGTGTGAGCAGCTGTAGAGACAATCTGCCACTAGAACAAAGTTTTCATCTCCCTTTGAAAATGAATTGCAGGTGGTTGTTTTTAAAAAAGAGAGGTATGGTTCTCCTGCAGTTTTTTGGGAGCTAAAGAAACAGCCAAAGAATCTGGGTTCTAGGTCTTCATGTTGATAGACCCTGCATCAACTCTTATCTGGTAGTAGGGAATTATGGTCAAAATTCTGTTCAAGCAAATTACCTTTATGTCTTAGAATTCCCTAAATATCTCAGCATTTACTTTGATCGGTTTCAACATTCTGCCTTCAGCTCAGGTGCAATGCAAATATTTAGGTATCCCTTATTTCTACTGTTTTCTGTTTTTGCCAGCCAAAAACTATGGAAGCAATTGAATATGTATGGAATGCGCTGAATGTATGGAATGCACTGAATGCAATTTAGTATGAATGGAATGCACTGCCACATGAGGTGGTGATGGCTGCCAGTTTAGACAGCTTCAAGCTGTCTAAACTGGCAGCCATCACCACCTCATGTGGCAGTGCATTCCATTGGATAAGCATATGGGGCAGAGGTCCATCAGTGGCTGTTAGCCACAGCATGTTGGTACTCTCTGTCTGGGGTATTCTTGATGCTGGGGGGGGGGGCACAGTGGGAGGGCTTCTAGTGTCCCGGCCCCATTGATGGACTTTCTGATGACACCTGGTTTTTTTGACCACTGTGTAACTATAGAGTGTTGGACTGGATGAGCTATTGGCCTGATTCAACATAACTTCTCTTATGTTCTTACTTCATTGTTCGTTTTATTAGGGTATTTGTTCCCTGTATATTATCCCAATTTTATCTATGTTACCAGGAAAATCTGATAAATGTTATATGTCCACTCTCCTTGTAGATTGCCTTAATTAAATCATACTTAAGGTAGCCAGATTTTGCACTTTAGCTCAGTTGATGAGGAAACAGGTGTTTTAATTCTTTCATTAACTGCCTTGCATTACTAACACTGGCGCTTAACAGGGTTTTTGGTTTTATATGCTGTTACCAATTTAGCTTGGACTCTTAGGTTGGCTGATCTTGGATCATAATAAATAAAACAAAATGAAATCTTCTGCTGGTTTAAGAAATAAAATATAATTGTTTGTTCTTTTATGTGGCAACCTCAATTGTGTGATTTTTGTAGGCTCTATGAAATGCAATTAAAAACTTAGATGCAAAGATCAAATGTTATTGATTTTAAATTAGACCATGGTTGTAGACACTGTGTGCATACAGATGCACACATGTGTACTTGAACCAGGGCAAAACTCTCCCCTCCCCGCACTATTTTGGCATGAAAAACATTTTATATATTTCATCATCTTTAAGATATATCACATTAACATTGTTTTATTTTTTAAAAACCATAAGTTTTATGTTTGATCTGGTCCTCTGAGTAACAGAGAAGGAGCTCATTCCAGAAAAATATCCAAAGCAAATATTTCTGATTAATAAAACTCCCCTACCCTCAGTGACATTAACCAGAAAATGACAAATACAATAGACTGGTTGATAGGTAGTGTGAGGTAATGGTGAAATTGTTGGACAAAGAGTGAGGAGACCTGGATTCAAGTCTCTCTGCTTCCACGCTATTAACTGGATGACATTGGGTCAGTTACCTTCTTTTGCTCTAATTTTCCTTATAGGTTATTGTGAAGATCAAATGGAGGAGAGATGATGGACACTGATGGATTGACATCACTTCTGGTTTTGTGTCAGAAGTAACATCATGTATCAGCCTGATGCTGAATTCCACCCCCTCCCTCGTGGTAGGAAAAGGGGTCCAGGCCAAATGGTCTCCAAATATAGTGGGAGACCTGCCCTGCAATGACTATCCCCACTGCAACAGAGCTCATTCTCCCACCCACATTCACCTATTGTGTTTATAATCTGTAGCACTGATGAAATCAGGGTCCAGAATTTCCCAGGGACAGGAGAAGAAGAAGGTAGTGTGTATTGCTGTGTACAGGACTGGTATCATATATCTAAATCTGAACTAGGTCATAGAGTGTGAAACAACAAATTACAAAATGGGCTAGGGACAAATGGGGGGAGGGAATTTCTCTATAACCTGAAGGAAATCCCAAGTTGGAAGGAGGAAAACGCCTTGAATTCTAAGAAAAGATACATCGTAAAAAATAACTTCCTAAAATAACAGAAACAATGCCTGAAGCGCTAGAAAAGAATGCCTACTGAGCTCTCAGTAACCATGTTGGAGATTGCCGGGCAATCACAACAATACTGTTAAGCCCTCCAAGTCTTGGTTTTTGTAAAGCATAGCCATGGGGGGGGGGGGGGTCACAACCCTGGTAGCCACTGTGCAACTTGGCCTTCCTCTGTGGCCACCATGCAACTGGGCCCAGTCACAGCAGGATGTGCACCATGCAACTGGGTCAGACTTTTCCTGGGGCGAGACTACCAAGAGGAGGAAGGAGGGAAAGCTGAAGACGGGAGCCAATTATGGTACTTTGGCTGGTGGGTTGGAAAAAGTGAAGGAACCAAAAATCTTTGCAGGTCCCCACTTGTTTTATTTTAAACAGCACAGTGGGGTGGGACTACGGTTGCCAGGTCCTACATGGCTGCCATGGAGGGGGTGGGGATCCTGGTTCTTCTCCAGGATCTTCTGCTGTGTGTGATTTGTGTGCATGGTACAATGACATCGCCCAGAAGTGATGTTATCACTTTGGGGTGATGCTCTAGTTTCTGGCCAAAACTCTATGGTTTGTAGCCAATCTTGCAATAGAATTTCCCCAAAAAACTAGAGCATTGTCATGTGACATTGGTGACATGATTATATCACTCCGGGCAATGTCATCATATCACCTTTTGGGCCAGTTAGGGACAGGATTTCCCCCCTGCCAGCCTGCTGGCTGATGATGGAGAAGCGCCTCCACATAGGCAGGGGTTCCCTCACCCCCATCGGTGACCTTAGGTGGGATGGCATCTAGACTGAGCCAATAATCCTGATGTCAAGTCAGCAGATTCAATAACGAGTCATTGTTGATACAAAGAAACTATTTTATTGATACTGATACTTGAGGCTAGGCCAGCATTGAAAAGACTAAAGAGTATACAGTAGATACATTGCATATAAGGGACACTTCAAAGGAATTCCTAAGGGGGGAGGATTATGCAGGGAACATTCACACATTGATGTTACCAATTCGTTCTCAGGCTTGCATGGCCTTGATCGTAGTGGGCTCCTGACTCCCTTCCGAGAGCCAGGCCTGAGAAGGCACAGATAAGACTTTCACATCTTTCCATTTCAAAGCAAAGCTACACACTACAAGATGGGAGGGGGAGGGAGAGTATGAGCTAGCAGCATTTGATTATACTTTGGTTCTACACAGAATGCTCTTTGACTGAGCCAGAGTTACAGACAGACTTGACATACTGCCCCCCTTAAGCCACCTCCACAGCCCCATTGGAACATTTTTGATGGAACCTTTTGATCAGATCTGGTGCTGAGATATTTTCCTCAGCCACCCATTCATTTTCTCTGGCTGGGAAGTGCTTCCATTTGACTAAGTAATACCCCTCTTTTGACTTTAGAGTCCAGGATTTCTTGGTACTCGAGGATGCCAGGCCGAAGCCCCGGGGTCCCGATGAAGGAGGCTGCAATGAAATACAGGGTGTACTTTACTCAGTGCCTTTGGCAGCTCTAGTTCCACTGTCACCTGGTTTATGACCCTCTTGATCTTAAAGGGCCCTAGAAACCTATAAGCTAGTTTCCTGGAAGGTTGGCTGAGTGGCAGGTTCTTAGTGGATACGAATAAAGAGTCTCCCACCTTGAAATCCCACGCAGGAGTATGGGACTTGTCATATTGCTTTTTGTAGGTTTCTTTAGCTGCCTCTAGGTTCTCTTGAATAGTTTTCCAACTCCCGCTCGGCCCCTGCCACCTTTGCTCAAAGGCTGTAGGATCTGAGGAGGGTTCCCCTCCTGGCAATAGGGGCATGGGCTTTCCCTCATACCCATATACCGTGGAGAATAGTTCCTTGGTGGAACTATGCACACTATTATTATACCTATATTCGGCAAATGGGAGCAGGTCAACCCAGTCGGACTGTCGGTGGTTAATAAAGCAATGTAGGTACTGCTCCAGAACCCCGTTTACCCTCTCTGTCTGTCCTTCCTTCTGGGGGTGGTAGGCGGAATTTAAGCCTTGTTCAATTCTGACCAATTTACAGAACTCCCGCCAGAAGGTGGCAATGAACTGCGGCCCACGGTCACTAATGACCTTGTTCGGGAATGAGCAGAGTCTAACCATGTGATTAAAGAACAGTGCGGCCAGTTTCTTTGCGGTGGGAAATTGGGCACAAGGAATAAAATGAGCTTGTTTGGAAAAGGTGTCTACCACCACCAGGATCACTGTCTTCCCATGGGAGGGAGGTAGCTCCACAATGAAATCCATAAACACCACCGACCAGGGGCGTTTCGCCGTTTCTAAGGGCTTGAGGAGCCCTGGGGTCTTCCCACCCCGTCTTTTGGCCATGATGCAAATGGGGCAAGAAGCTACATACTCAGACAGGTCCTTTTTTAGGGACGGCCACCAGAATTGCCTGCTAATTAGATGTAGGGTTTTTATGTAGCCAATTAGATGTAGGGTTTTTATGTAGGGTTTTTATGTAGCCCCGCCAGCTTATTTGAGTAACAGAACTGTAGCACCTCTGCTCTTAAGCTTTTCGGGATGTATAGCTTTTCCCCTTTGTACCACAGCCCGTCTCTCCCCTTCTGCACCCCATCGGGTCGATCCTTCCCTTCCCCCTTTGTTTCCGTGGCTAGTTTTTCTTTACTCAGCCCCTCCAACTCCCTTTTCCTTTGCAATCGAGTGGTGACCATGGCCGCTAATTGGGAGGGAGGAACCAAAGAGTCTACCACTTCCTTCCTCTGGCTCTCGTGCTGCGGAAGCCGCGAGAGGGCATCCACTAAGGAGTTTTTCGCCCCTGGTATATGCCGCAAGGTGAAATCGAATTTGGAGAAGAATCCCACCCACCTGATTTGCTTCTCACTCAACTTTCGTTTCCCTGTGAGGGCTTCGAGGTTTTTATGGTCGGTCCAGATTTCAAATGGCACTTTTGCCCCCTCCAACCAGGACCACCAAGTCTTTAGGGCGAACATAACAGCAAAAGCCTCTTTGTCCAACACTGACCAATTTCTCTGCTCTCCCAAGAACTTCTGGGAGATGTAGGAGCATGGTTTCAACTTCCCCCCCCTCGTCCCTCTGCATGAGAATGGTGCTGATGGCCACGTTGAAGGCATCGCATTGAACAACGAAGGCCCGCTGCTCATCAGGGTGGCTCAGGACCGGTTCGCTTGTGAACAGGCGCTTTAGTTTGTCGAAGGCCGCTTGGCACTTCGGAGTCCAATTTAAGCAGGCTCCTGGCCGTTTGGCGTCTGGCCCTTTCCCTTTCGTCTTTAAGAGCTCTGTTAAAGGGAGAGCGATTTGTGCGAACCCCTCTATGAAGGTCCTGTAAAAATTTGCGAACCTGAGAAATGTTTGGAGCTGTCTATGCGTCCTCGGGGGAGCCCATTCTAAGACTGCCTACACTTTGGCCGGGTCCATCGCCAACCCCTTTTCTGACACGCGGAACCCCAAGTAGTCTAGTTCGGTCTGATGGAATTCGCATTTCGACAGCTTGTCATAGAGCTGGTGCTCTAGCAAAGTGCTGAGCACCTCCCTCACGAGTTTCACATGAGATTGTTCGTCCTGCGAGTAAATAATGATGTCATCCGGGTACACCACCACCCTCTTGAACAAGAATTTTCTGAGTACATCGTTAATAAAGTTCATGAACACCCCCGGGGCCCCCTGCAGTCCGAAAGGCATGACCAGGTACTCGAACTGTCCCATGGGCATATTGAACGCTGTCTTCCATTCGTCCCCCTCCTTGATGCGCACTCGGAAGTATGCGTCCCTCAAGTCCAATTTGGTAAAGATCTTGCCCCCCGCGACACCGTACTCAACAAGTCCCAGATGAGGGGGATGGGGTAGGCATTGGAGGTGGAAATCGCATTTATTCCGTGAAAGTCCATGCAAAGTCTAAGTGAGCTATCCTTCTTCTTCCTAAATAGGACCGGGGCAGCATGGGGGGCCGTGGCTGGCCTAATGAAGCCCCTCTCCAAGTTCTGGTCTAGGAACTTGCGGAGCTCTTTCTTCTCGGCCCACCCCATCGGGTACAGTTTCGCTCAGGGTAGGGTTTTCCCCGGAATTAGTTCTATGGCACAGTCCGTGTCCTGATGGGGGGACAGTTGGTTGGCTCCCTGCTCGCTAAATACCCCCATCAGGTCCCGGTAGGCTCTTGGGACGGCGTGGACCTCCTCTACCGACATGCACGCCCGTTCCTTAGCCACCGGAGCTCGTGGGCCCCAGGCTGGGTCCCACAGGTGCTTCGTGCAAAGGGGGTCTATCAACCTGATGGTCTGCGCTCCCCACCTAATGCGGAGCTCGTGTTTTTCTAGCCAGCCCACCCCCAGGACCACCGGGTAGGAGCATGATGGGGCAATAATGAAGGATTCCTGATCCCAGTGCTTCTTGATCCCCGTCGGAAGGGGCTGGGTCTCTAGTTTACATGGTTCCCCTCGCATCACTGACCCATCCATCTGTTCAAACTGCATGGGGCAGGGTAGCGGTGAGCTCTTGAGCCCCAGCGCTTCCACTATCTTGGGGGACATCAGTTCTCAATTGCACCCCGAGTCTATTAAGGCCCAGACCTGCATGAACCTTTTCAGGTTAGTGTTCAGCAGTTTCACCGTTACAAAATATAAACGTCCTGTTACTCTCACCCTCACTGGTGCTTCTTCTGGCTTGACCTGCTGGCTGGCACCCTTCAAAGCAGGTCGGTCTCGTTTCCCACCGGCTCGGACACCCAAGCCAAGTCCCCCAACTCTGCCGACAGCAGCACCTCATCGTCCAGCTCCTCGGTCATGGCGACGCTGCTCTTCACCGCTTCCTTAGGGCGGGCGGCCTGCTTCTTTGGGGTCGGGACGTTGGTCTTCGCCCCCCCTTGCAAAGTTTTGGGAAGAGGGGGGTTCGGGCAGCTGGAGGCCAGGTGGTTCGGATCACCGCACCTGAAGCATTTACGGGGCCCCACGGCCGCTCCTCCTCCCCCCCGTGGGCTTCTTAGGCTTGGATTTGGGGGGGGGGAGTTTCTGCTGGCACTTCCCCGAATGGTGCTGGCACTGCATCACCACCCGCTTCATGTTGGTCTCGACTTCCCCCACTAGTTGTATCCAGCCCACCAGAGTGGTGGGTCTGGCTTGGGTAAGGGCCTGATCCAGGATACTGGCGTTCAGGCCCTGGGTGAAGTGTTCAATCTTCATAAGCTCGCTCCACCCCCTGACCTTAGCAGCATTCGCCTGGAACTCCGCAGCGTATTCTCGGATGGATCGGGACCCTTGCTGCAAGTCCTTGAGAGCCGCCAGTGCGCGCGTCTCCTGCAGGGGGTCTTCGTATTGGGCCATCAGAGCCTGGAGGAAAGTTTGCACAAAGTCCAGTTCGGGGCTCATGGCCTCGTACAGGCTCACGTTCCACCTCTTCACGGCCCCTTTAAGCTTCGAGCCAAAATAATCCACTCTACTGAACTCGTCGGGGAAGGTGTTTCCCCAGTAGTACATGTAACTATTCGCTTGGAAGGCAAAGTAGTCCACCTCCTCTGGATCCCCGTCGAAGGTGGCTTCCAGCTCTCTGCCTCGCCCCCCGTCCCTCGGGGCGATGGGGCCCGCTGGTCGTGGCATCGGCCCTCTCACGAGGGGAGCTGCCGGCACCGGTGGTGGAGCTGTAGGGGCCCAAGCCTGCGGGGCCAGTTGGGGCCTCCGGGATCCGGCCAAGCCCAGGGCGCGGGAGAGCTGGGCGGTCATCGCTTGCATCTCGTCTTTTAGTCCCTTGATCACCCCATCGACCTCTTTTCGAACCATGGCTCAGAACATGCGGGCGTCCTCCTCGTGCATGTCCTTTGGCAGTGGTTCCTCTTCTCCCTCCCCGGCACACTCAGTGTCGTCCTCTGGCACCTGGACGACAATGATGCTATCCACCTCACCCGGCTCAATGGTGCTCGGGTTGATGGGCTCTGGTTTGGTCATCCGCACCCTCCTCATGTGGCGGGTCATGATGGCATCCCAGCGGATTGACGCCTCGTCCATGGTGGTGGTTGATGTCTGCTGTTGGTACTGCCGGGGGGTGATCACGAGCTGGAACTGCGGAGGGGAGGCAGCCGCTCTCCTGGTATCCAGGATGTGCCAAGGTGCCTCCTGCTCTCCTTCCTCATTGGGAAGCTCCCCATCTCCTGGAATCTTTTCGGCCATCTGGTTACAAAGTTGCCAGGACAGTTGAGCTACGAATCGGGAGTCTTTTCAAAATGTCAAGTCGGCAGATTCAATAACGAGTCATTGTTGATACAAAGAAACTACTTTATTGATACTGATAATTGAGGCTAGGCCAGCATTGAAAAGACTAAAGAGTATACAGTAGATACATTGCATATAAGGGACACTTCAAAGGAATTCCTAAGGGGGAGGATTATGCAGGGAACATTTACACATTGATGTTACCAATTCGTTCTCAGGCTTGCATGGCCTTGATCGTAGTGGGCTCCTGACTCCCTTCCGAGAGCCAGGCCTGAAAAGGCACAGATAAGACTTTCACATCTTTCCATTTCAAAGCAAAGCTACACACTACAAGACGGGAGGGGTAGGGAGAGTATCAGCTAGCAGCATTTGATTATACTTTGGTTCTACCCAGAATGCTCTTTGACTGAGCCAGAGTTACAGACAGACTTGACACCTGAGGGAAAAGAAGATCAGTTCTTTCTCACCACAAATAAACAATTTTCCATGGAAGATGGACAAATATCTCATATATCTCACTCTGACTGTGTTAATTAAGAACATCAGAGAAGCCATGTTGGATCAGGCCAATGACCCATCCATTCCAACACTCTGTGTCACACAGTGACCGGAAAAAAAAAAGTGCCATCAGGAGGTCCCATCAGTGGGGCCAGGACACTAGAAGCCCACCCACTGTTGCCCCCCCCCCCACCAAACACCAAGAATACAGAGCATCACTTCCCCAGATAGAGAGTTCCAACAATACGCTGTGCTCCATATGCTTATCCAATTCCCTCTTGCAGCTGTCTATGCTTGTAGCCGCCACCACCTCCTGTGGCAGTGAATTCTATGTGTTAATCACCCTTTGGGTGAAATACTTTCTTTTATCAGTTTTAACCAGACTGCTCAGCAAATTACTCACACAAGCTTGTTTTCTTGAACAAAGTTCTGGTTCAGTGGCACCTTTAAGACCAACAAAGTTTATTTAAGGTATAAACTTCTGTGTGCATGCACACTTCCTCTGTTACATGGAAATAGAAGTTACCAGTCCAAACATATAGGTAAAGGTTGAACAGCAAACTAGCATACAACGTATTGAAAATGTTTTATTCTTGGTTTCTTAGTATTGTTGAAATAACAGAAGCAATTTTTTCACACGATTCATATAGGCAGTGTTCTCCTTTGTATTATGGGTATGTCCCTACAACTTCCTTTATAGTTGCTAATCATTTTGGTTACCATTTAAAAAATCTCAAACATAGACATTTGATTATTTTGTTTTTGCAAGATGCAATTCACTCCCAACAGCTGAAAACACAGGAAGGCTTAAAGGAAATCCCTGGACTGAAAGAAATGGTTCTGGTGTCATCTTCAGCAACAGAAACCATCTCACATGTGCTATTACATGACCCTTGGCTTATTGAAGTTAGGCACGATATAGTGGAATCTCTTGGCAACTCTGACATTCGGTGCTCTAATAATTACATTATTCTGAAATGGCTGTTTTCAAATGAGGCGGCCTGGCTGGAAGCTGTTCTTAGATTTCTTACATACATTTTTAAATGATCTTAGTATTTATTGGGGTGTTGTTTTTTTTGAAGGGATTGAGAAATGAAATAAAGATTAGTAATGAAAAAAGATTAGTAATATTTAGGGCGGGGGGGGGTCAAACGTGCAGCCCAATAGCTGAATCAGGCCCCCAGAGAGCTCCTGTCAAGCCCATGAGCAAGTCTGTTTCCTTCTCCCTTTTTCTTGCTTCCTTCAGTTATCAAAGGCTGTTAAATAAAACATTGCAAGAGTGCTACTCTTTGAAGCATGTTTTATTTAAAGTTTTGTTGAATATGTGATCGGTTATATGTATAATGTATGGTGTTCTTGCCTGGCTCACTGGAGCCTGTAGGACTGAGCTTGGGGACTCGGGACCAATAGGCAGCAGGATTCAAATCCCTGCTGCCCTGCTCCAATCACGGGCCCCCTGCTGGTTTGAATGGCCCAATAGCAGGCTAGCGTGGGAACCTTGAGTGTATATATAGTTGGCCCTGTTGGCCCAGTTTTCAGTCTTAGAGCACAGCCTATACAATGCTGTGATAATAAAAAGAGCTATGATCACTACCACCTCACCTCATCATTGTGTTGAACCCACTATATTATAAGTTTAAAAAAAAAAAAAAGCTTTGTCTTTGTGTCTTTGTCTGTGTCCATTATAAAGTTTATGTCTCTTCTACTTTGCGTTACATTTTATGACACACATGGCCCGGCCCAACAAGCTCACATTTCTGTCAGATCCAACCCTCTTAACAAATGAATTCAACACCCCTGGTTTAGGGTTTGGTTTTCCCCCCTGTTTCTTCCTTTTTTTCACTTTGTCATTTTGCCCCTCAGTAATTCCTCCTTCTCTTCCACAGCCTTCCCAGTGCCTCCTTCACCTGATCGTTCCGCAGACAATAAATCATGGGAGAAGATAAGGGACAGGGCTTTCCTCATCAAACAGAAATCAAAAAGTGACAGGTGCCCCCCCCCACCTCCATACCCACAAATAAAATGCAAGATGTTTCCTATGGGAACTGAGGCAAAATGGTCTGTGATTTAAATAGCTTTTCCATATATTTTATTTATTGCTACTTGTGAGAGAAAAGTATTTGACCTAAAAGGTCAAGGCTCTAGGTCACTGATTTTTACGGTGAGAAGTTGTAAATATTGTTGTACAATATATTTCAAAATGTTGCTTGTCAAAACAAGAGGTCTCACAGCCCACAACACCCCTGGTCAATGCACTTTCCATCGGTGTGGTTTTTGCCTGCTAATGAATGTGTGTGTATATGTGTAAAATGATAGCTGTGATCTTGCATTTAAAGATGAAACTTCACTGGTATTCCAAATATAGACAGAACTCTTAACTGTGCCATATTATCTCTTCAGAAGGGTTTTTTTAAAAGTTTATCTCCTTTCTTTCTACCCATTGGTTTCCAGTACAGCTGAATACATTTTTTTTTTTTTTAAGTCTATGAATGTATGGTGGAAAACAAATTTAATCAGATGAGCCCAAAGGCAGGACAAAACCATAATAAGCTGCAGAACAAAATAATTAAGCACTTGCATACATTTTATATCCTGCCAAGAACTTGAGAAGTCAGGGCAAATTTAACCTAGCACCTAAAAGATAACACAGTACAGACTTGCTGAATATTTTAGAAAGAGTATACCATATTTGCTATGCCATCACTGAAAATGCCATTGGCTACCACTCTCCTATTTTCTTAAGGTAGTATACCTAGAGCAAAGCCATGGATGATAATTAGCAAACAGAATGCTTCTTCATATAGGAGACATTATTCTTCCAATAACTTAATTTAAAAGAAAAAAAAACACTTTTAATTGCTTCCAGAAAGAAGTTAAATACAGAAATTAACTAAATACAAGAAATTGTATATGTATTTAAGTCTAAATTTCCCTTTATGTTCATCCTACAGCAAGTGAAATAGGCAGAAATAAGTTCTACATGCCCTGTTAAATGTGCATTCACCCCATGTTCCCCAAGTATTGTTGACAACACAAATATTTACTGCCAACTTTGGTGATTTTTGATATGGTTCCACCAAGATCAGGATCTGAACCTTTAATTGTATTCAAGTAGGCATTCATTTGCTTTTGATGGAACTCTTAACATCAGAAGATCTGGGACTTTGTTCTGAGCCATGCAGCTCACTTAATATCTTGGCACACAATACAACTTCCTTGAGTCATAATTGCTGCCAGAATATTCTTCACACCTTTCACTCCAGGTGCTGCCACCATGTTACTCTGGTGCTACTGAACAATTAGAGAGAGAGAAGGACTGGGAGAAAGAGCTGATTGCTCCCTCAACACAGGATGTTTCTGACACCGAGGATATTTCCTCGGGCACGAAGTGTGTGCCTTCTCAGCAGCCACCTACCCAAGTTCTCCATTCGAGGCGGACTACAGAGTCACTTCCTCCGCAACCTGCCTCAAACAGAGCCCGCATGGACAGCAGAGAAGGGCAAACATCCTCTAGTGTCACCTGGGAGGAAAATGTAAATGCCCTCTTATGCTATTCAGGCAAGACCCAAGGTGGGGTGTAGAAGTCTCTGCTTCTTGCTTTGGACCCTTAACACCAGCAGCTCTGGTCTCTGGTGAGGAAAGGGCAACAGGGACGCCACACATGTCACCTTTTTCCATTGTCAGCATCCTCCACCTGTTAGCACTCCAAGGAGCTGTCTGGGGGTTACTCGGGCAATGAACAGGGCCCAGGCAGTAGGAGGTTGCCTAGGATTCTAAAAGAAAAAAGAAGAGTTTATCGTTGCTGCTTTAGGGAGAAGAGCAGGTTGTGGGTCACGGTCAGCCTAGGAACTGATGATGAACCGAGGGAGCAGACAGAGGAGCGAATTTCACATTTTAATCACTCTCTGTGTAAAATAGTATTTCCTTTTGTCCGCCCTGAATATGCTATCAGACTCGTTGTATTGAGTTCTAGTATTTTGAAAGGGAGAAAAAGTTCTGTTTGTCAACTCTCTCCACCCCTTGCATAATTTTATAAACCTCTATCTTGACCCCCCTCCCCCTCCCCTCACTTAGCCATCTCTTTTCTAAACTGAAAAGTCACTCATCAGCCTTTCCTCATAGGGAAGGTGCTCCAACCCCCCCCCCCCCCAAAATCAACTTTGTTGCCCTTCTCTGTACTTTTTCTAGCTCTGCAATGTCCTTTTGGAGATATGGTGACCAGAATTGTACACACTATTCCAAACAAGGCTGCGATATAGATCTATACAGGGGCATTACAATATCGGCTGTTTTATTCTCAATCCAGTTCCCAAGAATACCTACCACAGACTTTGCCTTTTTCATCGCTGCAGCACACAGGGTTGACACTTTCACCAAACTATCCACAACATACTTGGGATTTCCCCCCTCTCAGTCACAGCAAGTTCTATCCCTATTAGCTTATACTCGAAGTGCGAATTTTTTGTCCCCCTGTGCCATCACCTTACACTTACCAGCACCTCACCCCATAGTTCCTAATCATTTATGAATAAATGAAATACTCTTGCCCCCGTACCAATCCTTATCGGACCCCCAGCTTACTTCCCTCCATTGTGAGAATTGTCCACCGATTCCTACTCTTTACTACCGGTCATTTAAACAGGTTTTAATCAGAAAGAGAACCCATCCTCTTATCCCATGACTGCTAAATTTACTCAGGAATCTCTGGCGAGTCTTTCTCAATGAACTCTAAAAAGTTGGTGAGGCAGGACTTCCCTTTGCAGAAGCCATGTAGGTGAAGAGTAGGTGGAATTCACTGCCACAGGAGGTGGTGGCGGCCACAAGTATGGCCACCTTCAAGAGGGGTTTAGATAGAAATATGGAGCACAGGTCCATCGGTGGCTATTAGCCACAGTGTATGTGTGTATATAAATTTTTTTTGCCACTGTGTGACACAGAGTGTTGGACTTGATGGGCCGTTGGCCTGATCCAACATGGCTTCTCTTATGTTCTTATGTTCTTAAGATTAAAAAACCAAAACAAAAAAACCTGGCACGATTGTGATCTGAGGGTGGAAAAATGTTTTTGTTTCAAACAGTCTTATTAGTAACATATGGCAATAAATTTCAATTTCTTACATCATTAATAATTACTTTTATCTATCCCATATATTACTTTCTACCCACTCCTCCTCCGTTACTTGACACCCGCCGGTGTTATATACTTAAAATCTTAATATTAAAGGTACCCTTAATTAATAAGAACCAAAATTAATATCCTCCTCCCTCTTGTACTTAGTCATTATCAAAAATTGTCCAATGTCCTTTTATTTTCCACTCTTTTTCTACGTATCTTCTGAACTTTTTCCACTCCATCTTAATTACTTCTAAATCATAGTATCTTAAGGTTCATGTTAACTTGCCCATTTCACCCCCAAGTGTCATAACTTTTACAATCCAAACCCATTTCTCTGGTATTTTTTTCCTGCTTCCACAACCGCGCATACAACGTCCTAACTTTTTCCACACCATCTTAATTACTTCTAAATCATAGTCTCTTATGGTTCTTGTTAACATGTCCATTTCACTCCATGTCATAACTTTTACAATCCAATCCCATTTCTCTGATATTTTTTCTTGCTTCCACAACTGCACATACAACGTCCTAACTTTTTCCACTCCATCTTAATTACTTCTAAATCATAGTCTCTTAAGGTTCATGTTAACTTGCCCATTTCACCCCAAGTGTCATAACTTTTACAATCCAAACCCATTTCTCTGGTATTTTTTTCCTGCTTCCACAACCGCGCATACAACGTCCTAACTTTTTCCACTCCATCTTAATTACTTCTAAATCATAGTCTCTTATGGTTCTTGTTAACATGTCCATTTCACTCCATGTCATAACTTTTACAATCCAATCCCATTTCTCTGGTATTTTTTCTTGCTTCCACAACTGCACATACAACGTCCTAACTTTTTCCACTCCATCTTAATTACTTCTAAATCATAGTCTCTTAAGATTCATGTTAACTTGCCCATTTCACCCCCAAGTGTCATAACTTTTACAATCCAATCCCATTTCTCTGGTATTTTTTCTTGCTTCCACAACCGCGCATACAACGTCCTAACTTTTTCCACTCCATCTTAATTACTTCTAAATCATAGTCTCTTAAGGTTCATGTTAACTTGCCCATTTCACCCCAAGTGTCATAACTTTTACAATCCAAACCCATTTCTCTGGTATTTTTTTCCTGCTTCCACAACCGCGCATACAACGTCCTAACTTTTTCCACTCCATCTTAATTACTTCTAAATCATAGTCTCTTATGGTTCTTGTTAACATGTCCATTTCACTCCATGTCATAACTTTTACAATCCAATCCCATTTCTCTGGTATTTTTTCTTGCTTCCACAACTGCACATACAACGTCCTAACTTTTTCCACTCCATCTTAATTACTTCTAAATCATAGTCTCTTAAGATTCATGTTAACTTGCCCATTTCACCCCCAAGTGTCATAACTTTTACAATCCAATCCCATTTCTCTGGTATTTTTTCTTGCTTCCACAACCGCGCATACAACGTCCTAACTTTTTCCACTCCATCTTAATTACTTCTAAATCATAGTCTCAAGGTTCATGTTAACTTGCCCATTTCACCCCAAGTGTCATAACTTTTACAATCCAATCCCATTTCTCTGGTATTTTTTTTTTCCTGCTTCCACAACTGCACATACAACGTCCTAACTTTTTCCACTCCATCTTAATTACTTCTAAATCATAGTCTCTTAAGGTTCATGTTAACTTGCCCATTTCACCCCAAGTGTCATAACTTTTACAATCCAAACCCATTTCTCTGGTATTTTTTTCCTGCTTCCACAACTGCGTATACAACGTCCTAACTTTTTCCACACCATCTTAATTACTTCTAAATCATAGTCTCTTAAGGTTCTTGTCAACATGTCCATTTCACTCCATGTCATAACTTTTACAATCCAATCCCATTTCTCTGGTATTTTTTAATGCTTCCACAACTGCGCATACAACGTCCTAACTTTTTCCACTCCATCTTAAATACTTCTAAATCATAGTCTCTTAAGGTTCATGTTAACTTGCCCATTTCACCCCAAGTGTCATAACTTTTACAATCCAAACCCATTTCTCTGGTATTTTTTTCCTGCTTCCACAACCGCGCATACAACGTCCTAACTTTTTCCACTCCATCTTAATTACTTCTAAATCATAGTCTCTTATGGTTCTTGTTAACATGTCCATTTCACTCCATGTCATAACTTTTACAATCCAATCCCATTTCTCTGGTATTTTTTCTTGCTTCCACAACTGCACATACAACGTCCTAACTTTTTCCACTCCATCTTAATTACTTCTAAATCATAGTCTCTTAAGATTCATGTTAACTTGCCCATTTCACCCCCAAGTGTCATAACTTTTACAATCCAATCCCATTTCTCTGGTATTTTTTCTTGCTTCCACAACCGCGCATACAACGTCCTAACTTTTTCCACTCCATCTTAATTACTTCTAAATCATAGTCTCTTAAGGTTCATGTTAACTTGCCCATTTCACCCCAAGTGTCATAACTTTTACAATCCAAACCCATTTCTCTGGTATTTTTTTCCTGCTTCCACAACCGCGCATACAACGTCCTAACTTTTTCCACTCCATCTTAATTACTTCTAAATCATAGTCTCTTATGGTTCTTGTTAACATGTCCATTTCACTCCATGTCATAACTTTTACAATCCAATCCCATTTCTCTGGTATTTTTTATTGCTTCCACAACTGCACATACAACGTCCTAACTTTTTCCACTCCATCTTAATTACTTCTAAATCATAGTCTCTTAAGATTCATGTTAACTTGCCCATTTCACCCCCAAGTGTCATAACTTTTACAATCCAATCCCATTTCTCTGGTATTTTTTCTTGCTTCCACAACCGCGCATACAACGTCCTAACTTTTTCCACTCCATCTTAATTACTTCTAAATCATAGTCTCAAGGTTCATGTTAACTTGCCCATTTCACCCCCAAGTGTCATAACTTTTACAATCCAATCCCATTTCTCTGGTATTTTTTTTTTCCTGCTTCCACAACTGCACATACAACGTCCTAACTTTTTCCACTCCATCTTAATTACTTCTAAATCATAGTCTCTTAAGGTTCATGTTAACTTGCCCATTTCACCCCAAGTGTCATAACTTTTACAATCCAAACCCATTTCTCTGGTATTTTTTTCCTGCTTCCACAACTGCGTATACAACGTCCTAACTTTTTCCACACCATCTTAATTACTTCTAAATCATAGTCTCTTAAGGTTCTTGTTAACATGTCCATTTCACTCCATGTCATAACTTTTACAATCCAATCCCATTTCTCTGGTATTTTTTAATGCTTCCACAACTGCGCATACAACGTCCTAACTTTTTCCACTCCATCTTAAATACTTCTAAATCATAGTCTCTTAAGGTTCTTGTTAACTTGTCCATATCACCCGTCTCATAACTTTTACAAGCCAATCCCATTTCTCTGGTATTTTTTCATGCTTCCACAACCGCGCATACAACGTCCTAACTTTTTCCACTCCATCTTAAATACTTCTAAATCATAGTCTCTTAAGGTTCTTGTTAACTTGTCCATATCACCCGTCTCATAACTTTTATAAGCCAATCCCATTTCTCTGGTATTTTTTCATGCTTCCACAACAGCGCATACAACGTCCTAACTTTTTCCATTCCATCTTAATTACTTCTAAATCATAGTCTCTTAAGGTTCATGTTAACTTGGCCATTTCACTCCGTCTCATAACTTTTACAATACAGTCCCATTTCTCTGGTATTTTTTCATGCTTCCACAACTGCGCATACAACGTCCTAACTTTTTCCACTCCATCTTAAATACTTCTAAATCATAGGCTCTTAAGGTTCTTGTTAACTTGTCCATTTCACCATGTGTCATAACTTTTACAATCCAACCCCATTTCTCTGGTATTTTTTCATGCTTCCACAACTGCGCATACAACGTCCTAACTTTTTCCACTCCATCTTAAATACTTCTAAATCATAGGCTCTTAAGGTTCTTGTTAACTTGTCCATTTCACCATGTGTCATAACTTTTACAATCCTACCCCATTTCTCTGGTATTTTTTCTTGCTTCCACAACTACGCATATTATGTCCTAGCAGCTGAAAGCAAGTATCAAATTATAGTTCTATCTTCTTTTGGATTTTTTTTCCATTTGTAATCCCGACAGAAAAGTCTCTGCAACTTTCTTAAATTCGTATCCCAAGATCTTAGAAATTTCTTGTTGAATCATCCGCCAATACTTTTTTTTTGCCCTTTCACAAGTCCACCACATACGGTAGAAAGAACCTTCATGTTTTTTACATTTCCAACACCGGTCTGGCATCTTATTATTCATCTTTGCCAATGTCACCCAGTGAGTTGCATTTGAACACGAGTCTCCTGGTTTCTTGTTTAACACTTAACCCGCTAGAGCCAGTGGAGTATTTTACATACTTTACTGTAGCCCCCCCCTTTTTTGTTTTTGTTTTTGCTGAGACTGAAATGTAAGAACAATGTTCTCAACTAGGATAGGCATTAGAGGACCACACTAGGATCCGGAACCATCAAGTTCAAATCCCGACTCTGCCGCGCAAGATTGCCGGTGACTTTGAGCCTATCACGCTCTCTTGCCTTAGCCTACCTGACAAGGTCACTTTTGCGAAGATAAAATGGTACCTATTGCACCATAGAGTTTTCCCTCCCAAATGGCTAGAACGTCCAGGGAAACCATAGAGTTTTCCCCAAAACACCTAGAGTGGTCACTGCTCAACATCACTGGTGCAATGATGTCACTTTCAGGTGGCGTCATTGTGCCAGCGACGTAGGGGGAGGTAATCCCCGCCAGCCCAATGTGGGTTGGGAACCTCCCAGGTGGGGAAACCTCCACCCGGACTGGGAGCTTGGCAGCCCTATTTGCACATTAGGCCTCACACCCCTGATGTAGCCAATCCTCCAAAAGCTTTAAAAGGGAAAGGTAATTCCCTGTGCACGCACCAGTCATTTCCGACTCAGGGCTCTTATGACAGGGTCTACGGTAAGCTCTTGGAAGGTTGGCGACATCAGGGGTGTGTGGCATATGCAAAGGAGTTCCTGCTACCAAAGAAGCCCTACTGTTAAATAATTAAATTAGTTGGTGTCTCATGTCTTCATCTGGGGGATGCTGGGGCAAATATCTAAGTACCAGGGCTTGGTTCTAATGATGTGATCCTAAACAAAATGACTACTTTTAAAGTCCATTGTCTTAAATGGATTTAGAAGTTTTGTCTCTGCTCAAGATTACACCATAAATCTCCTAAACTTTGTAAAGTTGAACACAACTTCCTTGTATATCTGGATAAAAGAAACAAGGGAGAAACTAAGCATTCTAAAAGAGCATGCCATTTTATCCCTTCCCTGGATAGCCCTGGGAAGCCCAATCTCATTTGATCTCATCCAAAGGGTGATGAACACATAGAGTTCACTGCCACAGGAGATGGTGGCAACTATAAGCATAGACAGCTTCAAGAGGGAATTAGATCAACATATGGATCAGAGGTCCATCAGTGGCTATTAGCCACAGCGTATTGTTGGAACTCTCTGTCTGGGGCAGTGATGCCCTGTATTCTTGGTGCTTTGGGGGGCACTGTGGGAGGGCTTCTAGTAGTCCTGGAGCCACTGGTGGACCTCCTGATGGCACTTGGGGTTTTTTGGCCACTGTGTGACCCAGAGTGTAGGACTGGATGGGCCACTGGCCTGATCCAACATGACTTCTCTTATGTTCTTATGTTCTCAGTAGCTAAGCAGGGGCAGCTCTGGTTGATACTTGGACAGGAGACCACCAAGGAATACCAGGGCTGCTATGCAGAGGCAGGCACTGGCAACCAATCTCTGAATGTCTCTTGCCTTGGCTTCTCTTATGTTCTTATGTTCCTAATATTAGGGTTGCTATGCAGAGGCAGGCACTGGCATCGCTCAATGTCTCTTGCCTTGAAAACCCTGCATGCTCGCCCGAAGTTAGCTGTGATTTGACGCCAGAAAAAGTCATGTTATTGGGATTCAAAGCAAGGCTTTTTCCTTGTCTCATTGGTAATCTGTTCTTGTTCTCCATCTAACAATGTTTTTGCATTTAATGTCTGTTTGTTGCTATGAATACTTATTGCATTCGAAGGTTCCACAGGATTCTGTCTTCTTCCTGGATAGGACCTGCCTGTTTCGAGATGTAGCGATGCCTGTCAGCCTGGTTATCAGAAAAGAAAGAAAGAAGGGGAGCCCTTTTGCTGCTACGAATGTGCTCCTTGCCCAGAAGGGAAAGTTTCATTCCAGAAAGGCAAGTGACTGTGACTTCCCCAAGACTTAAGAGAAGCCATGTTGCATCAGGCCAATGGCCCATCCAGTCCAACACTCCGTGTCACACAGTGGCCCAAAAAACCAAGTGCCATCAGGAAGTCCACCAGTGGGGCTAGAAGCCCTCCCACTATGCCCCCCTGCAAGCACACTTAAGTACACACATCCCCTGGGATTAAAAACAGATGGCACAGAAGTCAGGACCGACCCTAGGCTGTCTGGCACCCTAGGCAAGGCTAACATCTGGCGCCCTCTCCCCACACACTAACATCCCTGAGTCACAGGGACGGGCACCCAACTTGGTGCCCCAGAAGGCCGGCACCCTAGGCAATTGCCTAGCTTGCCTAGTGGTCGGCCCTGACTGAGGTACAAGTAACCATTTGGGGACAGTTGATAGAATGCATGCACCTGCTAGGCAGGAAGAACACCCCAGTTCAGTCCCTGACATTCCCAATTAAAATCTGGATCCGCTTCAGGGTTTTAGTACTGACATTCAAAACCTTACGTGGCCTGGGACCGAGATACCTGCGGGACTGCCTCTCTCCATATGAGCACCGAAGGCAGCTGCAATCCGCCAACCAACATCTTTTGGTTATCCCTAGCCCAAAGGACGTCCATCTTGCCTCGACCTTTTTGGCCCTGGCCCCATCCTGGTGGAATCAGCTCCCAGTAGAGATAAGGGTGCTACCAGATTTATTACATTTCCGTAGGGACTGTAAGATGGAGCTGTTCCTCCAGGCATTTGGGTGAGGCGGGTTGGCGTCCTTTGCTTTATTGCCTATACCATAGACTAGGGGAAGGGACGGTGGCTTAGGGAAAGGGACCGTGGCTCAGTGGTAGAGCATCTGCTTGGTAAGCAGAAGGTCCCAGGTTCAATCCCTGGAATCTCCACAAAAAGGGTCCAGGCAAATAGGTGTGAAAAACCTCAGCTTGAGACCGTGGAGAGCCGCTGCCAGTCTGAGTAGACAATAATGACTTTGATGGACCAAGGGTCTGATTCAGTAGAAGGCAGCTTCATATGTCATATGTAGGTATTTGAATATCCTCCCCCACAGTGATCTGTTAATGAATGATTGTATCTGGGCCACTGATTATACTCCAACCTGCACTATGAGCCCGCCCTCCTTTGTTATACTGTACTGTGCTGTGTTGCTGTTTTAATTGTATTTTATTGGTTTTATTGTATTGTATTTGCTTGGTTTTATTTGAATGTAATCCACCCTGAGCCCGCCTGGGAAAGGGGGGAATATAAATTAACCTAAATAAATAAATAAATAATTCTCAGTCAACACATCTGAGAAAAATTACTTGACTTTCACAAACAATTTGATAACAGTAAAATGCCTTTTAGGAGATGCTCCTTAGCATAGGGATCCCAAGTGTTTGAGCCTGTTGATACTATTGGAATTCTGACCTAGGGTGGTGGGAAACACTGATAAACAGCAGCAGCAGCAGTGGAAGGGGAGGAGGAAGAAGAGATTGGATTTATACTCCATCCTTCGCTACCTGAAGGCGTCTCAGAGAAGCTTACAATCTCCTTTCCCTTCCCACAACAGACATACTATGAGGTAGGTGGGGATGAGAGAGCTCTGACACAAACGGCTCTTCAACAGCCTCGGACAGAGTTATGACTGACCCATGGTCTATACCAGCAGGTGCAAGTGGAGGAGTGGGGAATCAAACCTGGTTCTCCCAGTTAAGAGTCCACACACTTAACCACTGCACCAAACTGGGTCTCTAACTGGTGCCAGAAAAGTTCTCAGTGGGTATTACGCCATTCAGGGCTATGGGGACCCCTACCTAGCACATAACCATTTGCTGGAATTCAGTATGAAGAATATCTCGCACATTGCAGGGAGTCAGATGAAATATCCCTTTACTTCCTATGAACTGAAACTGAGATGGTCACTCTTCCTTTTTTTTTTCAGACATGGATGTCTGTTTTAAATGTCCAGAAGATCAATGTCCAAGCATAGACCACGATCAATGTATTCCCAAGAAGATAAACTTTCTCTCCTATGAAGAACCAACGGGGATCTGTTTAAATTTAGCTGCTGTTTCTTTCTCCATAATCACAGTCCTGATACTAAGAACTTTCATTAAGCACAAAGACACTCCCATTGTCAAAGCCAACAACAAAGATGTCACCTACACTCTCCTCATTTCTCTCCAGCTTTGCTTTCTCTGTTCTTTCCTCTTCCTTGGAAAACCAAGCATGTTGACCTGTTTCCTCCGACAATCTGTTTTGGGCATCATCTTCACAGTAGCAATTTCTTGTGTGTTGGCCAAAACAGTCACTGTGGTTGTCGCTTTCATGGCCGCCAAACCAGGGTCCATCTTGAGGAAGTGGGTAGGGAAAAGACTTACAATCTCCATTGTCCTTTTTTGCTCCATGATCCAAATATGTATCTGTACAGTGTGGTTAGGAACCACTCCCCCCTTCCCCCATGTGGACACAAAGTCAATGACGGAAGAGATCATAGCAGAATGCAACGAAGGGTCTTCTGTTATGTTTTATATCGTTCTGGGCTACATGGGTCTTCTGTCCTCCATTAGCTTCGCTGTGGCTTTCTTTGCCCGGAAGTTGCCAGACACTTTCCACGAGGCCAAATTCATCACCTTCAGCATGATGATGTTTTGTAGTGTTTGGTTGTGTTTTGTCCCAACCTACCTGAGCACCAAAGGGAAATATATGGTTGCCGTGGAGATCTTCTCTATCTTGGCCTCCAGTGCTGGGTTACTGGGTTGTATGTTTTCCCCCAAATGTTTCATGATCGTTCTGAGGCCTGAACTGAACAAAAGAGAACAAGTAATAACAAGAAAACATTAAATAGTCAAGTTATCCCAGGTCTTTTTTTTTCTTGTGGAACAAAGATAATGTGCCAAATTAGGGACCATATTTGGCTAGAAAGGTAGCATATGTATGTTTTAAGTAAGCAAACAAATAAAAAGAAGTAGTCTAGGACTTCCTTTGGTTTTTGATTTGTAACACTCCTTTCTACTCATATGTTTTAGTGTGTAACCACTTATTCAGTTTGGAGAAATACAAAGCAGTTGGATAGACGTTCAATTTAGGTTGCCAGGTCTGAAACAAGAAATATCTGGGGACTTTGGGGGCAGAGCCAGGAGCTCCAAAGGGAGTTCTGGAAGTCACATTTAAAGGGACAGCACACCTTTTAAATGCCTTCCCTCCATTTGGAAAGAATGAAGGATAGGGGCTCATTGGGGGCTGATAGAATTGGAACCCCTGGTCCAATCTTTTTGAAACCTGGGAGACAAGTTGAGGAGAGGCACAAGATGCTATGATGAAAATTTGGTGCCTCTACCTCAAAAAATAGCCCCCCCCCTGTGCCCCACATACCCACAGATCAATTCTCCATTATACCTTTTCGGAATTGGTTTCCAAAGGGTATAACGGAGTGCCCAGCAAACAACCCCACCCCACAGTTTTCTGATGACCCTGAAGTGGGTCAAGGGCCTCCAAACTGGGGGATCCCCTTCCCCCACCTGGGAGTTGGCAACCCTCATTCAGTTGCTCCGTTGACAAAACAGATTGAGTGATCAGCTTACGCCTGATCACCTCCTTAAAACATAGTGAGTTCTACTGTCGAATATGTTTCCTGCAAAAATTGCAGCCTCTTTACGTAGAGCCCATTGAAATTTGCAGACATGTTCTCTATTTCAGTCCCCCAGCCAGGGAAAAATTAAGACACGCTGAGGCCCAGAGTTACTCCAAATTTAAGAAGCCACCTCATTAACATAAACATGCTAGACAGTGTCTGAAAGACTGTTTAGGAAGACATTTATTTGGTTCGTAGTTTTTTTATTCTGCCCTTTCTCTAAGGAGGTCAAGGTGACATAAAAAGTTGCCAACTCTGGGTTGGGGAATTCCTGGAGATTTGGGGGTGGAGCCTGGGGAGGGTGGGGTTTGTGAAGGAGAGAGACTTCAGCAGTAGAGCAGGGTAGTGTAGAGTCCATACTCCAAATCAGCCATTTTCTTCAGGGGATCTGATGCAAATTGGCTGTAATTTCAAGAGGCTGGCACACCAGAGCCAGTTTGATGTAATGGTTAAGTGTGCGGACTCTTATCTGGGAGAACCGGGTTTGATTCCCCACTCCTCCACTTGCACCTGCTGGAATGGCCTTGGGTCAGCCATAGTTATCACAGAGGTTGTCCTTGAAAGGGCAGCTGCTGTGAGAGCCCTCTCCAGCCCCACCCACCTCACAGGGTGTCTGTTGTGGGGGAGGAAGGGAAAGGAGATTGTGAGCTGCTCTGAGACTCTTCGGAGTGGAGGGCGGGATATAAATCCAATATCTTCTTCTTCTTCTTCTTCTTCTTCTTCTTCTTCTTCTTCTACCTAGTGGTGTGCATTACCCACTCTTTGGTGTAGTGGTTAAGTGTGCAGATTCCTATATGGAAGAACTGGGTTTGATTCCCCACTCCTCCATTTACAGCTGCTGGAATAACCTTGGGTCAGCCATAGCTCTCGCAGGAGTTGTCCTTGAAAGGGCAGCTGCTGTGAGAGCCCTCTCAGCCCCACCCACCTCACTGACAATACTCCCTCTAAGCTGTGGAGTCTTGTGAGCAAAAATTCTGCTTCGTGAGCTACTGGCATTAAAACTGAGAGCTACTTGCTCCGGGGCCATTTTTCCTTAGCTAAGACAAAAATGTGGGAGCCAGGAGCTAAAAACCTGTGAGCTAGCTCATGTTAACTCAAGTTAGATGGAACACTGCTCACAGGGTATCTGTTGTAGGAGGAGAAGCTAGAAGAGATTATAAACTGCTCTGAGTCTCTGATTCAGAGAGAAGGGGGGGTATACATCTGCAATCTTCTTCGTCTTCTCTCTCATTTTATCGTCACAACCATCCTGTAAGGTAGGCTAGGCTGAGAGACAGTTATTAGCCTGAAGTCACCCAGGGAGCTTCATGGCAGAGCAGGGTGAACCATACCTGATTCTGACACAAACTCTACATCATACTGTGTTGAGTCCTTTCTCGCCTATCTGCCTCTGATGTCAGGAGATTTTAATCACTGTCTGAGAGGAGTCTCAGAACTGGGCCATTTGCTTTCATTCAGACTAATGGCCTGTGGGCAGGTCAGTTGCCACAGAGATGTGTGGTGAGGCCTAGGTGCAAAAGGGTTTGGAAGCTTTGGTGGAAATGTGGGCAGAAAGTCCAGCACAGCTGCCTTAAGAGATGTATTTCACTGGCTTTCCCTGTCCTTCTTTCCCCATTCACCTCCTTATTACAGATCTCATCCCCTGTGACTTTGATCCATCGTGCAGGTGTCATGATCCTTAGCATAGCCATTTTGGGTGGTTACGGGTGTCTCTTCCTCCTTTCTTCATCAGCAGAAAAGTTGATGAGATACAAATTCAATTCTAGACCCAGGGGTTCCACCTCTCCCGCTTGGAGTCATCAATACTCATGACAACAAAAGACTTGTTAACTGTTTATTCTTCAGTAAGGGAAATTAGTCTCTGAGGAGATCCTGTTTTGATAGGAAGAAGAACTACCCTCCACAGACAAGTTCTCAAGGGTCCTGTATTTCTTGTAATTTTAAGAAGTCTGTTAAGGAACTCTAAAATGGCTTGCAAAAAACCAGATATGAGCACCATAGCAATTTACAATCTGACCTTCCCAAAGCTGTCTTCTCTATCCTCTAACAAGACTACATTTAAGCTCAGAGTAAGACACACACACACCAGATTTCATCACTAGGTTATGTCCTGAGTTGGTTAGAGAGCACTTCGCCTTGTACCAAAGAGGCACAGAAATGTGGATGATTACCAAAGCAAGAGGGGCCGAGATAAGAAACTCAGAGGAAAGTTTCTTAGAGTGTCATTTCTGAAGAACAGATGGAAAGGTCGTGCAGCATTCTGCATTCCCAGGACACAACAGATGGTTTCACACCACCTTACGCTGGTGTTCTGTAGTTACTTAACCTGCTATCCAGAACCTTGCAAGAGAACCTTGGGGTCAATTTTTAGCCGTCTGCCTAGTGTTAGCTAATATTTTGGCAAATAATTCTGAACTTTATTAGCCTCATGTCGACCCAACGGGCACTTTGCTAGCAAGTGCAAGTTGGAGATAACACTGATACATTGAGATGGAATTTCATTCTTATTTTGGATCGTGGTTTTTAGGGAAACAAAGAAGACCATGCAGGATTCAAGTCTGGTCTAAGTCATACCAGCTATTAGTAAGGACTCACAGTCAATGTTTTCTCTAAGCTGCAGAGTTCTGTGAGCAAAAATCCTACTTTGTGGGCTACTGGCATTAAAGTCGTGAGCTACTGACTTTAAAGTTGTGAGCTACTGCATAAATTAGTGTGCTCTGGGGCCATTTTTCCTAAGCTAAGACAAAAATGTGTGAGCTGGAGGCTAAAAACCTGTGAGTTACCTCATGATAACTCAGCTTAGGGAGAACAATGCTCACAGTCCATCCAAACCTCATTGAGTTTTGAAATATATTAATCATTCACCACCCTGTTTGCATGTGCTAACAAAATGATCGGTTCACAAATGACTGCTCTAATGCAGCAATAGTGTGATAGCTATTAATGTGTGACCGCAAACTTAGAAAACATATAGACAATGATTATACTCCCAAGCTGGCTTCCTTCTCATGCAAAGGCTATTTTTACATACAGTGGTGCGTCCTTCAACAAACACCTGCATGCTCTATGTGGCATATAAGCCACGCCATATCTGCAGATGTTTTATCCATTCTGAACATCCGAGGGAGCACCTTTGGTTTACCATTGAATGCTGGAAGACCAGCGTTGCCGCAGATCAATTCTGTGCCCCAGATTGAACTGGCCAGTCAGACCACAGCAAAGGAAACCTTTCTGCTGGATAAATCGATGCTTTGGTTCTGACTTGAGGTAAAGAAAATGGGAATGAGTACCCGGGCAAAGGAGGCTGAGGTAGGAACCACAGCAGTATGGGTGTGAATGGCACCAGCTTCTAGGAAAAAGGTGAGTTTCCCCAAACCAATCTTGATATTCTTTATAAAATTATAGCCAGAGAGAGAAAGGGTGGGGGGGGGACTGAAAGAACGGATCACGCATAGCATCATACACTGTCAGTCACATTTCATTTCTGATCTTTCCTGGTTACTTTGACTCACTTGATCATCATTCCAAAGAATTGCTGTGTGTTAAATTCTTGCAAAAGGAGGAAGGTGCAGCTTGAGAATGGGAGTAGGGCGCAAAGAACAGCCATGTGAAGAAGCCTGAGGGCCAAAGCAGATGGGGTCCTTAGAGAAGAAAACAAGGCGTGGGTGCTTGTATGTCAGTGCTAAATGTCTCTGAGCCAAGATAGGGAAGCTGAAGTTGGCACCGAATGACAATATAGATACAGTGGGCATTTCAGAAAACTGGAGGAAAAGGGAAAGTCAATCGAACACCATTATTCATGGATAGTCTACAGAGAGGACAGGAAGGAACATATTTGTGTGGTGTTCTTCTGCATCTAATTTTCAACATATACTCACACATCCTCCTTTTTTCACACTCACAATTAGTCAACAGTTGGCTAGCTGGTTTGACTGAGACATAGGATGAGATGAACTACTGGTTTGTTGTACCCAAGAATTTTTTAGATTTTTTTTAAAAAAAGTATGCCCTTTTCCCAATTTTAGTGATTACTGGATTTATATTTTGTATATTTGGTTATTTCTAATAGACCAGTCTTTTTAAATTGAAGAACTCTGTATGCAGCTGTTCTACAACTATGCAATGTATATCCTCTTCAATTATTGTATTATCTTTTGCACAATCTTAATAAATAATTTAAAGAAAAAATTTAAAAGAAGGAACAAGAAGTAATGGTTGTGTCCAAAGGGGAGAATATTGCAATACTGCATGACTTCAGAGAATCAGTTTGGTGTAATGGTTAAGTGTGCAGTCTCTTATCTGAGAGAACCAGGTTTGATTCCCCATTCCTCCACTTGCAGCTGCTGGAATGGCCTTGGGTCAGCCATAGCTCTCGTAGGAGTTGTCCTTCTGTCAGAGATCTCTCAGCCCACCTACCTCACAGGGTGTTTGTTGTGGCGGAGGAAGGTAAATGGGATTGTGAGCCGCTCTGAGACTCTGAGTGGAGGGTGGAATATAAATCCAATGTCTTCGTCGTCGTCGTCGTCGTCGTCGTCGTCGTCTTCTTCTTCTTCTTCTTCTTCTTCTTCTTCTTCTTCTTCTTCTTCTTCTTCTTCTTCTGCTATTCTCTCATTGATTGGTGCAAACATGTGCTCAGGTATTGCCATAGAAGCAAGCTTTTTAGTTATAAATTACTGTGCCCTGGAGCAGTTCATCAAAGAGCCAACTAGAGATGTAGCAAATCTGAACTTGAAGGGGGGCTGGAGATCTGGTGCCAGATGTCAATGTTGGTGCACCAGCTGGGAACACTGGCCACAATGCTATTAACTTCAGCATTCAGATCAATGAGATAGCAGAGAAACCAAATGAACTCTCCACAGCTGTATTCAGTGTGTATTCAGGATCTGGAGCACATATCGAGGCCAGAGCCACTGTTTTTCTTAAGGATTTCTGAGGAACTGAGTCAAATTGAGGTAACAAAAGATGACATTCTAGGACTACTAGGCAAACTTAAAACTAAGTCTTCTGGTCCAGTGTCTCAACCTAGCCTACTTAAAGGCACTGTTGTGAGGATAAAATGGAGAGAAGAACTCTACAATCTACACAAAGTTGTGTGGGTGGGCTAAACAGGTGGTAGACAGACTAGTGACATCCGTATTATTTGATTCCAGATGGAGTTGGCCAATGGGACTGGAGTGCAGGAATTCATTCTGATGAGCTTTGGTGGTGGACAACAGAAGCGGCTCCTGCTCCTTGTCTTTTTCACCATTCTCTATGTGCTCACATTGGCTGAGAACATCACCATCATTACACTGGTGTTTTTAGATATCCACTTGTCCCGGCAGCCCATGTACAACTTGCTGAGCAACTTCTCCTGGCTAGAGATTTGTTATGTGAGTGCCACAGTGCCCCGGATGCTTTATGACCTGACGTTCCCTCATGGGATCATCACTTTCCGCTCCTGCTTCCTTCACTTCTACGTCTTCTTCTCACTGGGCACCACTGAATGCTTCTTCCTCTCAGCCATGGCCTTGGATCGGTACTTGGCTATCTGCCACCCTCTGCAATACCCACAAATTATGTCCCAAGACTTCTGCTGTTCTCTAATGGTCCTTTGTTGGATCCTTGGCTTTCTGTGGCACATTTTCCCAGTGATTTTGATCTCCAGGTTGTCCTTCTGTGGCCCCAATGTCATTGACCATCTCTTGTGTGATCCTGGACCAATTCTATCCTTGGCCTGCCCGCCACTAGGAATCGCCCCCAAAGTCTGTGAGATTTTTATGAATGTGGGGATTTTAGGTAATGCTTTCTTCGTTGTGCTGTCCTATAGTGTTGTGATTCTGACCCTACTGAAAGCTTCCTTCCAAGGCAGTCGAAGGAAGGCCTTCTCTACTATATCTTTCCACGTACTGGTGGTGACACTTTTCTATGGCTCAGTGGCAGCGGTGTATTTAACTCCAGCTGGAGAGAGTTTTTCAGAGTTGACTAAAGCAGTGACTGTTTTCTACACAGCTGTTACACCTTTTCTCAACCCCTTGATCTATTGTTTGAGGAATGATCAGGTGAAGGAGGCATTCCACAGGCTGCTGAGAAGAATGACATCAGTGTAAGATTGCAGAAGCAAAGGAGGAGGAAAAACAAAACATTCAACTGACCAGGCTAAAAGACAGAATGCATATATTCACCAGACCTCGGATTCAGTGGGCGCTCACAGGAGCACAGTTCCTGAACCTTTCTGAGAGTTTCACCTCCTCCTTCCCACCTTGTCCATTGAATAGTAGGTGCAGCTGCATAACAATCCTGGATGAGCTCCATCACCTATTTTTCTACAAAATGACCCCTGATATTCACTATTGGTCAAGAGAGGCATGTCTTAACCTTTCATTTGTGTTTTGCATTGCCCAATCAGGGTGCAGAAAAATTAAGCTAGGATTAGGGGGAGTTCAGCTGTAGAGACAACCTGCCACTAGAACAAAGTTTTCTTCTCCCTTTGAAAATGAATTGCAGGTGGTTGCTTTTAAAAAAAGAGAGGTATGGTTCTCCTGCAGTTTTTTGGGAGCTAAAGAAAGAGCCAAAGAATCTGGGTTCTAGGTCTTCATGTTGATAGAGCCTGCGTCAACTCTTATCTGGCAGTAGAGAATTATGGTCAAAATTCTGTTCAAGCAAATTAACTTTATGCCTTAGAATTTCCTAAATATCTCAGCATTTACTTTGGTCTGTTTCAACATTCTGCTTTCAGCTCAGGTGCAATGCAAATATTTAGGTATCCCTTATTTCTACTGTTTTGTGTTTTTGCTAACCAAATACTATGGAAGCAATTGAATATGTATGGAATTCACTGAGTGCAATTTAATATGAATGGAATGCACTGCCACTTGAGGTGGTGATGGCTGCCAGCATAGACAGCTTCAAGAGGGGATTGGATAAGCATATGGAGAAGAGGTCAATCAGTGGCTATTACCACAGCATATTGTTCGTACTTTCTGTCTGGGGTATTCTTGGTGCGGGGGGGGGGGCATAGTGAGAGGGCTTCCAGTGTCCTGGCCCCATTGATGGACTTCCTGATGGCGCCTGGTTTTCTTGGCCACTGTGTGACTACAAAGTGTTGGACTGGGTGCGCCATTGGCCTGATTCAACATGGCTTCTCTTATGTTCTTACTTCATGGTTCGTTTTATTAGGATATTTGTTCCCTGTATATTATCCAAATTTTATCTACGTTTCCAGGAAAATCTGATAAATTTTATATGTCCACTCTCCTTGTAGATTACCTTAATTAAATCATACTTAAGGTAGCCACATTTTGCACTTTAGCTCAGATGATGAGGAAACAGATGTTTCAATTCTTTCATTAACTGCCTTGCATTACTAACACTGGCGCTTAACAGGGTTATTGGTTTTATATGCTGTTATCTAATTTAGCTTGTACTCTTAGGTTGGCTGACCTTGGATCATAATAAATAAAACAAAATGAAATCTTCTGCTTGCTTAAGAAATAAAATATAACTGTTTCTTCTTTTATGTGGCAACCTCAATTGTGTGATTTTTGTAGGCTCTATGAAATGCAATTAAAAACTTAGTTACAAAGATCAAATGCTATTGATTTTAAATTAGACCATGATTGTAGACACTGTGTGCATACAGACGTACACATGCGTACTTGAACCAGGGCAAAACTTCCCCTTCCCTGCACTATTTCGGCATGAAAAACATTTTAGATATTTCATCACCTTTAAGATATATCACATTAACATTGTTTTATTTTTTTTTAAAAAAAAAACCTTAAGTTTTATGTTTGATCTTGTCCTCAGAGCAAAAGAGAAAGAGCTCATTCCAGAAAAATATCCAAAGCAAACATTCTGATTAATACAACTCCCTCCCCCCCCCCCCAGTGACATTAACCAGAAAATGACAAATACAACAAACTGGTTGATAGGTAGTGTGACGTAGTGGTGAAATTGTTGGACAAAGAGTGATGAGACCTGAGTTCAAGTCTCTCTGCTGCCACGCTATTCACTGCATGACCTTGGGTAAGTTACCTTCTTTTGCTCTAATTTTCCTTATAGGTTATTGTGAAGATCAAATAGAGGAGAGATGAAAGTTGTATGCCACTCTGAGCTCCTTAAGGGAAACGTGGGCTACAAATTGGGCAAAACCAGAAGTGATCTCATCACGTCAGAGTAATGTTCCTAGAGTGTAACACTAATGTACTGACATCACTTCTGGTTTTGTGTCAGAAGTAACATCATGTATCAGCCTGATGCTGAATTCCACCCCCTCCCCAATTTCCATTCACCAGCCTGTCAAGGAGTGGTAGGAAAGGGGATCCAGGCCAGGTGGTCTCCAAATATAGTGGGAGACCTGCCCTGCAATGACTACCCCCACTGCAACAGAGCTCATTCTCCCACCCACATTCACCTATTGTGTTTATAATCTGTAGCACTGATGAAATCGGAGTCCAGAATTTCCCAGGGAGAGGAGAAGAAGAAAGCAGTGTGTACTGCTGTGTACAGGGCTGGTATCATATATCTAAATCTGAACTAGAGAGTCATAGAGTGTGGATCAAGAAATGTACAAAATGGGCTAGGGACAAATGGGGGGAGGGGATTTCTCTACAACCTGAAGGAAGTCCCAAGTTTGAAGGGGGAGAACGCCTTGAATTCTAAGAAAAGATACATCGTAAATCAAAAAAACTAAAACTCCCTAAAATAACAGAAACAGTGCCTGGAGCTCTAAGAAAAGAATGCCTACTGAGCTCTCAGTCACCATGTTGGAGATTGCCAGGCAACCACAACAATACTGTTGAGCCCTCAAAGTCTTGGTTTTTGTAAAGCATAACCATGGGGGTTGCAACCCCGGTAGCCACTGTGCAACTTGGCCTTCCTCTGTGGCCATCATGCAGCTGGGCCCAGTCACAGCAGGGTGTGCACCATGCAGCTGGGTCAGACTTTTCCTGGGGCGAGACTACCAAGAGGAGGAAAGGAGGGAAAGTTGAAGTCCGGGGAGCCAATGAAGGTAGATTGGCTGGTGGGTTGGAAAAAAGAGAAGGAACCACAAATCTTTGCAGGTCCCCCACTTCTTTGATTCTAAACAGCACAGTGGGGTGGGACTACGGTTGCCAGGTCCTACATGGCTGCCATGGTGGGGGGTGGATCCTGGGTCCTCTCCAGGATCTTCTGCTGTGTGTGCTTTGTGTGCATGGTACAATGACATTGCCCAGAATTGATGTTATCACTTTGGGGGTGATGCTCTAGTTTCTGGTCAAAACTCTATGGTTTGTAGCCAAATTTGCCATAGAATTTCCCCCAAAAAACTAGAGCATTGTCATGTGACATTGGTGACATGATGATATCACTTCCCGGCATTGTCATCATATCACCTTTTGGGAGAGTTGGGGGCAGGATTTCCCCCCTGCCAGCCTGCTGGCTGATGATTGAGAACCGCCACCACAAAGGCAGGAGTTCCCTTGTCCCCAGCGGTGACCATAGGTGGGATGGCATCTAGACTGAGCCAATAATCCTGAGGGAAAAGAAGATCAGTTCTTTCTCACCACAAATAAACAATTTTCCATGGAAGATGGACAAATATCTCATATATCCCACTGTGACTGTGTTAATTAAGAACATCAGAGAAGCCATGTTGGATCAGGCCAATGACCCATCCATTCCAACACAGTGGCCAAAAAAAACAAGTGCCATCAGGAGGTTCCATCAGTGGGGCCAGGACACTAGAAGCCCTCTAACTGTGCCCCCCCTTCCAATCACAAAGAATATAGAGCATCACTGCCCCAGACAGAGAGTTCCAACAATAAGCTGTGGCTAATAGCCACTGATGGACCTCTGCTCCATATGCTTATCCAATTCCCTCTTGAAGCTGACTGTTTTCATTTTATCCATAATCCCACCACCCTATGGTTGAAGGGATTGAGAAATGAAATAAAAATGAGCATAAATAAAGATTAGTATAAAGATTAGTATTGATAAATGAAATAAAGATTAGTAATATTTAGGGCAGTGGGGTCAAACGTGCAGCCCAAGGGCTGAATCAGGCCCCCAGAGCGCTGCTATCAGGCCCATGAACAAGTCTGTTTCCTTCTCCCTTTTTCTTGCTTCCTTCAGTTATCAAAGGCTGTTAAATAAAATATTCCAAGAGTGCTATAAATAAAACATAAAGCATGTTTTATTTAAAGTTTTGCTGTATATGTGATCGGTTATACGTATAACGTATGGTGTTCTTGCCTGGCTCACTGGAGCCTGTAGGACTGAGCTTGGGGACTCGGGACCAATAGGCAGCAGGATTCAAATCCCTGCTGCCCTGCTCCAATCACGGCCCCCCTGCTGGTTTGAATGTCCCAATAGCAGGCTAGCGTGGGAACCTTGAGTGTATATATAGTTGACCCTGTTGGCCCAGTTTTCTGTCTTAGAGCACAGCCTATACAATGCTGTGATAATAATAAGAGCTATGATCACTACCACCTCACCTCATCATTGTGTTGAACCCACTCTATTATAAGTTTAAAAAAAAAAAAAAGCTTTGTCTTTGTCTGTGTCCATTATAAAGTTTATGTCTCTTCTACTTTGCGTTACATTTTATGACACACATGGCCCGGCCCAACAAGCTCACATTTCTGTCAGATCCGACCCTCTTAACAAATGAATTCAACACCCCTGGTTTAGGGTTTGGTTTTTCCCCGTTTCTTCCTTTTTTTCACTTTGTCGCTTTGCTCCTCAGGAATTTCCCCCTTCTCTTCCACAGCCTTCCCAGTGCCTCCTTCACCTGATCGTTCCGCAGACAATAAATCATGGGGTTGAGAAAAGGTGTGACAGCCGTGTAGAAGACCGTGACCACTTTAGTGACCGCTGAGGAATTCTCTCCAACTGGAGCTAAGTACATCCCAGCCACAGAGCCATAGAAAAGGGTCACCACCAGCAGATGGAAAGAGATAGTGGAGAAGGACTTCTTAAAACTGCCTTGGAAGGACCTTTTTGTAACGGTTAGAATCACAGCACCATAAGACAGCGAAACAAATAAGACATTGCAAAAAACCAACGCATTCATAAACACTTTGCAGACACTGGGGACAATTCCTAGTGGAGGGCAGGCAAGAGACAAAATGGGCACAGGGTCACACAGGAAGTGGTTGATGATTTGGGGGCCACAGAAGGACAACCTGGAGATCAAAATCACAGGGATAAGATACCACAGGAAGCCAAGGATCCAACAAGCAGCCACCAGAATGTAGCAAGAATCTGGGGACATAATTTGTGGATAGCGCAGAGGATGGCAGATAGCCATGTACCTATCCAAGGCCATGGCTGACAGGAAGAAGCATTCAGTGGTGCCAAGTGAGAAGAAGACATAGAACTGAAGGAAGCAGACGTGAAAGGAGATGATTCCTTGAGGAGATGTCAAATCAAACAGCATTCGGGGTACTGTGGCACTCACGTAACAGATCTCCAGCCAGGAGAAGTTGCTCAGCAGGATGTACATGGGAAGCCGGGACAAGTGGGTGTCTAGAACCACCAGTGTGATGATGGTGATGTTCTCAGCTAAAGTGAGCATGTACAGAACGGCAAAAAAGATGAGGAGCAGGAACCGCGCCTGTTGCGCAACTCCAAACCCCAGCAAAATGAACTCCTTCACTGTGGTCCCATTGATCAAGAGGCCCAACTCCATCTGGAATCAGAAAAGAACAATGTCTTTTTCCAGGACTTTTTTTTTTGTAGAAAAAGCACAGTGGGAACTCATTTGCATATTAGGACACACACCCCGATGTCACCATTGTTTCACACAGGGCTTTTTGGTAGAAAAAGCCCAGCAGGAACTACCGTATTTTTCGGTCCATAAGGCGCTCTGGACCATAGGACGCACCTTCCTCCTGGGGGGTGATCCGCTGCCTCCGCCTCCAATCCCGGCGCTTCCCCCGTGCCTGCCTGCCTGGCTCCAGCTCTGCTTCCAGCAAGCACTGGGATCGCTCCACGCTGCCCCCACCGCAAACCCAGCGCTTCGCGAGTGATGGCTGCGGAGGGGGCAGAGTGCTTCCTCCGTGCCTGTCTGCCTGGCTCCAGCTCTGACGCTTACAGCAAGCGCCAGGATTGCTCCCTCCGCCCTCCGATCCCGGCGCTTTCTTTAAGCATCAGAGCTGGAGCCAGGCAGACAGGCACGGAGGAAGCACGTTGCCCCCTCCGCAGCCGGATCTCGCGAAGTGCTGGGTTTGCAGTGGGGGCAGTGTGGAGCGATCCCAGCACTTGCTGGAAGCAGAGCTGGAGCCAGGCAGGCAGGCGCGGGGGAAGCGCCGGGATCGGAGGCGAAGGCAGCGGATTGCCCCCCCCCAGAGGAAGGTACGACCTATCGTCCCTTCGCTCCATAAGACGCACACACTTTCCCCCACACTTTTTTTGGGGGGGAAAGTGAGTCTTATGGTCCAAAAAATACGGTAATTTGCATATTATGCCACACCCCCGGACACCATGCAAGCAGGAATGGTGTTCCTATGCATTCCTGCTCAAAAAAGCCCTGTCTTTTTCAAATACGAAAAGCAGTTACTACTACCTGTTGATCTTTTCTGCTTAAAAGTAGAAAAGTGATGGGAAATACACGTTAAATTCAGAGGTTTGGAGTGGCAAGTGAGGGGGGCTGTATAAGACGACCCCCCAACATTTCCACTCAAAATATTTGTAGAAGACTCCCTTTATGCCCTGGAGAACCAGTTTGGTGTAGTGGTTAAGTGTGTGGACTCTTATCTGGGACAACTGGGTTTGATTCCCCGCTCCCCCCCACTTGCACCTGCTGGAATGGCCTTGGGTCAGCCATAGCTATCACAGAGGTTGTCCTCTAAAGGGCAGCTGCTGTGAAAGCCCTCTCAGCCCCACCCACCTCACAGGGTGTCTGTTGTGGCGGGGGGGGGAGGATATAGGAGATTGAAAGCTGCTCTGAGTCTCTGATGGGGTATAGGGTGGGGTATAAATCTGCAGTCCTCTTCTTCTTCTAAAAGCTGCAGGGTGGCAACTGCGATAAGTGGCAATGGCATGGAAAAGAGTTACACAAAGCCGTTAGGACGTGCCCCAGCCCTAGTGTAAGCTGCAGGGAGGATCCCATTACAGCCCCCCTCACTCACTGAATGTAATCTTTGGATACAATATGTTGACATTGACTTCAATTACACTTACCTTATTTGCTTAGTTTCTGGACGCCGTCATTTTTACTGGAGGGTAGCGATTTTATATTGTGATATATTAAATGTATTAAATGTATACTTTATTATTTTGAATGGTTATGTTGTAACCCACCCTGAGCCTGTTCATGGGAAGGGGCAGGCTAGAAATCAGATCAGATCAATCAAATCAGAGCATATTGTGGGTAAATGCAACCTTATAAGCAGATAGCACAGCTGCTTCCAGTGTCCCTTCTGAGTTAGTGGAAGCTAGCTCAGTTTTTTAACCTCCGGCTCACACGTTTTTGTCTGAGCTCATGGAAAATGGCCCCAGAGCAAACTAACGTATGCAGTCGCTCACAACTTTAATGCCAGTAGTTCACATAGTAGAATTTTTGCTCACAGGATCCCACAGCTTTAGAGGGAGCACTGGTACTAATCCTGTTTCAGTTCCCCCAAGTCAGCAACAGCCATTTAGAACTTTTGCTATCACAGACAACTCAACAGTTCTCTGCTTCAAAAATCTGCCAGTCTGAGGAGTGACGGTTTCCCAAAGGAGGAAAGGCCCTAATGGGAACATCTCCCATCCTAGCTTCCACTAATGAAGCACCTATTGACCATTCTGAACAATCAACAAATGGTCAGCCTCACAGAGAATGCTCTCCAGGGCTCATTTTCTAGCAGGAGTTCTTTTGTATATTAGGCCACAAACCCCTGATGTAGCCAATCCTCCAATGAGCTTCCAGGGCTCTTAGCACATTAAGCCTCTATTAAAAGGGCAGGATTTCTTTTCCTGTCCAGCTGACAACTTTATTCCAGAGTCCTATTAAAATTATGCTGCAACCCATAAAAAAGCAGTTAGGAATCCTTGCATGGCATACCAGAGATCTTTGAGGATACTGTAGAGGTGTGCTCACCACACCCATGTAGTGACTTTGCATGGGTTGCACAAAGAATCTCTTTGCCTTGCCAGCCTCATACTAAGAAACACTATAAATAAACCACTGCATTTTTATGTTGCAAATAAATGCTTAAACAATTTATTTCATAATGATGCAATTATATTATTATCATCACAAACCAAAATTCATTAAATGTCCATAGAAAAATCAAAAAGATACTTCACACCACTCTTATAAGGTAGCACTTTACAGTCCACTGTCTCAGTTCTCCTTTGCTTGAAAGACGCAGAGAGCCATTTGTGCAAGCTGCAAAGTAACATTGTATTGTAATGTGTGAGCAATTGCCTTTAGCACGGGTTTCAAAGCTAAACGAAAAGCGGCCAGCGGAAGGTGAACGAAACACAGAACTGAACCCAGGACCTGTGTAGCCACCGCACCTGCCAGACTTCAGTCTGCCACCCATAGGAGGCATCATATACAAGCGCGGTGCTATCTACGTCTTTCAAGCAAAGGAGAACTGAGACAGTGGACTGCAAAGTGCTACCTTACAAGAGTGATGTGAAATAACATTCTGATTTTGAAAGTACTACCTTACAAGAGGGGTGTGAAATAACTTTTTGATTTTCCTATGGACATTTAATGAATTTTGGTTTGTGATGGTAATAATATAACTGCATCATTATGAAAGAAATTGTTTAAGCAATTGTTTAAGAACAGTGGTTTATTTCTAGTGTTTGCTAATCAGTACACTGCAGTTTCTGGTTTGCCCAGCCTCATATTAAGATCAGGCCTGTCCATAATTTTATAATGAGCATTCCTCTGAAGAAGCCCAAATGTGTTCATATCCACCCTCCCAGCCCCCTTTGGTCTGGCCACAGTTCCCATTTCTATACCTTGGCAGCAGTCGAAACAGACGATCCATCCAGCAGAAGGCTCCCTGCAGCGTCTGGGGAAGAAGTACGTTCTTCTTTGTGCCTTACGGTGGTGCTCAATTCCTTTATTAATGGAGTGAAGGATGGGAAGCACCATATTTTTGCCTTGGCAGAAGAAAGCGTCAGTGTGAGTGTGTGCAAGGCAAGGCAAGGCAAGAGTACTGCTGCATAAGGAGGGCTGCAGTTTTAATCAGTCACCTGCATCAACTGCGGGATCATATATCCTGGAGGGCAAAGCCACTTTCCAACAAAAACAGCATCTCTTGGGACAACAGCTCCTCTCCCTCTTCATTATGGTGTGCGATATTTCTGAAAGACTTTCAGAGACAGAGTAGTGCTCACCACATAATGAATACCTTTGAGAAGAAGAAGAAGAAGAAGAAGAAGAAGAAGATGATGATGATGATGATGATGATGATGATGATGATGATGATGATGATGATGATATTGGATTTATACCCTGCTCTCCACTCTGAATCTCAGAGCGGCTCACAATCTCCTTTACCTTCCTCCTCCACAACAGACACCCTGTGAGGTGGGTGGGGCTGAGAGGACTCTCACAGCAGCTATCCTTTCAAGGACAACCTCTGCGAGAGCTATGGCTGACCCAAGGCCATTCCAGCAGCTGCAAGTGGAGGAGTGGGGAATCAAACCCGGTTGTCCCAGATAAGAGCCCACACACTTAAGCACTACACCAAACTGGTTCAAGCAGCAAAGCACATCTATATCTTTTTGTACTCATTTGCTTGAAAATATGGATAACCCGCACTTCAGGTGGCTTGCCTTGGCAGCACTGAAACACCCCTCAGAACAGAATGTCAAAACACAACAACTCCGCAAACAAGCACCAGCAATGGATGTCAGAAAGTCAAAGCGGAACAATCCAAAAACTGCATGAACATGAATAAAACTAAGAGCCAAAAAAATCATGTGGCAATAAAATCATGTGATAAAATAGCAAGAATTTGGAAACAAAGGAATAGAAGGCAGGGGAAAGGGGGGAGGGAGAGGAGGAGAAGGAGGTGACACCAGTCACAGTTCAACGAAATGCTTAGGAAATGAACCTAGCACCTAACTTCACAAAATGGTCACCAGGTGAACTTCTAGAAGGAGAGAATTGCAAAGCAGACTACAGAGATCAGTTGTTCCCCTGGAGAAACATATGAAGCTGCCTTATACTGAGTCAGACCCTCAGTCCATCAAACTCAGTCTTGTCTACTCAGATTGGCAGTGGCTCTCCAGGTTCTCAAGCTGATGTTTTTCACACCTATTTGCCTGGACCCCTTTTAGTTGGAGATGCCGGGGATTGAACCTGGGGCCTTCTGCTTACCAAGCAGATCCTCTACCACTGAGACACCATCCCTCCCAAATGGCTGATTTGGAGGGTGAACTGTAAGGTATTTATATCTCCCTGGGGTCCCTTGCCAATCTCTGCCCCAAATGTCCAGGAATAGAGCTGGCATCCCTAACCTGAAAAGATATGGGAGGGAGGAAACAAGAGTGCCTCAGCCTGACTGACTCTTGCTTGATTTTAAAATCACTTTGAAATGAAGGCAGCATCCTTGAGGTGGCTATGAGGATGCCAACACATCTAGTTGGGCTCCAACATGCTGCCATTGCAAGTTTGAAGGTATGTTTGGGGAAAGAACCGGGTTTGATTCCCCACTGCTCCACTTGCAGCTGCTGGAATGGCCCAGGGTCAGCCATAGCTCTCGCAGAGGTTATCCTTGAAAGGGCAGCTTCTGTCACAGCTCTCTCAGCCCCACCCACTTCACAGGGTTGTTGTGGGGGAGGAAGATAAAGGAGATCATGAGCAGCTCTTTGCATTATAGCATTGATGTCTACCCAGAAGTGACATCATCATGCCGGTGACATTGTGTGCAGTTGCTCTAGGTGTTTCCGGGAAAACTCTATGCTTTTTTCAAATGCTCTAGCCATTTGGGAGGGGAAAACTCTATGGTACCTATTGCACCATAGAGTTTTCCCTCCCAAATGGCTAGAACGTCCGGGGAAACCATAGAGTTTTCCCCAAAACACCTAGAGTTTTCCTCAACATCACTATTATGATGATGTCACTTTCAGGTGGCATCATTGTGCCAGCAACATAGAGGGAGGTAACCCTCGCTGGCCCAGTGTGGGCCAGCAGGTTAGGAACCTCCCAGGTGGGGAAACCTCCGCCCAGACCGGGGGCTTGGAAGCCCTATTTGCATATTAGGCCACACACCCCTGATGTAGCCAATCCTCCAAAAGCTTTAAAAGGGAAAGGTAATCCCCTGTGCAAGCACCAGTCATTTCCGACTCAGGGCTCTTATTACAGGGCCTACTGTAAGCTCTTGGAGGATTGGCGACATCAGGGGTGTGTGGCATATGCAAAGGAGTTCTTGCTACCAAAAAAACCCTACTGTTTAAATAATTAAACTCGCTGGTGTCTCATGTCTTCATCTGGGGGATGCTGGGGCAAATATCTAAGAACCAGGGCTTGGTTCTAATGATGTGATCCTAAGCAAAAGGACTACTTTTAAAGTCCATTGTCTTAAACGGATCTAGAAGTTTTGTCTCTGTTCAAGATTACACCATAAATTTCCAAAACTTTGTAAAGTTGAACACAACTTCCTTGTAAATCTGAGTAAAAGTAACAAGGGGGAAATTAAGCATTCTAAAAGAGCATGCCATTTTATCCCTTCCCAGGATACCCCTGGGAAGCCCAATCTCATTTGATCTCACCCAAAGGGTGACGAACACATGAAATTCATTGCCACAGGAGATAGCGGCTACAAGCATAGCCAGCTTCAAGAGGGAATTGGATCAACATATCGTCCATCAGTGGCTATTAGCCACAGTGTATTGTTGGAACTCTCTGTCTGGGGCAGTGATGCTCTGTATTCTTGGTGCTTGAAAGGGGGCACAGTGGGAGGCTTCTAATTGTCCTGGCCCCAATGGTGGACCTCCTAATGGCACTTGGGGTTTTCTAGCCACTGTGTGACCCAAGGGTTGGACTGGATGGGCCACTGGCCTGATCCAACACGTGTTGGCCAAAACAGTCACTGTGGTTGTCACTTTCATGGCCACCAAACCAAGGTGCATCATGTGGAAGTGGGTAGGGGAAAGACTTACATACTCCATTGTCCTTTTTTGCTCCATGATCCAAGTGTGCATCTGTACAGTGTGGTTAGGAACCACTCCCCCCTTCCCCCATGTGGACACAAAGTCAATGATGGAAGAGATCATAGCAGAATGCAACGAAGAGTCTTCTGTTATGTTTTATACCATTCTGGGCTACATGGGTCCTCTGTCCTCCATCAGCTTCACTGTGGCTTTCTTTGCCCGGAAGTTGCCAGACAGTTTCAACGAGGCCAGATTCATCACCTTCAGCATGATGATGTTTTGTAGCATTTGGTTGTGTTTTGTCCCAACCTACCTGAGCACCAAAGGGAAATATACGGTTGCCGTGGAGATATTCTCTATCTTGGCCTCCAGTGCTGGGTTACTGGGTTGTATCTTTTTCCCCAAATGTTTCATGATCGTTCTGAGGCCTGAACTGAGCAAAAGAGAACAAGTAATAACAAGAAAACATTAAATAGTCGTTATCCCAGATATTTTTTTTTCTTGTGGAACAAAGATAATGTGCCAAATTAGGGACCATATTTGGCTGGAAAGGTAGCATATGTATGTTTTAAGCAAACAAACAAATAAAAAGAAGTAGTCTAGGACTTCCTTTGGTTTTCGATTTGTAACACTCCTTCTTTCTACTCATATGTTTTAGTATGTAACCACTTATTCAGATTGGGGAAATACAAAGCAGTTTGATACACGTTCAATTTAGGTTGCCTGGTCTGACACAAGAAATATCTGGGGATTGTGGGGCGGAGCCATGAGCTCCAAAGGGAGTTCTGGAAGTCACGCTTAAAGGGACAGCACGCCTTTTAAAAGCCTTCCCTCTATTTGGAAAGAATGGATAGGGGCTCATTGGGGTCTCATAGTATTGGAACCCCTGGTCCAATCTTTTCGAAACCTGTGGGACCAGTTGAGGAGAGGCCACAGATGCTATGATGAAAATTTGGTGCCTCTACCTCAAAAAATAGCCCCCCCCCAGTGCCCCACATTCCCACAGATACCTTTTGGGAATCGGTCTCCAAAGGGTATAACGGAGTACCCAGCAAACATCCCCACCCCCAGTTTTCTGATAACCCTGAAGTGGGGGGGAGGCCACCAAACTAGGGGATCCCTTTCAACCACCTGGGTGTTGGCAACCCTCATTCAGTTGCTCCGTTGACCAAACAGATTGAGTGATCAGCTTATGTCTGATCACCTCCTTCAAACATAGTGAGCTCAACTGTCGAATATGTTTCCTGCAAAGATTGCAACCTCCCTACATAGAGCCCATTGACATTTGCAGACGTGTTCTCTATTTGAGTCCCCCACCCACGGACAAATTAAGATACGTTGAGGCCCAGAGTTACTCCAAATTTAAGAAGCCACCTTATTAACAAAAATATGCTAGACAGTGTCTGAAAGACTGTTTAGGAAGAAATTCATTTGTGTGGTAGTTTTTTATTCTGCCCTTTCTCTGAGGAAGTCAAGGTGACATACAGAGTTGCCAAATCTCCAGAATTCCTGGAGATTTGGGGGTAGAGCCTGGGAAGGTGGGTTTTGTGAAGGAGAGGGACTTCAGCAGTAGAGCATGGTAGTGTAAAGTCCATACTCCAAAGCAGCCATTTTCTTCAGGGGATCTGATGGAAATTGGTTGTAATTTCAGGAGGCTGGCACCCCTAGTGGCATGCATAGCCCACTCTTTGGTGTAGTGGTTAAGTGTGCACAGGGCCGGTGCATGGGAGTAGGCAAAGTAGGCGGTCACCTAGGGCGCCACATGGCCTAGGGTGCACCACTGGGTGTCCCCTCCCTGACACATGACTCTGGCTCCTGACCGCTGTCACCTTGTTCTTTCCCATCGCCAAGCTGCCCTCAACAAAGCCAAGCCACCCCCTCTCCCCACTGTGTGACTTTGCCTCCCACCTTATCCTATCCTGCCACCCTCCTTCCTAACATGACTGGCAAGCACCTCTTCTCACAATTTTTAATAACATCACTTTTATAAAAAAAATTAAAAATCAGTATATTAAAAATGTGAAAAGTTTCAAGTTTGGCGCTCTTCAATTTCCCTATATTTTTAAATAATGGGGGGGGGGGGTGCTAGTGGGTGATTTGCCTAGGGCGCCAGAAAGCCTAGCACCGGCCCTGCATTTGATTCCCCACTCCTCCGCTTACAGTTGCTGGAATAGCCTTGGGTGAACCATAGCTCTCGCAGGAGTTGTCCTTGAAAGGGCAGCTGCTGTGAGAGTCCTCTCAGCCCCACCCACCTCACAGACAATACTCCCTCTAAGCTGTGGAGTCTTGTGAGCAAAAATTCTGCTTCGTGAGCTACTGGCATTAAAGCTGAGAGCTACTTGCTCCGGGGCCATTTTTCCTTAGCTAAGACAAAAATGTGTGAGCCAGGAGCTAAAAACCTGTGAGCTAGCTCACACTAACTCAGCTTAGAGGGAACACTGTTCACAGGGTATCTGTTGTAGGAGGAGAAGATAGAAGAGATTATAAACGGCTCTGAGTCTCTGATTCAGAGAGAAGGGCGGGGTATACATCTGCAGTCTTCTTCTTCTTCTCTTTCATTTTATCGTCACAACCATCCTGTAAGGTAGGCTAGGCTGAGAGACAGTTATTAGCCTGAAGTCACCCAGGGAGCTTCATGGCAGAGCAGGGTGAACCATATCTGAGTCTGACACAAACTCTACATCATACTGTATTGAGTCCTTTCTCGCCTATCTGCCTCTGATGCCAGGAGATTTTAATCACTGTCTGAGAGGAGTCTCAGAACTGGGCCATTTGCTTTCATTCAGACTAATGGCCTGTGGGCAGGTCAGATGCCACAGAGATGTGTAGAGAGGCCTAGGCCCAAAAGGGTTTGGGAGCTTTGGTGGAAATGTGGGCAGAAAGTCCAGCACAGCTGCCTTAAGAGATGTATTTCACTGGCTTTTCCTGTCCTTCTTTCCCCATTCACCTCCTTATTACAGATCTCATCCCCTGTGACTTTGCTCCATCGTGCAGGTGTCATGGTCCTTAGCATAGCCATTTTGGGTGGTTACAGGGGTCCCTTCCTCCTTTCTTCATCAGCAGAAAAGTTGATGAGATACAAATTCAATTCTAGACCCAGGGGTTCCACCTCTCCCGCTTGGAGTCATCAATACACATGACAACAAAAGACTTGTTAACTGTTTATTCTTCAGTAAGGGAAATTAGTCTCTGAGGAGATCCTGTTTTGATAGGAAGAAGAACTACCCTCCACAGACAAGTTCTCAAGGGTCCTGTATTTCTTGTAGTTTTAAGAAGTCTGTTAAGGAACTCTAAAATGGCTTGCAAAAAACCAGATATGAGCACCATAGCAATTTACAATCTGACCTTCCCAAAGTTGTCTTCTCTATCCTCTAACAAGACTACATTTAAGCTCAGAGTAAGACACACACCAGATTTCATCACTAGGTTATGTCCTGAGTTGGTTAGAGAGCACTTCACCTTGTACCAAAGAGGCACAGAAATGTGGATGATTACCAAAGCAAGAGGGGCCGAGATAAGAAACTCAGAGGAAAGTTTCTTAGAGTGTCATTTCTAAAGAACAGATGGAAAGGTCATGCAGCATTCTGCATTCCCAGGACACAACAGATGGTTTCACACCACCTTACGCTGGTGTTCCGTAGTTACTTAACCTGCTATCCAGAACCTTGCAAGAGAACCCTGGGGTCAATTTTTAGCCATCTGCCTAGTGTTAGCTGATATTTTGGCAAATAATTCTGAACTTTATTAGCCTCATGTCGACCCAACAGGCACTTTGCAAGCAAGTGCAAGTTGGAGATAACGCTGATACATTGAGATGGAATTTCATTCTTATTTTGGATCGCAGTTTTTAGGAAAGCAAAGAAGACCATACAGGATTCAAGTCTGGTCTAAGCCATATCATCTATTAGTAAGGACTCACAGTCGATGTTCCCTCTAAGCTGCAGAGTTTTGTGAGCAAAAATCCTACTTTGTGGGCTACTGGCATTAAAGTCATGAGCTACTGACATTAAAGTTGTGAGCTACTGCATAAGTTAGTGTGCTCTGGGGCCATTTTTCCTAAGCTAAGACAAAAATGTGTGAGCTGGAGGCTAAAAAACTGTGAGCTACCTCACGCTATCTCAGCTTAGGGGGAACACTGTTCACAATCCATCCACACATCATTGGGTTTTGAACTAAAATAATAATCCAGTCGGACCACTGCAAAGGAAACCTTTCTGCTGCATAAATCGATGCTTTGGTTCTGACTTGAGGTAAAGAAAATGGGAATCAGTACCTGGGCAAAGGAGGCTGAGGTAGGAACCACAGCGGTATGGGTGTGAATAGCACCACCTTCTAGCGAAAAGGTGGGGAAGACTGAAAGACGGGAACACTCATAGCATCACCCACTGTCAGTCACATTTCTGATCTTTCCTGGTTACTTTGACTCACTTGATCATCATCCCAAAAAATTGCTGTGTGTTAAATTCTTGCAAAAGGAGGAAGGTGGAGCTTGAGAATGGGAGTAGGGCGCAAAGAACAGCCATGTGAAGAAGCCTGAGGGCCAAGGCAGATGGAGACCTTAGAGAAGAAAACAAGGCGTGGCTGCTTGTATTTCAGTACTAAATGTTTCTGAGCCAAGAAAGGGAAGCTGAAGAACTTGGCGCCGAATGACAATATAGATACAGTGGGCATTTCAGAAAACTGGAGGAACAGGGAAAGTCTATCCAACACCATTATTCCTGGATATAAAGTCTACAGAGAAGACAGGAAGGAACATACTTGGGTGATGGTGTTCTGTATATCAAATAGGAAGACAGTCTAATTTTCAACATATACTCACACATCCTCCTTTTTTCACACTCACAATTAGTCAACAGTTGGCTAGTTGGTTTGACTGAGACGTAGGATGAGATGAACTACTGGTTTGTTGTACCCAAGAATTATTTAGATTTTTTTTAAAGTATGCCCTGTTTTCCAATTTTAGTGATTACTGGATTTATATTTTGTATCCTTAGCACAGGGATCCCAAGTTTTTGAGCCTCTTGATACTATTGGAATTCTGGCCTAGGGTGGTCGGAAACATTGACAAACAGCAACAGCAGCAGTGGAAGAGAAGGAGGAAGAAGAGATTGGACTTATACCCCATCCTTCGCTACCTGAAGGAGTCTCAGAGAGACTTGCAATCTTCTTTCCCTTCCCCCAACAGACACACTGTGAGGTAGGTGGGGATGACACAGCTCTGACAGAAACGGCTCCTTAACAGCCTCAGACAGAGTTATGACTGACCCAAGGTCTACACCAGCAAGGGCATATTGAGGAGTGGGAAATTAAACCCGGTTCTCCCAGTTAAGAGAACGCATACTTAACCACTACACCAAACTGAGTCTCAAACTGGTGCCAGAAAAGTTCTCAGTGGGTATTATGGCATTCAGGTCAATGGGGACCCCTGCCTAGCACATAACCGGTTGCTAGAATTCTGTATGAAGAATATCTCGCATATTGCAGGGGAGTCAGATGAAATATCCCTTTACTTCCTATGAACTGAAACTGAGATGGTAACTCTTCCTTTTTTTCAGACATGGATGTCTGTTCTAAATGTCAAGAAATCAATATCCAAGCATAGACCATGATCAATGTATTCTCAAGAAGATAAACTTTCTCTCTTATGAAGAACCACTTGATCATCCTCCCAAAGAATTGCTGTGTGTTAAATTCTTGCAAAAGGAGGAAGGTGGAGCTTGCGAATGGGAGTAGGGCGCAAAGAACAGCCATGTGAAGAAGCCTGAGGGCCAAGGCAGATGGGGTCCTTAGAGTAGAAAACAAGATATGTGTGCTTGTATTTCAGTACTAAATGTTTCTGAGCCAAGAAAGAGAAGCTGAAGAACTTGGCGCCGAACGACAATATAGGTACAGTGGGCATTTCAGAAAACTGGAGGAACAGGGAAAGTCTATCGAACACCATTATTCCTGGATATAAAGTCTACAGAGAGGACAGGCAGGAACATACTTGGGTGGTGTTGTTCTGTATATCAAATAGGAAGACAGTCTAATTTTCAACATATACTCACACATCCTCCTTTTTTCACACTCACAATTAGTCAACAGTTGGCTAGTTGGTTTGACTGAGACATAGGATAAGATGAACTATTGGTTTGTTGTACCCAAGTATTTTTTAGATTTTTTTAAAGTATGCCCTGTTTTCCAATTTTAGTGATTACTGGATTTATATTTTGTATCTTTGGTTACTTCTAATTGACCACTGCAAGTTCCAGTCTTTTTAAATTGAAGTACTCTGTATGCAGCTGTTCTACAACTATGCAATGTATATCCTCTTTAATTATTGTATTATCTTTTGCACAATCTTAATAAATACTTTTTAAAAAAAATTAAAAGAAGGAACAAGAAGTAATGGTTGTGACCAAAGGGGAGAATGTTGCAATACTGCATGACTTCAGAGAGGCAGTTTGGTGTAGTGGTTAAGTGTGCAGACTCTTATCTGGGAGGACCAGGTTTGATTCCCCATTCCTCCACTTGCAGCTGCTGGAATGGCCTTGGGTCAGCCATAGCTATCGCAGAGCTTGTCCTTGAAAGGGCAGCTTCTCTCAGAGCTCTATCAGCCCCACCTACCTCACAGGGTGCTTGTTGTGGGGGAGGAAGATAAATGGGATTATGAGCCGCTCTGAGTGGAGGGTGGAATATAAATCCAATGTCTTCGTCTTCTTCTTCTTCTTCAGCTATTCTCTCATTGATCGGTGCAAACATGTGCTCAGGTATTGCCATAGAAGCAAGCTTTTTAGTTATAAATTACTGTGCCCTGGAGCAGTTCATCAAAGAGCCAACTAGAGATGTAGCAAATCTGAATTTGAAGGGGGGCTGGAGATCTGGTGCCAGATGTCAATGTTGGTGCACCAGCTGGGAACACTGGCCACAATACTATCAACTTCAGCATTCAGATCAACAGAAATTTGCCCCCAAGGTCCAAAACAATCCCTTTTGATTTCAAAAGAGGGAAATTTGCTAAAATGAGACAACTAGTCAGGAGAAAGATAAACAGAATCATGTTAAGAGAGTCAAATTCTTCCAGAATGCCCAGAAACTAAGCTGATCGAGGCCTGGATAAAATCCATACCTCAAGAAAGGTACCAACAAGTCTAAGGGAATGTCTGCATGGTTAACAACTGCATGGTTAAGTCAAAGAAGCAATAAAAGGCAAAAAAGATTATTTTCCTAGTAAAGGTGAACAGAAAGGAGCACAAGTGAATGTAAGTCGACAATAAGCAGAAAAAAAAATTGACGAGTGGGTGGTCAAAAATGTTTAGACAAACGATAAGAATTTTTCCAGATATATCAGGTGCAGGAAACTGTCTTAGATTACAGGAATAAAAGGATTGCTAATGAGAAACCAAATGAATTCTTCACAGCTGTATTCAGTGTGTATTCAGGACCTGGAGCACATATCCAGGCCAGAGCCACTGTTTTTTCTTAAGGATTTCTGAGGAACTGAGTCAAATTGAGGTAACAAAAGATGACATTCTAGGACTACTAGGCAAACTCAAAACTAATAACTATTCTGGTCCAGTGTCTGAACCTAGCCTACTTAAAGGCACTGTTGTGAGGATAAAATGGAGAGAAGAACTCTACAATCTACACAAAGTTGTGTGGGTGGGCTAAAGAGGTGGTAGACAGACTAGTGACATCCGTATTATTGGATTCCAGATGGAGTTGGCCAATGGGACTGGAGTGCAGGAATTCATTCTGATGAGCTTTGGTGGTGGACAACAGAAGCGGCTCCTGCTCCTTGTCTTTTTCACCATTCTCTATGTGCTCACATTGGCTGAGAACATCACCATCATTACACTAGTGTTTTTAGATATCCACTTGTCCCGGCAGCCCATGTACAACTTGCTGAGCAACTTCTCCTGGCCAGAGATTTGTTATGTGAGTGCCACAGTGCCCCGGATGCTTTTTGACCTGACGTTCCCTCATGGGATCATTACTTTCCGCTCCTGCTTCCTTCACTTCTACATCTTCTTCTCACTGGGCACCACTGAATGCTTCTTCCTCTCAGCCATGGCCTTGGATCGGTACTTGGCTATCTGTCACCCTCTGCAATACCCACAAATTATGTCCCAAGACTTCTGCTGTTCTCTAATGGTCCTTTGTTGGATCCTTGGCTTCCTGTGGCACATTTTTCCAGTGATTTTGATCTCCAAGTTGTCCTTCTGTGGCCCCAATGTCATTGACCATCTCTTGTGTGATCCTGGACCAATTCTATCCTTGGCCTGCCCGCCACTAGGAATTGCCCCTAAAGTCTGTGAGATTTTTATGAATGTGGGGATTTTAGGTAATGCTTTCTTCGTTGTGCTGTCCTATAGTGTTGTGATTCTGACCCTACTGAAAGCTTCCTTCCAAGGCAATTAAAGGAAGGCCTTCTCTACTATATCTTTCCACCTAGTGGTGGTGACACTTTTCTATGGCTCACTGGCAGTGGTGTATTTAACTCCAGCTGGAGAGAGTCATTCAGAGTTGACTAAAGCAGTGACTGTTTTCTACACAGCTATTACTCCTTTTCTCAACCCCTTGATCTATTGTTTGAGGAATGATCAGGTGAAGGAGGCATTCCACAGGCTGCTGAGAAGAATGACATCAGTGTAAGATTGAAGAAGCAAAGGAGGAGGGAAAACAAAACATTCAGCTGACCAGGCTAAAAGACAGAATGCATATATTCACCAGGCATCGGATTCAGTGGGAGCTCACAGGAGCACAGCTCCTGAACCTTTCTGAGAGTTCCACCTCCTCCTTCCCACCTTGTCCATTGAATAGTAGGTGCATCTGCATAACAATCCTGGATGAGCTTCACCACCTATTTTTCTACAAAATGACCCCTGATATTCACTATTGGTCAAGAGAGGCATGTCTTAACCTTTCATTTTTGTTTTACATTGCCCAATCAGGGTGCAGAAAAATTAAGCTAGGATTAGGGGGAGTTCAGCTGTAGAGACAACCTGCCACTAGAACAAAGTTTTCTTCTCGCTTTGAAAATGAATTGCAGGTGGTTGTTTTTTAAAAAGAGAGGTATGGTTCGGGAGGGCGAGGCGTCGCTGAGCTATGGTGGATGCATTCAAGTGAAGCTCTGACTCTTCCCCTCCTAATTCTGGGCGCTTCGCCTACAACACGGACTCAAAATCGTTTTGCAGATGGGAAAATCTCTCAAACCTTAATCCACAGCGAAAGCCAAGATCAAAAACAGGGGGAAACCCACAACAGAAGCTTCGCAATCGGTAAGAGATTTTTTCATACCGGGATCTCCCCCTATTCAAATGGGCTCTTCTCCCTCTGCAGATCCTATAATGGCCCCTGGGCAAAACGTTACTGATGGCCCACAAGAGGAGGGTGAAGAAGCCCCAATTTGTAGAAGAGATCTGAACATGCTGCGAGAAGACATTCATACTTATTTTACAAAAACAGTGGAAGCCTTGTTGGTTCCTGTTAATAAACACATTGATGAAGTGGCTAGTGAACTAGAAGTCACTTCGAAAATGGCGGAACGGTCTGCTGAAATATCTTTGTCGTTGCAAGAAGAAGTAAAGCATTTAAAAGCAAAAGAGTCTTTGCTCAACACTAGAATAATATCCTTGGAAAATCGTTGGAGAGCCCTGAATTTAAAATTTCGAGGGATCAGAGAGGGCGCGGAGGAGAATATGGATCTTGCTGCTTTCCTATCACAATGGTTAGCTCGGGTTTTTAAACAAGAAGGTGGCGCATCTCCAGCCATTGCTAAAGCTCTGAGGCTTGGACCCTTAGTAATGGCGCGCAAAGAAAAACTGCGGGACATTTAGGTGCAGTTTCTCTACCCCAAGACAAGAGAAAAAATTCTGAGGGAAGCCCGGCTGCGAGGCTATTTTTTGTTTGAAGGGCAGAAGGTGATTGTGCTACTAGACCTGCCACCAGAGGCATTAGAAAAGCAGAAGAGCCTAAAGTTTTTTGCTTCAAAATTGTACCATGCTAATATAAAGTTTCATTGGAGCCGCATCTCAGATATCTTGGTGTATAAAGGAGGCACGCTGTTTAAAGCTTCGAACATCACTACAGGGAAGTTACTTCTTCAAAATTTGAACTTAAGTCTATCAAAAACAGAAGAGGAAGAACTGAGCGCTGATGCTCCCATATCAGAGGAACCACGCATGCCTGAAGCTACTTGAACTCTCAGCTTTATAATTAGATAGTTTAGCATCACCATTTGAACTTGTGTATTTGAGTTGCTGAGTTGCCATTGCACAAACAATGGAATTAAAGCATTCACCTTTCAAGTTTTTTATTTTTTATAGGATAAAGCATATAATAAGTTTTATAGAGTGTTAAAAATTAATGAATGATGCATCACATATCCTGGTTTTATAATCATTGATGAATTTTCTTACTTATATTTTTTAAAGAGAGGTATGGTTCTCCTGCAGTTTTTTGGGAGTTAAAAAACAGCCAAAGAATCTGGGTTCTAGGTCTTCATGTTGATAGAGCATGCGTCAACTCTTATGTGGCAGTAGGGACAATTCTGTTCAAGCAAATTACCTTTATGCCTTAGAATATCCTAAATATCTCAACATTTACTTTGGTCTGTTTCAGCATTCTGCTTTCAGCTCAGGTGCAAAGCAAATATTTAGGTATCCCTTATATCTACTGTTTTGTGTTTTTGCCAACCAAATACTATGAAAGCAATTGAATATGTATGGAATGAACTGAGTGCAATTTAATATGAATGGAACGCACTGCCGCTTGAGGTGGTGATGGCTGCCAGCGTAGACAGCTTCAAGAGGGGATTGGATAAGCATATGGAGCAGAGGTCAATCAGCCACAGCATATTGTTGGTACTTTCTGTCTGGGGTATTCTTGGTGCGGGGGGGAGGGCATAGTGGGAGGGCTTCTAGTGTCCTGGCCCCACTGATGGACTTCCTGATGACGCCTGGTTTTTTTGGCCACTGTGTGACTACAGAGTGTTGGAATGGATGAGCCATTGGCCTGATTCAGCATGGCTTCTCTTATGTTCTTACTTCATGGTTCGTTTTATTAGAGTATTTGTTCCCTGTATATTATCCAAATTTTATCTACTTTTCCAGTAAAATCTGATAAATTTTATATGTCCACTCTCCTTGTAGATTCCCTTAATTAAATCATACGTAAGGTAGCCAGATTTTGCACTTTAGCTCAGTTGATGAGGAAACAGATGTTTCAATTCTTTCATTAACTGCCTTGCATTTCTAACACTGGCGCTTAACAGGGTTATTGGTTTTGTATGCTGCTATCTAATTTAGCTTGTACCCTTAGGTTGGCTGATCTTGGATCATAATAAATAAAACAAAATGAAATCTTCTGCTGGTTTAAGAAATAAAATATAATTGTTTGTTCTTTTATGTGGCAACCTCAGTTGTGTGATTTTTGTAGGCTCTATGAAATGCAATTAAAAACTTAGATGCAAAGATCAAATGTTATAGATCTTAAATTAGACCATGGTTGTAGACACTGTGTGCATACAGATGCACACATGTGTACTTGAACCAGGGCAAAACTCCCCCCTCCCCACACTATTTCGGCATGAAAAACATTTTAGATATTTCATCACCTTTAAGATATATCACATTAACATTGTTTTATTTTTTAAAAAACCTTAAGTTTTATGTTTGATCTGGTCCTCTGAGCAACAGAGGAGCTCATTCCAGAAAAAATATCCAAAGCAAACATTTCTGATTAATACAACTCCCTCCACCCAGTGACATTAACCAGAAAATGACAAATACAACAAACTGGCTGATAGATAGTGTGAGGTAGTGGTGAAATTGTTGGACAAAGAGTGAGGAGACCTGGGTTCAAGTCTCTCTGCTGCCATTCTATTCACTGAATGACCTTTGTCCAGTTACCTTCTTTTGCTCTCATTTTCCTTATACGTTATTGTGAAGATCAAATGGAGGAGAGATGATGGACACTGATGGACTGAGATCACTTCTGGTTTTGTGTCAGAAGTAACATCATGTATCAGCCTGATGCTGAATTCCACCCCCTCCCCAATTTCCATTCACCAGCCTGTCAAGGGGTGGTAAGAAAGGGGATCCAGGCCAGGTGGTCTCCAAATATAGTGAAAGACCTGCCCTGCAATGACTATCCTCACTGCAACAGAGCTCATTCTCCCACCCACATTCACCTATTGTGTTTATAATCTGTAGCACTGATGAAATCGGGGTGAGGAGAGGAGAAGAAGAAGGCAATGTGTACTGCTGTTTACAGGACTGGTATCATATATCTAAACCTGAACTAGGTCATAGAGTGCGGATCAACAAATCTACAAAATGGGCTAGGGACGACTGTGGGAGGGGATTTCTCTACAACCTGAAGGAAGTTCCAGGTTTGTGTTTTAACAATTTATTGATATCATATCGTTATACAACTTAGTTATTTCTTAATTATCTCAATATTAATCCGTATGACATTTCAATCCCCCCTCCCTCCAATGTTGTATTTTAACAATTCATTAATAACCTACGGTTACGATGTTTAGTTATATCTTTTCTATCCCTAACCCATATGATATTTTCAATCCCCCCTCCCTCCGTTATAAGACTTACCCCGAAGTTATATATTTAAATCCAAATATAAAGGTATCCCAAACCCATCAAAACACACTATCTTTTTCTTCTCATTCATATTAAAAGATTGTCCAATGTCTTTTTACGTTCCATTCTAACTCTATATATTTTTTAAATTTCTTCCACTCCTTTTTAAACACTTCCAGATCATAGTCTCTCAGAGTTCTTGTTAATTTATCCATCTCGCTCCACGATAAAACTTTCACAATCCAGTCCCATTTCTCTGGTATTTTTTCTTGTTTCCACAGCTGCGCATACAATGTCCTAGCAGCTGAGAGCAGATACCAAATTAAAGTCCTATCTTCTTTTGGAAATTTTTCTATTTGTAATCCTATCAGAAAGGTCTCTGCCACTTTCTTGAAGTCATAGCCCAAAATTTTAGAAATTTCTTGTTGTATCATCCGCCAAAAGTTTTTTGCTTTTTCACAGGTCCAAGCTTTTTGAAAGCCTTTATTTATGATTTTTCCTGCTATGTCCTTGGACCTTAGTTTCACAACGATATCTCTGGGTAGGCCTTTGTTTTTTGCATATGATGAGTTGACTCTATAGACACTGTCCAGCATACTTCTGAATTTTTCAGGATCCTCTTCTAAGTATTCAGCAATGATTTTCACCATGTAGTCCATTAAATCTGTTTCCTCTCTTTCAGGTAGTCCTCTCAGACGCACTTGTGTTTCCATCGATCTGCAGTCGTGGATTGTAACCCTTTCTTGAAGTTTTAACAAAGTAGAGGCTTGTGTATCCACTTTCTCTTCAACTTGTTTAACTCTGTTTCCCAGTTCATCTTTAAAGCCCTCAATATCTTTCCTAAGATCACCAATATCTTTTTTCAGTTCTTTTTTAAGGGCCAATAACATTTTATCCATTCCTTTCATCATCTTGGGTTCTAATACATCAAATTGATTTGCATCTTGCCAAAAGAATGAGCCCTTGATCGGGTTACTCTCTCTTCTGACATAAAAAACTCACCAAACCTAAAAAGGTCTCCAAATTAAAATTCAACACCAAGTCCAATAGCTTAGAGTGTGCTGTTTAAAATAAAGCTAATTTCATCTTCCTCCCATCTTCCTGGGCTGAGATATTGATTTTCAACAAATTTGGCTATTTTCCCCCATTTTAAAATGGCAATCGTTCTTTGTCTATGGTTACACAGAGTCTTAGAGAGGTCCTTCTTCAATCTTGGTTTTAATTCCTTCCTGGTTCAAGTGTAACAACTTTGTAATCCTTGTAGGCTTCACCTCATTGGCCAGTAGGTTTTACTTCCCAGTTCAGGTTACTCAGTTCCCGTCTTTCAAATATCGCAGCTTTTGAAATTTGCAGATAAGAATGTGGAGTGTTGAACAGAAGAGCCTGCGTCATCAACCTCAGGAATGTAAACAATTTCCTTCTTTTACAAATTCTATTTAAGTCTTTAGTTTCCAAAAGTTCAAATTTAGCAGGCAGTTATCTCCTTCTCTTTCGCTTCACTTCTATTTATTTTTAATTTTCAAGGCTATTCAGATTAGCTTAAAGAGTCTCAGGAGCAAAAACATTGAATAACGGTACCTTGTCAGCTTATGCTCTTTCACTTCGGCTTCTTAGTTAGTTATCTTGCAGTTATAAATCAGTCCTTGAAGTGCCTGGGTTCCGACAGGCTTAGGTCAATTTAATGGCTTTTTAATCCTTTGTAGATGATGGAAGACGCTCCCCCACCGTCGGATCTCAAAGCTCAAAAAAAGGGGGCTTCAGCCACCTAATTTCAGCTGAGATCAGCAACTAAAGGAGTTTAGGCGTCATCTTTGTCTAATCTCTGGCTGAGATGAGTGAGCAGGGCCCCCGAAAGGGTCTTTCTGCCCTAAACAAAGGAAAAAAAATCCCCCTTATTTAGAGGGCTGCAGCTCTGCCGTCAGCTCAGACCGGAAGTCCGGAAGTTCCAGGTTGGAAGGGGGGAAACGCCTTGAATTCTAAGAAAAGATACATCGTAAATCAAAAAAACTAAAACTCCCTAAAATAACAGAATGCCTGGAGCGCTAAGAAAAGAATGCCTACTGAGCTCTCAGTCACCATGTTGGAGATTGCCAGGCAACCACAACAATACTGTTGAGCCCTCAAAGTCTTGGTTTTTGTATCACTTTGGGGGTGATGCTCTAGTTTCTGGTCAAAACTCTATGGTTTGTAGCCAATTTTGCCATAGAATTTCCCCAAAAAAACTAGAGCATTGTCATGTGACATTGGTGACATGATGATATCACTTCTGAGCAATGTCATCATATCACCTTTTGGGCCAGTTGGGGGCAGGATTTCCCCCCTGCCAGCCTGCTGGCTGGTGATTGAGAAGCGCCTCCACATAGGCAGTGGTTCCCTCATCCCCAGCGATGACCTTAGGTGGGATGGCATCAAGACTGAGCCAATAATCCTGAGGGAAAAGATCAGTTCTTTCTCACCACAAATAAACAATTTTCCATGGAAAATGGACAAGTATCTCATATATCCCACTGTGACTGTGTTAATTAAGAACATCAGAGAAGCCATGTTGGATCAGGCCAATGACCCATCCATTCCAACACTCTGTGTCACACAGTGGCCAAAAAAACCAAGTGCCATCAGGAGGTCCCATCAGTGGAACAGGACACTAGAAGCCTTCCTACTGTTGCCCCTCTCCCAAGCACCCAGAATACAGAGCATCACTGCCCCAGACAGAGAGTTCCAACAATACACTGTGGCTAACAGCCACTGATGGACCTCTGCTCCATATGCTTATCCAATTCCCTCTTGAAGCTGTCTATGCTTATAGCCACGACTACCTCCTGTGGCAGTGAATTCTATGTGTTAATCACCCTTTGGGTGAAGTACTTCCTTTTTTCAGTTCTAACCACACTGTTCAGCAAATTACTCACACAAGCTTGTTTTCTTGAACAAAGTTCTGGTTCAGTGGCACCTTTAAGACCAACAAAGTTTTATTCAAGGTATAAACTTCTGTGTGCATGCACACTTCCTCAGATACATAGAAATGGAAGTTACCAGTCCAAACATATAGGTAAAGCTTGAACAGCAAATTAGCATACAACATATTGAAAACGTTTTATGCTTGGTTTCTTAGTATTGTTGAAATAACAGAAGCAATTTTATCACATGATTCATATAGGCAGTGTTCTCCTTTGTATTATGGGTATGTCCCTACAACTTCCTTTATAGTTGCTAATCATTTTGGTTACTATTTAAAAAATCTCAAACATAGACATTTGATTATCTTTTTTTTGCAAGATGCAATTCACTCCCAACAGCTGAAAACACAGGAAGGCTTAAAGGAAATCCCTGGACTGAAAGAAATGGTTCTGGTGTCATCTTCAGCAACAGAAACCATCTCACATGTGCTATTACATGACCCTTGGCTTATTGAAGTTAGGCACGATATAGTGGAATCTCTTGGCAACTCTGACATTCGGTGCTCTAATAATTACATTATTCTGCAACGGCTGTTTTCAAATGATGCGGGCTGGCTGGAAGCTGTTATTCGATTTCTTACATACATTTTTAAATGATCTTAGTATTTATTGGTTGTTTTTTTAAAAAAAAAACTTGCACTGTTTTCATTTTATCCATAATCCCACCACCCTATGGTTGAAAGGATTGAGAAATGAAATAAAAATGAGCATAAATAAAGATTAGTATAAAGATTAGTATTGATAAATGAAATAAAGATTAGTAATATTTAGGGCAGTGGGGTCAAACGTGCAGACCAAGGGCTGAATCAGGCCCCCAGAGAGCTCCTGTCAGGCCCATAAGCAAGTCTGTTTCCTTCTCCCTTTTTCTTGCTTCCTTCAGTTATCAGAGGCTGTTAAATAAAACATTGCAAGAGTGCTACTCTTTGAAGCATGTTTTATTTAAAGTTTTGCTGTATATGTGATCGGTTATACGTATAACGTATGGTGTTCTTGCCTGGCTCACTGGAGCCTGTAGGATTGAGCTTGGGGACTCAGGACCAATAGGCAGCAGGATTCAAATCCCTGCTGCCCTTCTCCAATCACGGGCCCCCTGCTGGTTTGAATGGCCCAATAGCAGGCTAGCGTGGGAACCTTGAGTGTATATATAGTTGGCCCTGTTGGCTCAGTTTTCAGTCTTAGAGCACAGCCTATACAATGCTGTGATAATAATAAGACCTATGATTACTACCACCTCACCTCATCATTGCGTTGAACCCAAAATATTATAAGCTTTGTTTTGTTTTTTTGTTTTTTAAAAAAAGCTTTGTCTTTGTCTGTGTCCATTATAAAGTTTATGTCTCTGCTACTTGGCGTTACATTTTACGACACACATGGCCCAGCCTGACAAGGTCTCATTTCTGTCAGATCCGACCTTCGTAACAAATGAATTCACCTGGTTTAGGGTTTGTTTTTTCCCCCTGTTTCTTTCTTTTTTTCACTTTGTCACTTTGCTCCTCAGGAATTTCCCCCTTCTCTTCCACAGCCTTCCCAGTGCCTCCTTCACCTGATCGTTCCTCAGACAATAAATCATGGGGTTGAGAAAGGGTGTGACTGCCGTGTAGAAGACCGTGACCACTTTAGTGACCGCTGAGGAATTCTCTCCAACTGGAGCTAAGTACATCCCAGCCACAGAGCCATAGAAAAGGGTCACCACCAGCAGATGGAAAGAGATAGTGGAGAAGGACTTCTTAAAACTGCCTTGGAAGGAGTTTTTCATCAGGGTTAGAATCACAACACCATAAGACAGCGAAACAAATAAGACATTGCAAGAAACCATCGTATGCATAAACACTTTGCAGACACTGGGAACAATTCCTAGTGGAGGGCAGGCAAGAGACAAAATGGGCACAGGGTCACACAGGAAGTGGTTGATGATTTGGGGGCCACAGAAGGACAACCTGGAGATCAAAATCACAGGGATAAGATACCACAGGAAGCCAAGGATCCAACAAGCAGCCACCAGAATGTAGCAAGAATCTGGGGACATAATTTGTGGATAGCGCAGAGGATGGCAGATAGCCACGTACCTATCCAAGGCCATGGCTGACAGGAAGAAGCATTCAGTGGTGCCAAGTGAGAAGAAGAGGTAGAACTGAAGGAAGCAGACGTGAAAGGAGATGATTCCTTGAGGAGATGTCAAATCAAACAGCATTCGGGGTACTGTGGCACTCACGTAACAGATCTCCAGCCAGGAGAAGTTGCTCAGCAGGATGTACATGGGAAGCCGGGACAAGTGGGCGTCTAGAACCACCAGTGTGATGATGGTGATATTCTCAGCTAAAGTGAGCATGTACAGAATGGAAAAAAAGATGAGGAGCAGGAACTGCGCCTGTCGCGCAACTCCAAACCCCAGCAAAATGAACTCCTTCACTGTGGTCCCATTGATCAAGAGGCCCAACTCCATCTGGAATCAGAAAAGAACAATGTCTTTTTCCAGGACATGTTTTTTGTTGAAAAAGCACAGTGGGAACTCATTAGCATATTAGGACACACACACCACGATGTCACCATTGTTTCACACAGAAACTAATTTGCATATTATGCAACACCTCCAGACACCATGCCAGCAGAGATGGTGTCCCTATGCGTTCCTGCTCAAAAAAGCCCTGTCTTTTTGAAATACGAAAAGCAGTCACTACTACCTGTTGATCTTTTCCACTTAGAAGTAAAAAAGCTAGCAGGACTGCCCTCTAGGAATGGCAGGATCCTTTCCTTGGTTCTTCAGAAGCAACCTCTCCCTCATCAGTTCTACATTATTGTATAAGCACAACCCAACAGATGCTCTTGAGATGCACTGAGAAGCATTGCTGTCAGGCAACTTCATTCAAAATATTTGTAGAAGACTCCCTTTATGCCCTAGAGAGCCAGTTTTGTGTAATAGTTAAGTGTGTGGACTCTTATCTGGGACAACCGGGTTTGATTCCCCAGTTCCCCACTTGCATCTGCTGGAATGGCCTTGGGTCAGCCATAGCTATCACAGAGGTTGTCCTCTAAAGGGCAGCTGCTGTGAGAGCCCTCTCAGCCCCACCCACCTCACAGGGTGTCTGTTGTGGGGGGAGAAGATATAGGAGATTGTAAGCCGCTTTGAATCCCTGATGGGGTATAGGGTGGGGTATAAATCTGCAGTCCTCTTCTTCTTCTAAAAGCTGCAGGGTGGCAACTGCGATAAGTGGCAATGGCATGGAAAAGAGTTACACAAAGCCGTTAGGACGTGCCCCAGCCCTAGTGTAAGCTGCAGGGAGGATCCCATTACAGCCCCCCTCACTCACTGAATGTAATCTTTGGATACAATATGTTGACATTGACTTCAATTACACTTACCTTATTTGCTTAGTTTCTGGACGCCGTCATTTTTACTGGAGGGTAGCGATTTTATATTGTGATCGTTTAAAATATATTAAATGTATACTTTATTGTTTTTAATGGTTATGTTGTAACCCACCCTGAGCCTGTTCATGGGAAGGGGCAGGCTAGAAATCAGATCAGATTAATCAAATCAGAGCATATTGGAGGTAAATGCAACCTTATAAGCAGACAGCACAGCTGCTTCCAGTGTTCCCTCTGAGTTAGTGCAAGCTAGCTCAGTTTTTTAGCCTCCGGCTCACACGTTTTTGTCTGAGCTCATGGAAAATGGCCCCAGAGCAAACTAATGTATGCAGTCACTCACAACTTTATTGCCACTAGTTCACAAAGTAGAATTTTTGCTCACAGGATCCCACAGCTTTAGAGGGAGCACTGGTACTAATCCTGTTTCAGTTCCCCCAAGACAGCAACAGCCATTTAGAACTTTTGCTATCGCAGACAACTCAGCAGTTCTCTGCTTCAAAAATCTGCCAGTCTGAGGAGTGACGGCTTCCCAAAGGAGGAAAGGCCCTAATGGGAACATCTCCCATCCTAGCTTCCACTAATAAAGCATCTATTGACCATTCTGAACAATCAACCAATGGTCAGCCTCACAGAGAATGCTTGATATTATGCTTCTCCAGGGCTCATTTTCTAGCAGGAGTTCTTTTGTATATTAGGCCACAAATCCCTGATGCAGCCAATCCTCCAATGAGCTTCCAGGGCTCTTAGCACAGGGCTCTTCCAAACAGAATGCCAGTTTGGTGTAGTGGTTAAGTGCGTGGACTCTTATCTAGGAGAACGAGGTTTGATTCCCCACTCCTCCACCTGCACCTGCTGAGATGGTCTTGAGTCAGCCATAGCTCTGGCAGAGTTGTCCTTGAAAAGGCAGCTGCTGTGGGAGCCCTCTCAGCCCAACCCACCTCACAGGGTATTTGTTTTGGGGGGAGAAGATATGGGAGATTGTAAGCCACTCCGAGTCTCTGATTCAGAGAGGAGGGCAGGGTATAAATCTGCAATTCTTCTTCTCTTCTTCTTCTTCCAGGGCTCTTCAAAGGCTGGCTGGATCCCACTCCATGTCAACTCTGCTTTTTCTGCAAAAACAGATGTCATTAGCCAGCAGCTTTGAATGAGAAGACTAGGAACAATCTCTGTTCTGTGCTCTCTAGAGATCATTGGCAAGCAGGGACTACTGAACGCCCGAAATGTGGTGCATTGCACAAATAAGAAAATAAATCAGATAAACTTATGGAAACCTGGGCCTTTTGCTTATGCTTTAAAATATCAGTTAGATCTGCAAGCAAACATGTGAAGGCTTCATGCCACAGGAAGCTGCAGCTGTCCATTTCAGCCCATTAAGCTTCTATTAAAAGGGCAGGATTTCTTTTCCTGTCCAGCTGACAACTTTATTCCAGAGTCCTATTAAAATATGCTGCAACCCATAAAAAGGCGGTTAGGAATCCTTGCATGGCATACCAGAGATCTTTGAGGATACTGTAGAGGTGTGCTCACCACACCCATGTAGCGACTTTGCAAGGGTTGCACAAAGAATCCCTTTGCCTTGCCAGCCACTAGAAATAAACCACTGCGTTTTTATGTTGCAAATAAATGCTTAAACAATTTCTTTCATAATGATGCAATTACGGTACATTATTATCATCACAAACCAAAATTCATTAAATGCCAAAGAAAAAATCAAAAAGTTACTTCACACCACTCTTGTAAGGTAGCACTGTACATTCCACTGTCTCAGTTTTCCTTTGCTTGAAAGACACAGAGAGCCATTCATGCAAGCTGCAAAGTAGCATTGTATTGTAAAGTGTGAGCAATTGCCTTTAGCACGGGTTCTGAAGCTGAAAGAAAGCGTCCAGTGGAAGGTGAACAAAACACAGAACTGAACCTAGGACCTGTGTAGCCACTGCACCCGTCAGATTTCAATCTGCTACCCACAGAAGGCATCATATACAAGCGTGGTGCTGTCTGCGTCTTTCAAGCAAAAGAGAACTGAGACAGTGGATTGCAAAGTGCTACCTTACAAGAGTGGTGTGAAGTAACTTTTTGATTTTTCTATGAACATTTAATGAATTTTGGTTTGTGATGGTAATAATATAATTGCATCGTTGTGAAAGAAATTGTTTAAGCATTTATTTGCAACTTAAAAACACAGTGGTTTATTTCTATTGTTGGCTAATCAGTACACTGCAGTTTCCGGTTTGCCCAGCCTCATATTAAGATCAGGCCTGTCCATAATTTTAGAAGTCCAAATCTTCTTCCTCTGAAGAAGCCCAAATGTGTTCATATCCACCCTCCCAGCCCCCTTTGGTCTGGCCACAGTTCCCATTTCTATACCTTGGCAACAGTCTAAACAGAAGATCCCTCCAGCAGCTCCAAGTCAGCGTCTGGGGAAGAAGTATGTTCTTCTTTGTTCCTCTTTATTAATGGAGTGAAGGATGGGAAGCACCATATTTTTGCCTTGGCAGAAGAAAGTGTCAGTGTGTGTGTGTGCAAGGCAAGGCAAGGCAAGGCAAGAGTACTGCTGCATAAGTAGGGCTGCAGTTTTAATCAGTCACCTGCATCAACTGGGGGATCATATATCCCTGGAGGGCAAAGACACTATCCAACAAAAACAGCATCTCTTGGGACAACAGCTCCTCTCCCTCTTCATTATGGTGTGTGATATTTCTGAAAGACTTTCAAAGACAGAGTAGTGCTCCGCCACATAATGAATACCTTTGAGAAAAAGAAGATGATGATGATATTGGATTTATACCTTGCTCTCCACTCTGAATCTCAGAGTGGCTCACAATCTCCTTTACCTCCTCCCCCCCCCCGCACACACCACAACAGACACCCTGTGAGGTGGGTGGGGCTGAGAGGACTCTCACAGCAGCTATCCTTTCAAGGACAACTCTGCAAGGGCTATGGCTGACCCAAGGCCATTTCAGCAGCTGCAAGTGGAGGAGTGGTTAATCAAACCCGGTTGTCCAAGATAAGAGCCCACACACTTAAGCACTACACCAAACTGGATAAGAACATAAGAGAAGCCATGTTGGATCAAGCCAATGGCCCATCCAGTCCAACACTCTGTATCACACAGTGGTATATATTTATACACACACACATATAGACAGTGGCTAATAGCCACTGATGGACCTCTGCTCCATATTTTTATCCAATCCCCAAGCAGCAAAGCAAATCTATATCTTTTTATACTTATTTGCTTGAAAATATGGATAACCTGCACTTCAGGTGGCTTGCCTTGGTAGCACTGAAACACCCTTCAGAACAGAATGTCAAAACACAACAACTCCGCAAACAAGCACCAGCAATGGATGTCATAAAGTCAAAACGGAACAATCCAAAAACTGCATGAACATGAATAAAACTAAGAGCCAAAAAAATCAAGTGGCAATAAAATCATGTGATAAAATAGCAAGAATTTGAAAAAAAAGGGATAGAAGCCAGGGGAAAGGGGGGAGTGAGAGGAGGAGATGGAGGTGACACCAGTCACAATTCAACGAAATGCTAAGGAAAAGAACCTAGCACCTAACTTCACAAAATGGGCACCCGGCGAACTTTTATAAGGAGATAATTGCAAAGCAGACTACAGAGATCAGTTGTTCCCCTGGAGAAACATATGAACATGGACTTCTGGGCTTTGGTCATGGAGGATTGAGCTGCTTCTCAGCCAAAGAGCAGACCAGAGCCTCTATTCTGGGCAGAGAAGATGATCCTAACACCTGCTGCCTACTTCTTCCAGATAAGGAGAAGGCCAAGACATGCATATTAAGTTCTGAGGGGATTTACTTTGGCTGATGACGAGTTCCAATGGGGTTCCTTTTTGGCTTTGAAGAGTTCCTGGAGAAGGATTGCATTCAACTGTCTACAGAGGATTTCTGAGGTCATTAAATTGACTTAAATTCACCAAGATTCAAGGCTTCTTTGGAACTGATCAACATTAATCTTTGAAAAGAGCAGTGTGCATAAGGATAGCGGCAAAAAAGGTAAAAGATCTATATCTAACACTCCGGGACTAATATAAGACCAATTTAAAATAAAAACAAAGGTCTAGATCCAGTTATATTATCTTAAACTAAGGAAGATAAAGGAGGGGGTAATTTTGGGACTAATAAAATTGGAGGAATAAGGATAAAAGTGGAAAAACAAACTTTGTTTTGAATACCTGCGGTCGGGTCAGACAACCCCCTCCGAAATAGAACTGCTGACTTGGTGAAGATATCACAGGAAATGGCATCACAGAAACAACATGAGACTTCTTAACCATTGAAAACGAGACTTCTTGGCAAGAGAGGAAGGAAATAGCCATTAAGAGAAGGGAAAACTGCAAGCCTCCCAGCCCTCTCTAGGACTTTAAATCATAGAGAAGCACTGGCGGCCATTAAAAGAAGGTCAAAATTTTAAAAATTAATCAAAAGAAAATGGGACTTTAAAAAATAGTGGAGCCGGCAGATATCATCATTAAAAAGTGAAATCTATTGGATTATATGTTTTGAATCAATTTTGGTGCAGTTCAGGAGAAAAAAGGAAAAACTTTTTTAAAGGGACAGAAAAGTCTCGAGCGCCATTTTGAAGAAATAAAAACTTTTAAAAATTAATATTTGGACTTAGGAGCCTCTGGGAATGGTGATTTTAGGCTCATATAAAAGGGCATGCTCCAGTCTACAAGACTGTGTAATTGAAAATTGAATTTGTGAGGTCAACATTGGCGCCTATTTAAACAATGGGCGGGCAGTGATGTCTATGCAAAAACCAGGAGCAAAGCAGATTCGAACGAGGGCTGGGTCACTTGAAGAAGCAAAAATGGCTAAATGGCAGGAGGCAATTGATGCTATGGAAGCAAGACTGGTAAAAATAATAAAGGAGTCATTAATACAATGCAAGAAGGAAATAAAAAAAACAGAATCGAATGCAGAAGAAGTCAAAAAAGAAATTAAAAAAGAAATTGAAGATCTCAGAAAGGATTCTCAAGCAGTGTTAAAGAAAGTTCAGGAGGTGGAAGAAAAGGTGAAAGGCCAAGATTTAAGAATAGACACAGTGGATTCCACTATTCAAAAAATGCAGGAGAAAGCAGTACTACAAGATTGTAAAGTAATGGAAAATCAGATACGATTGAGAGGGGTGCCTGAATCTGTTGAGACTGATTTAAGGACATATATTATAAAAATCATTGCTGAATTTTTGGATGAAAACCCAGATGAAACCAACTATTTTTATGACTACATTTATAGGGCAAATTTGGATTATGCCAGAAAAAAACAAATTACCAAGAGATGTCGTAGTAAGATTTGTGACAAAAGATATGGTGGGGAAAATTTTGAGCAAACAATTTGAAAAAACATTGGAGGTGGATGGCAGCAGTGTAAGAATCATGAAAGAATTGCCAAGGAAAGTCATCAACGACAGGAGATTGCACAAAAAATTGCCAGAAAAGCTGAGAGAAAATGAAATGAGATACAGATGGATACTTCCAGAGGGTTTAAGTTTTGAATACAAAGGAAAGAGATTCACAATTACAAACACCCAGGAAATGACAAAGTTCTTGGGGGATTGTAAAGAATTTGGAGAAACAGATTAAGAATAAAAAATCATTATGGATTACAAATTAATATCTTGAAATGTAAATGGACTAAATTCACCACAAAAAAGAAGGGCAACCTTTCATTGGACTGGGAAACAAAAATGTAATATAATTTGTCTACAAGAAGTACATATTAAGCAAATGGATTACAATTTTTTATGGAATAAACAACTTGGTATGGAATTTTGTTCATTGGCCAAGGAGAAAAAAGGGGCATGGTTTTTTATATTAAACAAGATTTAGACCCAAAATTGATTTTTTTTAAAGACGATAATGGCAGATATATTGCGGTGGAAGTGACGTTGAATTATAAAAGAACTTAGTTCTTGGGAGTGTGTGCCCCAAATGGAGCAAAAGACTTCTTTTTTAAAGACATTATACAACAATTAGACCAAGTGGTGTATGAGCAAATTATGATAATGGGAGACTTTAATGGAACAGTTAAAAATATTTTGGACAGGTCTGGAAAAAAAAATAATGAAGGGAAGCTACCAAAGTCATTTTTTGATTTGGTAAAACAAGAGAGTTTGGAAGACATTTGGAGGGAATTTAACCCCAAAGAATGTGATTATACTTTCTTTTCAGCAAGGCATAATTCTTTTTCGAGAATTGATATGTTATGGATTACAAAGGATCTTGGACTATTAACAAAGAAAATAGAGATACTTTCTAAAATAGGGGCAGACTACAATCCAATAATGTGGTCTGCAAAACCAGTGAAAAAGACTATAATGGCGGATAAATGAAGATTTGCTACAGAAGCAGGAGGTAGTGGCGTCTCTGGAAAAGGAGACTAAATTCTTCTTTCAAATAAATGAAAAAGAAGACACTCAATTTCAAATTGTGTGGGGTGCCTATAAAGTGGTAATGAGGGGCATTTTAATTACATTGAATAGTAAAAAGAAAAGAGCGAAAAATAAGCAACTGCTGGACGTTCAGAAAGAAATTGGAATAAAGGAGAAGGAGCTTAAAAAATGACCTGGGAAAAAGAAAAATATAAGGGAGATTACAATATTACAAAGCCAATTGAGACATTTGTTGAATAAAGAAGTGGAATGGAACTTAGAAAGACTTCAAAAGAAATCTTTTGAAGGAGCGAATTAACCTGGAAAATACTTGGCATGGCAAATGAAGAAAAAAAGGGAGAATAAAGTTATTAATAAAATTGTATCGGGAGGAAAGGACATTGTTGATCAGGAAGGAACTAAAAGAGAATTTTATAAATACTATGCCAAGCTATTTAAAAGTCAAAAGGTGGATAGAAAAAAAATTGATGCATATCTACAGAAAATTAAGGTAAATCCCTTAACAGAAAATATGGAGAAGGTACTGAATGAACCAATCGAAAAAGGAGAAATAGAGGTGGCGATTAATTCAATGAAGATAGGAAAAGCACCTGGTCCAGATGGCTTTACGGTAAAATTTTATAAAGTCCTCGCGGAGGCGTCATTACCAAAACTTTAGAAATTGATGAATATAAGAATAGATGGGAAAATTCCTAATATATGGAAAGAAGCAGTAATTTTGTTGATACCAAAAGAAGACAGAGATGCTACAAATGTAAAAAACTATAGACCAATTTCATTACTTAACAATAATTATAAAATATATGCCAGAATTTTAGCAGAACGCCTGAAACAGCATTTGAACAATTTTATTAAAGAGCAAACAGGATTTCTTCCCAGCAGGCAAATTAGAGATAATATCAGAACAGTTATAGATATTATTGAATATTATGAGAAAGATCCTGAAAAAGAAGAAGCATTATTTTTTGCTGACGCAGAGAAAGCATTTGACAATGTGCATTGGGACTTCATGTTTGCCGTGATAGAGAAACTGAGATTGGGAGAAGATTTTATAAGAATGGTGAAGGCGATATATACTGAACAACAAGCAAGGCTCTGTGTAAATGCAGATTTGACAGAAAAAATGATAATTAGTAAAGGAATAAGTCAAGGTTGCCCTCTATCTCCATTGATATTTATAATGACTTTAGAGGTTTTGCTAATGCAAATTCAAGAAGATAAAGAGATAGAGGGACTGAAATTGAAAGGTTTTTCTTATAAATACAGAGCGTTTGCAGATGATGTAATGTTTATAAATGAAAATCCCACTCATGTAAAACCACTGTTGCTTCGTAATATACAATATGGAGAATTGACAGGCTTTTATATAAACAAAGAAAAATCAAAAATGTTGTGCAAAAAAAATGTTAAAAAGTAAACAGGAAGAACTACAGAGGCTAACAGAGTGTGAAGTTACTTCCAAAGTAAAATATTTAGGTGTGGAAATAACAACAAAAAATCTGAACTTGTACAAAAATAATTATGAAAAGCTTTGGCGTAAGATCGATGGAGATTTGATAAAATGGAATAAGTTGAATTTGTCTATGCTGGGCAGAATTTCTGCAATCAAGATGAATGTCTTACCGGGAATTATGTTCCTGTTTCATAAGAACGTAGGAACATAAGAGAAGCCATGTTAGATCAGGCCAATGTCCCATCCAGTCCAACACTCTGTGTCACACAGTGGCCAAAAATTTATATATATATATATATATATATATATATATATATATATATATATATATATATATATATATATATATATATATATATATATATATATATATATATATACTTGTGGCCGCCGCCACCTCCTGTGGCAGTGAATTCCACATGTTAATCACCCTTTGGGTAAAGAAGTACTTCCTTTTATCCGTTTTAAACTGTCTGCTCAGCAATTTCATCGAATGCCCACGAGTTCTTGTATTGTGAGAAAGGGAGAAAAGTACTTCTTTCTCTACTTTCTCCATCCCATGCATTATCTTGTAAACCTCTATCATGTCATCCTGCAGGCGACGTTTCTCCAAGCTAAAGAGCCCCAAGCGTTTCAGCCTTTCTTCATAGGGAAAGTGTTCCAGCCCTTTAATCATTCTAGTTGCCCTTTTCTGGACTTTCTCCAATGCTATAATATCCTTTTTGAGGTGCAGCGACCAGAACTGCACACAGCACTCCAAATGAGACCGCACCATCGATTTATACAGGGGCATTATGATACTGGCTGATTTGTTTTCAATTCCCTTCCTAATAATTCCCAGCATGGCGTTGGCCTTTTTTATTGCAAACACACACTGTCTTGATATTTTCAATGAGTTATCTACCATGACCCCAAGATCTTTCTCTTGGTCAGTCTCTGCCAGTTCACACCCCATCAACTTGTATTTGTAGCTGGGATTCTTGTCCCCAATGTGCATTACTTTGCACTTGGCCACATTGAACCACATCTGCCACGTTGACGCCCACTCACCCAGCCTCAACAGATCTCTTTGGAGTTCCTCACAATCCTCTCTGGTTCTCACCACCCTGAACAATTTAGTGTCATCCGCAAACTTGGCCACTTCACTGCTCACTCCCAACTCTAAATCATTTATGAACAAGTTAAAGAGCATGGGACCCAGTACCAAGCCCTGCGGCACCCCACTGCTTACCGTCCTCCACTGTGAAGACTGCCCATTTATACTCACTCTCTGCTTCCTATTACTCAGCCAGTTTTTGATCCACAAGAGGACCTGTCCTTTTACTCCATGACTTTCAAGCTTTCTAAGGAGCCTTTGATGAGGAACTTTATCAAAAGCTTTCTGGAAGTCAAGGTAAACAACATCTATCGGGTCTCCTTTGTCCACATGTTTGTTCACCCCCTCAAAGAAATGTAACGGGTTAGTGAGGCAAGATCTTCCCTTACATAACCCATGCTGAGTCTTCCTCAATAACCCATGTTCAACAATGTGCCTACTCATTCTGTCCTTGATAATGCTTTCTACCAACTTTCCCGGTATTGAAGTCAGACTCCCACAGTGGACAACTCTGATCCATTACCCGGTAGAAAAATAGCAGCCAACCCTTCATCTCTTTGAGATGAGACCTCCCGAACCAGAGACATTTCATCTCCTGTCGGCTTTCCTCCAAGATTTAGTTTCAAACAATTCCAATAGTGAAAGACAACAAACAATTTAATAAATGGCAAAGGAAACTTTCAGAATTTGTATGGGTCAGGAAAAAACCAAGAATTAAAATGAAAATCTTGACTGATGCAAAAGAAAGGGGAGGATTTCAACTGCCTAATTTGAAGTTGTATCATGATGCAGTATGCCTGGTGTGGATTAAGGAATGGATGACATTACTAAATAGAAAATTACTAGCACTAGAAGGCCATGGAAATGTCTTTAGTTGGAATATTTACATGTATTATGGGAAAAATAAGATGGAAGGGTTTTTTCGCATCATTATATAAGAAGCAATCTGTTAAATACTTGGCCAAAATATAAAAGATATGGGGATGAGAGGAAACCACTTTGGATTGTGCCAACAGAAGAAATAAAATTGTATTCAGATACTAAAGAAGATAAGTGGTTATCATATAAACAAGCTTTTAAAAATACATGGAGGAAAGGTGGAATTAAAATCGGCTGAAGAATTACAGTATAAATATAATTGGTTTCAATTGCAACAAATTAAAGTTTGCTTGAACAGGACATCAAGAATGATGGAATAAGACAAGAACAAACAGAATTGGAGAGAATGCTGTTTGGTGAAAATGAAAAATTGATTTCAAGAACTTAAAGGTGCTGGTTATCACCTTTAAAGCCCTATATGGCTTGGGACCTGTCTACCTGAAGGACCGTCTTTCCTCGCATGTTCCCCAGAGAGTACTGAGGTCGGGAACACAAAATCTCCTTACTGTCCCTGGGCCGAAAGAAGCCCGCTTGAAATCCACCAGAGAAAGGGCTTTCTCTGTTATGGCCCCTACATGGTGGAATCAGTTGCCGGAAGAGGTGAGGGCCCTGCGGGACCTTCTTCAGTTCCGCAGGGCCTGTAAGACGACCCTCTTCCGGCTAGCCTATACCTAGCTTGAGAACTTAATGCAACTTGCCAGATTTCTTTTATATATATTTCGAATATTTATTAATATTTATGGTTTTATCTGTTTTATCTGTTTTAAATGTTTATTCCCTTATATGTTTAAATATTGCTTAATTTTATGCTGGATCTATTGTTGGAAGCCGCCCTGAGCCACCCGTGGGAAGGGCGGGATATAAATTCTAAATAAATAAATAAATAAATAAATAAATAAATTATTGAAATGGTCTACAGAAGATGAAATAGTTAAATCTCAAATGATAAAATGGGCGATAAATATAAATAAGGAAATACAGATGGAGTCATGGGAATACTTATGGAAGAATTCTATGAAAATATTGACATGTTACAATATTAAAGAAAATTATTTCAAAATGTTATATAGGTGGTATATGACACCCAAGAAACCAGCAAAAATGAATAATCAGGTGTTGGATAGATGTTGGAAATGCAAAAAACAAGAAGGATCTTTCTACCATATGTGGTGGACTTGTGAAAAGGCAAAACAATTTTGGCAAATGATTCAGCAAGAGATTTCAAAAATTTTGGGATATAATATCAAGAAGGCACCAGACATTTTTCTGTTGGGCTTACAAATGGAAATATTTCCAAAACAAGATAGAACAATAATTTGGTATATGCTTTCAGCTGCTCGGACATTATATGCGCAGATGTAGAAGCAAGATAAAATACCAGAAAAGTGGAAATGCACTTTAAAAGTTATGCATTGGCGTGAAATGGACAAGCTTACAAGAATCTTATGAACATATGAAGCTGCCTTATACTGAATCAGACCTTCAATCCATCAAAGTCAGTCTTGTCTACTCACTGGCAGTGGCTCTCCAGAGTCTCAAGCTGAGGTTTTTTACACCTATTTGCCTGGACCCTTTTTAGTTGGAGATGCCGGGGATTGAACCTGGGGCCTTCTGTTTACCAAGAAGATCCTCTACCATTGAGACACCATCCCTCTCAAATGGCTGCTTTGGAGGGTGAACTGTATCGTATTTATATCTCCCTGGGGTCCCTTGCCAATCTCTGTCCCCAAATGTCCAGGAATAGAGCTGGCATCCCTAACCTGAAACGATATGGTCATTACACTTTCCCCCCAACATGCTGCCATTGCAATTTTGAAGGTATGTTTGGGAAAAAAAACGGGTTTGATTCCCCACTCCTTCACTTGCAGCTGCTGGAATGGCCCAGGGTCAGCCATAGCTCTCGCAGAGGTTGTCCTTGAAAGGGCAGCTTCTGTCACAGCTTTCTCAGCCCCACCCACTTCAAAGGGTGTTTGTTGTGGGGGAGGAAGATAAAGGAGATTGTGAGCCGCTCTGAGACTCTGAAATTCAGAGTGGAGGGTGGGATATAAATTCAATATCATCATCATCATCATCAAAAGAAGGTACATGAACTCAGAAATAATCTGAGTTTTAAAAGGTAAAGGTAGTCCCCGTGTAAGCATCAGTTGTTTCCGATTCTGGAGTGATACCGCATCACGTTTTCACGGCAGACTTTTTATGGGGTGGTTTGCCATTGCCTTCCCCAGTCATGTACACTTTCCCCCCAGCAAGCTAAGTGCTCATTTTACCAACCTCGAAAGGATGGAAGGCTGAGTCAATCTTGAGCTGGCTATCTGAACCCAGCTTCTGCTGAGATCGAACTCAGGTCGTGAGCAGGGAGCTTGGACTACAGTACTGCAGCTTTGGGGAAGGGCAATTATGGGGCTGCATCCCTCCAAAAAAGGATGGATTTGTACCGTGCTGTGAGATCAGTTCAGGTCTTTCCTTTAGTAGACGGCACCTATCGCCAGGTATGGTTGGCACACCAGCCCTTGCTGTATACATATGATCTAGCCACAGTGCATGCTTCCATCACATCAAAAGTAAATCATGACAGTGTGGTCTTCTTGGTGCTGACTTTCAGGACCATTCGGGAGACTGAAGCAGTGCAGAATGGGGCAAGTTGTTCCCACTGGAAAGAGATGGAAGATCAAAAGGTGGCCTTGCAAGGGGAATGAAAAGAAGTCATCCCAGGACACAGGTCTTTATCTTTTTGGGCCTCAGACCCTTCTTCAAACCCAGAGACAGGGCTTTCTTTGTAGCAGGAACTCCTTTGCATATTAGGCCACATACACCCTGATGTATCCAACTCCTGGAGCTTACAGTAGGGCCCTGTACTAACAGCCCTGTAAGCTCTTGGAGGATTGGCTACATCAAAGGGTGTGGCCTAATATGTAAAGAAGTTCCTGCTACCAAAAAAAGCCCTGCCCAGAGTAGAGCAAGGAGATTCTTTGCATGAGTCCCTCTCACAGGAGACATGTCAGGGAGAAAAGGATCAAGATCACTTTTCCCTGTGCAAGGAGGGAGGGGGTTTTTTTAATGGATCTGTGACAACACAGTGTATCTGACGCACAAGGAGACCATGTTTATTCTTAGATTAATCTTGTTTCTTCACAAAAGGTCCTCCCATCCACTAAAGCATTCTCCACACCCGTTCAGTGTTACTGCTAATTGCTGATAACAATCTAGCAATATACGACTTGGGAGAAATGGTTGCTAGTGGAAATTACTGGCATTCCACCAGGAGGAGGGTGTCAACCTCTCCCCAGCAAGATGCTATTTTAGTTAGTAATAACATTGTTCCTGAGGGACACCATTTCAAGAGCCACCAAAGGCTTAACACTGAGATTCAAACTCCAATCAGCAAAGCACCCATTCTTCATTCCCAACAGGGCAGGAAACTGTGCCGCAGCCATGCACCACTCTGAGTCACAGCAATTCGATTCACACATCTCCTGAAATGGCCCGTTGTGGTGAGCCTTCTGATGGACAGAGCAGCACTTTGAATGCGACCAAGATAATGACACTGGAATTACCAGGAAAGCAGAGGAGAATGGGTTAGGAAACTGGGAAAGGAAAGGTCCCCTGTGCAAGCACCAGTCATTTCCGACTCTGGGGTGACACTGCTTTCACAATGTTTTCACGGCAGACCTTTTTCGGGGTGGTTTGCCATTGCCTTCCCCGGTCATTACACTTTCCCCCCAGCAAGCTGCGTACTCATTTTACCGACCTCGGAAGGATGGAAGGCTGAGTCAACCTCGAGCCAGCTACCTGAACCAGCTTCCATTGGAATCGAAGTCAGGTCATAAGCAGAGTGCTCCAACTTCAGTACTGCAGCTTTACCACTCTGCGCCATGGGGCTCTTAGGAAACTGAATGGCCAGCAAATTCAAGAGAAGCATATCACTTTCAGTAGCAAATTAGATCAAAGATGAGAAGGAAGATGACACTGTGAGAAGAATCTATGGTGCTCATCAGCATTCCTGATTCTAATTTAGCTAACACAAGCCAAGGATTTTGACCTGTCACTTTCTTTCAGACATCCCTTCTTTTTCATATAAAACCATGCATTCTTTTTTAAATAAAGAAAATAATTTTATTAAAAATAAAATAATATCATATAATAAAAATACATACACACACTAATATACTAACACACACACACACACAAGAACACCAGAAAAATAGTAGTTAGAAGAGCTTAGAGCATGGGGGGAGGGGGGGATTCATAGCTACCTGTCCAGATGTGGTCCTGGGTCTAGAGGGAGAAGGACAAAAAAGCCACCATCTTTGGTGTGTGGTTGGATCCAGGAACACACAACACAGAAAGCATGGGCAAAGCTGTGTATATTTATCCCCCAAAATGTATCCTGACGGTATGGCTGGGTGCGTTAAGTGGTTTATACAATACCTTGTTTGTCTTAGGAGATCTTAACAAAAACCATATCTGTGTTCTCCCAGGTGTTAAACAAAAACGAGGGCATATCATAATCGGTGTGATAGCAAATTCTACAGGGTGGCAGCTGGGTGGAGCTGCACAGGTGATGGTTTCTTGCTAGCCTGATCTATAGAGAGAAATGCGGATTTAGACAGATATTTAGAAGAACTGTGTTTCAGGTGTAAAGTAATTACTTGGAGGAGAAATGTACTGGATTTTGTATGTCCCTCGTTCGTAGATGTAGGGTGGACCCTTCATCTCAAGAAAACAGAGCTTTTTCTGTGTCCCCCTTCAACACAGGAGAAAGCTCAATCCCACTTTTTTTCCAGTCCTCTTGGATTACCCACTCGGCTGCAGAAGAAAATAGAGGGTCATCTGGCAATCCACAGATTTGGTACCCATTGGAAAAACAGTAGCCTCCAAATAGTAAGTAGCATACGACCAAAAAGCACAGAGAAGACCAGCAGCAAGCATTGACATTGGTCTGGCAAGGAACTGGGGGTGAGGTGAGGGAGAACAGATTATCTTACAGTATTCTATTACATCTCATCCAATTCCCCTCCTTATGACATTACAAAAGCGGAGCTGGGTTTTCCGCTCAGGAATGAAGACTCAGGTGTCCTGAGGAAACTACTTTCCTTAGAATCCTCAATGTATGGCATGCCCTGTTGCAATGTTCAAGGCCCCATGAAGGGAGAGAGGCATGCTACCAACTCCATCAGAGCCAGAAAAGAACTTTTTCAGAGAAGGGACACTTGCATCAAAATGCTGTTGAGTAGTGTGAACAGGAGACCCTCATATCCACAGACAGCTAATTAGGTGACCCAAATAGATAGACAGACAGCTTGGAAGGAAGTGATATTCTCTTTCTAAATGGGCAGGTTCTCAGCTTGTGATGTCCATTACATCACTGTTTCACGCAGGGGTGGAATTCTAGCAGGAGCTCCTTTGCATATTAGGTCACACACCCCTGATGTAGCCAATCCTCCAAGAGCTTACAAAAAAGAGCCTTGTAAAACTCTTGGAGGATTGGCTACATCAGGAGGTGTATGGCCTAATATGCAAAGGAGCTCCTGCTAGAATTCCACCCCTGGTTTCACGACAGAGGCTGAGATCTCAGCAGTGGCATGCAGCACCATCAGCAAGCTTTGGATTGCACTCCACTTGCTGATCCAGACATGAGAATCTCCAGGTCAGATTCTTGTAATGCACTCTACATGGTGCTCTCTCTCTCTCTCTCTCTCTCTCTCTCCTTGCAAGCTGACTGTAGACTAACACAGCTGCCCCTCAGGAATGATCTCCATGCTTTGGACTCAGGAGTTCTCTTCAGTGGCAAAGATTCCCTCCATCCCAAAAGCATGTCATGGCAAAAATGTAGCCAAGACACTTCCTTGTGGTGAACTTTCTGGATGGATGGAGCAGCCCTTTGAATGCTATTGAGGTTCTGAAATTTGAAACATCTGGAAAGCAAAGGAGATTAAGGTGGGAAACAGAGCGAATGGCACTGTCAAGGGGAAAAAAACATATGGGTGATCTCCAGGCAATTTAGATAGATCAAGTGTGGCCAAACTGTGGCTCGGGAGCCACTTGTGGCTCTTTCATAGAATCAGACCGATTTCGCACTACGCTTGTTCCGGGTGGAGAGCCCTTTTGCTACCAAGGCTTCTCTCTGTTTTTGCACAAGTTGCCCCAGAGCTGTGAGTTGATGTGCTGTTATTCCGCAGCAAGCGAGATCCTCTGACAAGTGGTTTCCACTTGCTGCGGAATAGCGGCACGCTATTCGCAGCTCTGGGGCAGCTTGTGCTTCCTTATCCTTTGTCAGTAGCATAACTCTTCAGTCTTTCTCTTCCACTGGAAACAGTTACGTAGAAAAAATACCTTTTACTTGCTAATGCTGTGTGATGTCATTTCTATTGTCCAATTCCAGATGGAGACGGCCAACAGAACTGAAGTACGCGAATTCATTTTGGTGGGATTTAGAGTTGGGCAACAGGAACGATTGCTGCTCCTCATCTTTTTCACCATTCTCTACCTGTTCGCTGTGGCTGAGAACCTCACCATCATCCTACTGGTGTTTCTGGACACCCACCTGGCTCAGCTTCCCATGTACATCCTGCTGAGCAACTTCTCTTGGCTGGAGATCTGTTATCTGAGCTCCATTGTGCCTCGAATGCTCTTCGACCTGCCTTCTCCTCACAGAGTCATCTCTTTCCATTCCTGCTTCCTTCAGTTCTACTTCTTCTTCTCATGTGGAAATACCGAATGCTTCTTCCTCTCAGCCATGGCCTTGGATCGTTACTTGGCCATCTGCCACCCACTGCGTTACCCACAACTTATGTCCAAAGATTCCTGCTACACTCTTGTGGTTGCTTGTTGGGTTGGTGGTTTACTGTGGTACCTTTTCCCAGTGGTTTTGATCTCCAAGATGTCCTTCTGTGGTTCCAACATCATAGACCACTTTTTGTGTGATCCCGGGCCAATTTTGTCTCTGGCCTGCCCTCCGCTAGGGATTACTCCCTATATCTTCCAGGTTTTTATGAATACTGTGTGTGTAGGCAATGTCTTGTTCATTGTACTATCCTATGGCAATGTGATTTTCACCTTGATGAAGACCTCAAACCGAGGCAGTCGTAAGAAAGGCTTCTCCACCATATCAATGCACCTTGTGGTGGTGACCATTTTCTATGGCTCTGGGTCAGGGATGTATTTATCTGCAGGTTCAGAAAATCCAACAGAGGTCACCAAGGCTATAACACTGTTCTACACTTCCATTACACCTTCTCTCAACCCCATGATTTACTGCCTGAGGAACGATCAGGTAAAAGAGGCGCTGGGCAATTTGCGGAGGACAATGATATTGCCAAGAAGAAAAGTGTTGGTGTAAAGAGTGGGGAGAAAATCAAGGGGGAAAACCTAAGCACCCAGTAACTAGTAGAGGGAAGGTTCACATATTCACACAGCTGAATAATTTGGCCATTTCTTATTTTTCAGTGGTTTTTTTTTTTTGCCCACTGATTATTTCTAAGAATTAACTAGCAGAAGAGAAGGAGTTAGGGCTGCCAATCCCCAGGTGGGGACAGGGTATCCCCCAGTTTGGAGGCCCTCCCTCCACTTCAGGGTCATCAGAAAACAGGGGAGGGGGAGGGAAATGTCTGCTGGGCTCTCCATTATTCCCTATGGAGACCAATTCCCATAGGGTATTAGGGAGAATTGATATATGGGTATCTGAGGCTCTGGGAAAACTGTTTTTTGAGGTAAATGCACCAAATTTGCAGCATATCATCCAGTGCCTCTTCTCAAAACACCCTCCAAGTTTCAAAAATATTGGACCAGGGGATCCAAATCTATGAGCCCCCCAAAAAGGTGCCCCTGTGCAGTCCCTTTAAATGTGATGGCCCAAGCTCCCTTTGGAGTTCAAGTATGCTTGTCACAACCTTGCTCCTGGCTCCACCCCCAAAGTCCCCAGATATTTCTTGACTTGGACCTGGCAACCCTAGAAGGAGTGTTCCGCTAGGCCTCCAGTAAGCCCGGGATCTCTCTGTCTCGTGTCAAAAAAGTTGGCAAAGGCTCCAGAATATGAAGCCAGGAATCCAAAGTTTAGACTAGCGCAAGCCATTGGTAAACACTGCCAAGAACAAACAGAATAGGATATACAAATATGCTGCTAGAGAAAAGGAAGAGAGGGTGGGGATCCGCTGGACAAGGAGACGTATGTTTTAGCTTCCATGCTTCCAGTTTAGTTTAGCTTTTATAGTATAAGAAGACTGAGACAGATGGACAGGAAGGGAGAAGAAGAATCTCAACGTGTCCGAAGAAGTGTGCACGCACACGAAAGCTTATCCCCAGAATTAAACTTTGTTGGTCTTCAAGGTGTCACTGAACTCAAACTTTGTTCGATCTCACACCAGACATTTTTCAGCTATCCGGTCAAGTTTTAGACTGGAACTAGTTTTGACAAGTCCAGCACACTCTGAAATCCCTAAGAGGCAGAACTGCCTGCTGATTTACAACAGAAAGCAAGCTGCATTCTGATAAAGAAAAAAGTCATTAATTTGCCCCCAACAAAACGAAGCCCACAAGCCTTGATGGATTTTCGTCCCAGAATGATTTCACGAGAAGGCATCTTTTAAATAAAACTGAGTATAATTAAGTATCCTGATTATGAGAAAAGAAAGACTGCAGATTTATACCCCACCCTTCTCTCTGAAACAGAGATTCAGAGCGGCTTACAATCTCCTATATCTTCCCCCCCCCCCCCAACAACAGACACCCTGTGAGGTGGGTGGGGCTGACAGAGCTCTTACAGCAGCTGCCCTTTAAAGGACAATTTTGCGAGAGTTATGGCTGACCCAAGGCCATTCCAGCAGGTGCAAGTGGAGGAGTGGGGAATCAATCCTGGTTCTCCCAGATAAGAGTCGACACACTTAACCACTACACCAAACTGGCTCTCTTGTCCTTCATGAGTTTCCCCTTCCCAAAGAGGAAGAAAGTAATCTTTGCACCCGTATTAGAGAAAAGGCTTGAGGATAAAACAGTTGATGTTAAATCAAGACAGGATTTGAGAAGGGGGGGGGGGGGAGTGTGAAATTTGATCCAACTAAACACTCTGTTGGAGTGCTGAAGCACAAGCTAGGAAGGAATAAACACACACATTTCCTCCTGCATTCCTAGGTTCCCCTCCTCTTTCTCTATGGCAAATTTTCAAGCTATAGCTGTATATAACCTGCAGATATGCTATGCAATACGTACCAATGTCATGCTTCTGTACACACCGATATATATTCTGTTAGTAACCAGAAAATCTCAAAGGAATATCTTTGAGGAGAATTGTGACAAGTTTGGTTCTAAGATGTCTCCTGTGAGGAGATAGCCTATGCAAGCTGTGTTAGATACCAATTTGATGGAGCTTTGAGTCTTGAAGACTTAGGCCCTGAAAGTTTTATTGGTCTCTTAAGGTGCTACCAGACTCAAATCTAACTGTCCAACTCTAGTCCAACATGGCTCCCCTCTGAAATTACGTCTTCATGGCCAGCTGAGTCAGATCCTGAGGTGGCCTTAAAACAGTTCCAACTTTAGGATGACCTGACCCAGCCATGGGACGGGGAAATTCAAGAAGAACCAGAGGGCTTTCTTGACATTTTTTTTTGTGGAAGACCCTATCAGCAAGCTGGAAAAAATCCAAGCTGGACTGGAGCTAAGCAGCTGATTGTGAGGTGAGCTAGACAGACTATAAAAGAATGAAAAGTCCTCAGAGGGATTTGGAGAGGAAAGTGTTGTGTCTTGAAACGTAAGCTAATGTACCGCGTGGCGATCACTACAGACGCGACCAGGGGAAACCCACTGGCCCCCGGATGTAGCTCGCTAGACGCTCCGTCCATCAAGATCTGTGGCGGGAAGTTTAACTGGCCAGGATTGGACTGGTCAGACTGGGGGGCAGTTCCGGGGAATGTATATAAGCGGGACCCGGCCCGCGTGTTCTCTTGTAATGTACCACCGAATAAAGCATGTTGCCTTCAACCCGTCTCGTCACTCAGTACATTACAGAAAGATATCCAAACAGAGCCAGTTTGGTGTAGTAGTTAAGTGTGCGTACTCTTATCCAGGAGAACCAGGTTTGATTCCCCACTCCTCCACTTGCAGCTGCTGGAATGGCCTTGGGTCAGCCATAGCTGTTGTAGGAATTATCCTTGAAAGGACAGTTGCTGTAGGAGCTCTCAGCCCCACCTACCTCACAGGGTGTCTGTTGTGGGGAGGGGGGGGAGATCATGACCGCTCTGAGACTCTGAGATTCAGAGTATAAGGTGGGATATAAATCCAATATCTTCTTCTTCTTCTCCTTCTCCTTCACTTCCTCTTTTTTCAGGTTCTCATTCAAGGAAGCCAAAATTGCTGAAAGAGATGGGTCTTCCCACAGGACTGTTTTTGACTGCTAGTTTGATTTGTTTCCCTCTTCTGTTGAGGCTGGTGAGATTATTGTTCCATAACTATATATTATACAGAATTTTACAGGTCAAACTTAGCTGTATCACCTGAGAATTCTTTGCATAGGGTTGTGTTCTAGAATATCTCGTGTAAACTAAAGAGGGGCAACACTCTTGTAAAAGTTTATGCACAAATAAAAACCCATAAAATTTGGTGTCCAAATTCCATTTTCCCTGGGCATGCTATTCCCTGCATAAAAGACTTTTCACAGTGTAGGCTTGGCCTAGGAAACTAAGCAGATCAATAGGAGCCGAAGGGTTGCAAGACCAATGCACAGAACTACACGGAAGTCTACTTTTCTGCCAGAATTGAAGGGTCAAACAGTCCATGTATATCATTTTTAAAAACTGGAAGACACAATGGAGTGGGGTGGAAATATGGATCATGGTTAAGCAAAGCTGTGGCATGGGAGAAATTAGCCTAATCCTTTTCTCATTGAACTGTTTTTATCAGGGGTGGTTTTGTAGAAAAATAGTTAGTGGAGCTCATTAGCATAACTCATTAGCATATATTGCCCCCCCATCAGCCAAAAACAACCCGAAGCAAAAAAGGAGAGCCCTGGGTGAGTGAGGCCTGCTAACTCTAGCCAGCCCAAGCAGGCCTCGCTCGCTTGCAGCTCTCCTGCGCCGCACCCCCACGCCAGTCAAAAGGCCAGAAAGCCACCCAACCACCCAAGATCACATAAGAAGTGGAGAAAGGGTGGTGTGGGCTTCTGCAGGGGTTCATGAGGGCTGTTGGGGTGTGTGGCAAAGCCCCTGGTGGCTGGCTGGCTGCCCGCTCTCCTAATCCAGGGATAGTTATGCAGCTGCACTTACTATTCAATGGACAAGGTAGGTGGGGAGGAGGAGGGGGAACCTTCAGAAAAGTTCAGGAGCTCTGCTCCTGTGACCTCCTGCTGAATTCAAGGCCTGGTTTTTATAGCCTGAGTTAAGAGCCCATGTTGGTGTAGTGGTTAAGAACAGCAGACTGTACTCTAAAGAACAAGGGTTTGATTCCCCACTCCTCCTCCACATGAGGCCTGCTGGGTGGCTTTGGGTCAGCCGTGGTTCTCTCACAACTCTCTCAGCCCCACCCACCTCACAAAGTGCATGTTTTGGGGAGAGGAAGGGAAGGTGATCATAAGCCCCCTGGAGACTCTTCTTCCACTTTCTGTGGGGAGGACAAGTAAGGTTGCCAACCTCCAGGTGGGGCCTGGAGTGTTCCTGAAACCCTAGCGGCTCTCCAGATGACATCGATCAGTTGCTGTGGAGAAAACAGCTGCTTTGGGTGTGTATTCTAATTTCAGTACACCCCTGCTGGGTTCCCACACCTCCAACCCTCCCCAAGCTCTACCCCAAAATCTCCCAAGAAATTCCCAAGTTGGAATTGGAAAGCAATAATATATATAGATGCCCATGTGTTAAAACTGTGTGTGCCTGTTAAAATTTTCACAGAATCATAGAATTAAAGAATTGGAAGGGACCTCCAGGGTCATCTAGTCCAACCCCATGCACAATGCAGGGAACTCACAAATACCTCCCCCTAAATTCACAGGATCCTCATTGCTCTCAGAGGGCCATCTAGCCTCTAGTTAAAAATCTCCAAGGAAGGAGAGCCCACTGCCTCCCGAGGAAGGCTGTTCGACTGAGGAACTGCTCTAATGGTCAGAATGTTCTTCCTAATGTTGAGCTGGAATTTTGTGTTACAGCACCCGCTAGCGCTTAGAGGGCTGGGCTTGCATCTCTGTTCAGCCCGGATAAGGAGGTGACCCATGGGGGGGGGGGGGAGGAAGGAGGGCTCTGTTTCGCTCCAGAGCACTGCAAGAGCAGAAGAAGGACTTCTGGCTTCCTTCCTGCACCATTTTTGCCAGCAGGAAGGGCTCTTGCTGCATGTTTCCGCTGGCAAAAATGGCCCAGGAGGAGGGAAGCCTGAAGCTGCACCCCCCCCCCCAAGGACTTCAGAGCCAACCAAAGTAGAAAAAAACACTTTTAAGGCGAGTTCCCTTGTTCACACAAGTGACTGAGATTGGGGTCCAGCACCACCGATCCACCTTGTGTAACACGTAACATCCAGTTTGGTCCCAGTTCCCTCCAATTTCTCATCTGTAGAGGGGAGAGAGCCCTCCCGGCTCATAATCGCTCCCACAGCACGGGAAGCTCTCTGACGTGCAGTCCAGGAACCAGCCAGCGAGGACAGCCACCAAGCGCTTCATTGGTTTTTATTTCCACAGCAGCACCAGCTCACAAGGACACAGGCCTCTGCCCTGACCACCTTACAATTTAAAACTGAATTAAAGCATTCCGAATCATCAACACCGAATCCATTGTAATCTACCAATGTGCTAGAAGAGAGGTTATTGGTGCTGGAGACAGTATACTCCAGTCAAGAGACAGCTGAAGGCACGTGCCAGGATAAACTCAGGACTCAACAGGACAGAAGCAGATAGCACAGCATGGTATAAGTGCAGAGGGAGGAGCAGAACAGTTCCCCCCGGCAATCCCCATGGAGAGACAGCAAGGTGCCACGCGTGACATGGGGTGGATTCACACACAGTAAGGGGTGGCAAGTGGGCCCAACCACTTTAGGCAGCCATGTTTTCTTTGGTTGGCTCCTCATATGGAGGGGGCACTTCTGGACCGGCCCCTTCTGGATCCCCAACTGGGAGGTAGTCCTCACTGTCCGCCTGCAAATAAAGGGGAAGAAAATGGAGGAGTCGCTACTTGGGAAGAAGACAAAATGGCCACCGCTGGTGCAGGGAACGGCCCCCTGCACTTCAGAGGCCTAGCTTAGCTAAGGCAGTGCCAGAAGAAGAAGGAGGAGGAGGAAGAAGAAGACTGCAGATTTATACCCCGCCCTTCTCTCTGAATCAGAGATCAAGAGCGGCTTACAATCTCCTATATCTTCTCCCCTCACAACAGGCATCCTGTGAGGTGGTGGGGCTGAGAGGGCTCCCCCAGAAACTGCCTATCAAGGACAACTCTTATAAGAGTTATGGCTGACTCAAAGCCACACCAACAGCTGTTAAGTGGAGGAGTGGGGAATCAACCGCAGTTCTCCCAGATAAGAGTCCGCACACTTAACCACTACACCAAACCGGCTCTCTGCTTACAGAAGGCCTGGACAAGCCTGATGACCTCACAGTTCCCGACCAGCGTTCCCTCTAAGCTGAGTTGGTGTGAGCTAGCTCACATTTTTTTAGCCTCCGGCTCACAAATTTTTGTCTTCACTCAGGAAAAATGGCCCCAGGGCAAGCTAATTGATGCAGTCACTCACAACTTGAATGCTGGCAGCTCACAAAGTAGAATTTTTGCTCACAAGACCCCACAGCTTTGAGGGAACATTGCCCCGACACTTTGTCCTGAGGAGGTATGTGAAAGCCTAAAAGTGTACCGTTGACTTCCATGAGGTGCTTTCCATCCCGAAGCATCCCACATCCTCCCTCCCTGCCCACCAGGCATCCCCTCCAAATACCCGTGGGGTGCAGCAGAGAACACGCAGGCCATATCCGAAGCAGAAGACGGCGATTCCTGTGGCAGCTGCAGTGAAAATCAGGAGCAGGATCTCAACACCAGTAAAGACGTTCTAGGGGGTGGGGGAAAGCAAAATGGATCAGCTTTAAGAAGGCCCAAGAGAGTCCCTCTGCAACACCTGCCTGCTTGTCTGTTTGTTTCAGGCTCTTGTGAAGAACACCCTGCGGTTGGGCAGAGGCAGCAGGGGTCCTTTCGTAGAAAAAGAGGTGCCAGAGCTCATCAGCACAACTCCTTTGCATAACTCGTTTGCCTATGCCACACACCCCTGACATCACCAGAAGGAGGACCTAATTACATCAGCTCAGCATCGACCTTAAAATGCTTCTGGAATTCGAACTGTCATCCTAAAACCTTACTCCCGTGATACTTTTAAAATTATTTTCTCCCATGTGGCCACAGTGGCATGAGGAAGATTTCCAACTGTCTGCTTGATATGTTTTGGTTATTTCCCCATTTTTGTGTGTGTGGGGGGGAAATATTAGAAAGTTTGTCAGATCTTAAGAGTTCAGTAAAATTCTCACAGGGGGGTTGAACAATGGAGCCCAGAAGCAAGTATTCTTTTTTTTGAGGGGGGGGGGAGTTAAGAAAGAAAGAGCGCAATCAGATTTAGAGGCTCCAGAGCTCCACTCCTGCGAGATCCTGCCCAAAATGAGGCCCGCTCTTTTCTCAAGTTGGATAAGCATGGAACTTGGGGTGGAATTCTAGCAGGAGCTCCTTTGCATATTAGGCCACACACCCCTGATGTAGCCCATCCTCCAAGAGCTTACAAGGCTCTTTTTTGTAAGCTCTTGAAAGATTGGCTGCATCGGGGGGGGGGGGTAGCCTAATATGCAAAGGAGCTCCTGCTAGAATTCCACCCTGGATAGGACCCACTGGAGTAGGATGTCTCACCCCAGAAGGCCATCAGCTCCTATTGAAGGAGAGGGAGTGGAAGTGGTGGAGCCTGTCCATCTGATCTTCAGGCCACATATATCAGTTCCCCTGGAGAAAGTGGCAGGTTTAGAGGGTGGTCTCTGCATCATCCTAGCCCTCCTGAGCTTCCTCCTCTCCCCAAACTCCACCCTCCCCAGGCTCCACCCCCCCCCCAAAGATCTTACAGTTCAGTAAAATTCTCACAGGGGGGTTGAACAACGGACCCCAGAAGCAAGTATTTGAGGGGGGGAGGAGAGAAAGAAAGTGCACAATAAACTATAAAGGTACATCAAGGGTGTGAGGCCTCATATGTAAAGGAGTTCCTGCTACAAAAAAAGCCCCGGGCACAGCTCATATAAGTCTGACCTCCCCCCACCCCCAGCAAGCACTAGGGATCCAGCCCCACTGTCCAGGCCTCCGAGGGCTCAGAGAAAGCTCTGCTCACCAGCAGCTTCATCATCCAGCTCCTGCATCTTTCCATGCTCCAGAAATTGTTGGGGCTCCACGTGGGCCTCCATCTTCCACTTGGTGTATAACCGGCTTCCCTCATGCAGGCGTCATCGATCCAATAGCGCCTGAACCACAGATCCGGCATGTACACGATGCCCAGTGCCAAGCCCACGCAGCCAGCCACGACACTGGCCAGGTTGAAGAGGGTGGCCAGGAGGACCTGGGGGCGGGAGAAAATGTTTGGGAGGGAGTCTCCAGAGGAGAGGTTGCCCCAGGCCTGGGAAGCCCCTGCCCTTTGGGGGGACACCAGAGGAATGGGCCCCAGCAGGAAGCCCCCTCGGTCACTCACCCAGCAGCGGCCCCCGCGTCTCTCGCTGAGCACACACAAGGAGCCAGACACCACAAACTGTGAAGGGAAGGAGGAGGAGGAGAAGGAAAAGAAGGAGTAGGAGGAGAAGGAGAAGGAAAAGGAGGAGAAGGAGAAGAAGAAGGAGGAGGAGAGGAAGAAGAGGAAGAGGAGAAGATTGGATTTATACCCCACTCTTCACTACCTTAAAGAGTCTCAGAGCGGCTTATAATCTCCTTTCCCTTCCCCTCCCCTCCCCACACCCTGTGAAGTAAATGGGGCGGAGGGAGCTCTGACAGAAACTGCTATTCAGAGGAACAAGCTCTAAAAGAACTTGTGACTGACTCAAGGTCACGTCAGCAGCTGCAAGTGGAGGAGTGGGGAATCCAACCTGGTTCTCCCAGAGAAGAGTCAGCGCACTTCACCACTACACCAAGCTGGTTCTCAAAGGACATTGTGGGTGAGGGCAGCAGGGCCCTGTCCCCTTCCAAGGGGGGCCAACCTCCCGTTTTGCCAGCTCTACAGACTCAGGCCCAGACCAAAGCAGGATCCTTCCCTGAGGACCCTCTCTCCTTTGCCCCCCCCCCCCCCAGGCCTGAGACGGGAGGGAAAGGAGCTGAGCATCTGCCACCTGGATGCCCAGATCACAGGGACCCTCCCCACCCTGCCAGATGCCCCTTTCAGAGCCCCCCCCCCCACTCACCAGGCTCCCCATCCAGAAAGGGGCCCACGAGTCTCTGACTATGATATGGTCATGCAAGAGAAAGAGCACCACCCTGAGGCCAATGCACACGATTCCGAGCAGGATCTGGACCCCCTGGAAGGGAAAACACAACCCGGTCAGCACCAGGAGAGTGAACACACAGGCCAGGCCCTGGGAAACCACAGAGGCCTGGGGATTTTCTTCTCCTCCCCTTCCCCCTTCATTTTCAATCAACTCTGCAAGTGAGACCCAGTTCTGTTATGCCAATAAAGGTTTCTGGAATTAGGATTGGAGAACCCATTCTGAAGGCCACAGAGATGTCTCTGAGCACGGACAGAATGCCCTTTACTAAGGCACAGAGGCTGAGCATCAGCAGCATATCGGGACCAAAGTGCCTTCTTCTCACCTGGCACAGAGACTGGCTGGCATTCCAGGCTAAGACTCAGGCCCAGCCATCTCCCTCTTCAGGCAGGAAGCCAAGGGTGCCCCTTCCTCAAACGGGGCCACCAGTCCTTCTCTTCATGCCCCCCATTGTCAAGAGAGACTCTTGCCATTAGTTTGGGAGTACTCTCACTTCCCACTGTTCCTGCTTTGCGCCGCTCCTATCTCTGTGTAATGAGTGAAGCATTCTTTCTGCCTAGTCTCTGAGATGGCCAAGGTCATCTCTGTCTGATTATGTTCACACCTGCAAAGGATCTGGGAAAGAACTATTGGGGGAGGGATTGCTCACTTTGTGCCTTTAAGTTCAAATGTATAATGGTTTAGCCCTAAGCTATAAGAAGAGGGCATTTGCCCGCCAAAGCCAGTTTTTGCAGGGACCATCTTGCTCTGACCTGTCATGTATCAATAAGCAGCTATTCTTGCAATGGACTTTCATTGATCACTGAACTATTGGGGACTTGACACCCATGGCCTTACCCCCAGCACTTTCTGCTCCCCGGTGCATGGGGCTCTGCCAGAGGATGGGGCAGGGGTTGACGGATCCGGGGTCTTGGGGGCAGGCGCCTTCTGCCCGGGCTGCTTCCGGCCTGCGGCTGTCACGGCCTTGACCAGGTAGGACAGTGAAGACTCCTGGCAGATGTTGATGTTCACGACAGTCTTGCCAGAGTCCTTGGCAGAGACCTCGGTCCCGTTCACCTCCACCAGACTGGTTTCCATTGCTTCCTCTGCTCAGCAGCTCGAGGGCAGCAAAACACACCTGGAAGGACAGAAAGCGGGATGGAGGACAATAAGCAGGGTTTTTGTAGCAAAAACTCCTTTGCATATTAGGCCACACCTCCATGATGTAGCCAATCCTCTGAGAGCTTACAGGGCCTACTGTAAGCTCTTAAGAGGATTGGCTACATCACAGGGTGTGGTCTAATATGCAGAGGAGTTCCTGCTACAAAAAAAAAGCCCTGACAATAAGACAGAACAAAACAGAGCATGGGTGTGGAATAGCTGGAGACTAAGCACCAGAATGCGAGAGGTCACATACAGGACCCCTTGTCACAGAATCATAGAGTTGGAAGGGACCCCCAGGGTCATCTAGCCCAAACCCCTGCACAATGCAGGAAATGAACAAATGTCTCCCCCTAAATTCACAGGATCCACATTGCTGTCAGATGGCCTCTGTTTCAAAACCTCCAAGGAAGGACAGCCCACCACCTCCCAAGGAAGCCTATTCTACTGAGGAACTGCTCTGCCAGGAAGTTCTTCCTCATGTTGGACCGGAAACTCTTCTGATTTAATTTCAAACCACTGGTTCTGGTCCTACCTTCTGGAGCCACAGAAAACAATTCTGCACCGTCTTCTATCTGACAATCCTTTAAGTACTTTTGTCCAAGAGATGGGAGCTAGAAATCTAGAAAGAAATATTTCCATTCCATCTCTGGGTTGGAGGTGGGGTGGAGTAAGGAGTCCCACAGCAAACCCAAATATTGATAGGGCGGGGTGGGGAGTGAGCAAAGACCTGTGGCCCAAGCAGTGGAAGTTAAACTGATTTTGTTGGATATTGTAATTGCAAGAGGCCTGGGAGGGAAAGTATTACAAGAACCAGGCAGTTGGCTCCACCCTCTCTCTTTGACTCTTGCTTGACTTCTGTTTTTTCATCTTATATAGGACCTTTCTTCTTCTCCTCCTCCTCCTCCTCCTCCCTCTCTCAGCTGGGTTTGGAACGTTAGCAACTTAACCTTTTTAGAAGTTACTCTGTTCACAATACATTAAACCTACCTACATGCAGGGGGGTTTTTGTAGAAAAAGCCCAGCAGGAGCTCATTTGCATATTAGGCCACACCCCCTAACACCAAGACAGCCGGAACTGTGTTTCTGCTAAAAAAAAAAAAAAAAGCCCTGCCTACATGAATGTATCATGTAAGATGAGCTTCCATTTGTGTGAGTAAAATGTCTTTCTCTTGTTACCATTTGAGTCAGATCATTGTAATTTGTTGGAACAGCCTTTTCCCCTTAACCGAGAAACATGGAGAATTGGGGGATGCTGTGTAAAGCTTCTGTGGGTCAAGACTCAAAGCAAATTGTTTTGTTGGGGGTTTTTTTACATTTTTTACATTTGTATTCCTTTCATACTCGAATATTTCCTTTCATACATGAAATATTTCCTCTAATTGTCTCAGCAAAAGCCTCCAAGACATCTTCCCTCTCATCTTACACAATCATTTTTCTTTGTTACAACCATTTTGGCATGTTTTCTAATCAACAAGGGGGAAATACTTGGGAGCTGACTTCATCTGGAGAGAACCGATCAGAAAAAATATACTTTCAGCATAGAAGATTTCCAGCAGCACATCAGAAGGATGCGTTTCTTTCCGTGGGTTCTTGCTGCAGATTGTCCGCACACCCTCTGGTTACCTTTATTTCTACATTTGTTTTAATTGATGGAACAAAATGTCCTGGTTTTTATTGTAGATTTTGGCTGCATCAGTATCCGGGAGGGGGGGGGGGGAGATTATATTTGTAAAACCACAAAATTAGTTGTTGATGGCAAGTGATTTTTGGAAACAGACATCATCACATAGATTAATAAGAAGGGGGCTGGGCCAGGTTGGGGGAATTGATAAGCCTACACCCTGCCAATCAAAGGCCATCTGCCTCTCCCCCCCCCCCTCAAAACAGCCATCTTCTTGGAGGGGAGGGTAGCTCTGGCCTGAAGGCAGTTCCGAAGCTTCAGCATGTAGGAACCACTACAGCCCAGTTTCGGATGGCAGTAGGGTTGCCAGGTTGGAAAATACCTGGGGACTTTGGGGCTGGATCCAGGAGAGGGAAGGATTAGGGAAGGGAGGGGCCTCAGCATGGGACAATGCCATAGAGGAGGGGTGTCAAACTCATTTGTTATGAGGGCCAGATCTTACCTAGGGCGTTTTCGCACTGACCTTAATCGGCAGCGACGTCCCTCTTCACCCGCGCAGGATCTGCGCGGATTTCGCACCAATTGCTGCGGAGCACCCGGAAGAGCCGCAAAGTCCCGCGGCTTTTGCGGCGCAAATGGAAACTGGTTTTTGGCGGTTTCCATTTGCGCCGCAAAAAGCCGCGGGACTTTGCGGCTCTTCTGGGTGCTCCGCAACAATTGGTGCGAAATCCGCGCAGATCCTGCGCGGTGAAGAGGGACGTCGCTGCCGATTAAGGTCAGTGTGAAAACACCCCTAAATGAGACCTTGTCAGGACGGGACGGACTGGGCCATGTCGGGCCATGAGTATACCTATTTAAGATTAGGTAGCAGAGGTATAAATTTTTGCAAGGACCCAGACAAAAATGATTAAAAATAAAATAAAACATGCTTAAAACATTAGCGCTTGTTGGTCTTAAAGATGCTTTCTTTCTCCCATGGGATCCAGGGAACGGGGGCAAAGGAAGCTCTAGATCTTTCCCTCTCCCACCCAGGGGACCAGGAAGGGGGAAATCAAGATTTTGCCCTGTAGCTCCTGCGCGATTGAGCAAGCCTGGCAAAGCAAGCTGAGATGCTGAAGGAAGCAAGCGAGAGGGAGAAGGAAGCAGGTGACAGCCAGTATCTTCGGAGGCCTGATAGGAGCCCTCCAGGGGTCTCATTTGGCCCCTTGGCCGCATGTTTGACACCTCTGCCATAGAGTCCACCTTTCAAAGCCACCATTTCCTCCAGGGGAGCCAATCTCTGCCAGCGGGAGATCTCCTGGCCCCACCTGGAGACAAAGCTCTCTGGCGGGGGGGGGGGGGGGGAGGGGGGACTGTGTCTCTCATATAAAACTGCTCCCCCGAAAATCTTGTTGGGCTCTAAGGAGCTTCTGGAGTCCAATACAGATTAAAAAGTCAAAACCTGGGTTCTGCCATTCCTCCAAGCGCTTTCTTGACCTGATAAGCTTGGCTGGATGGATTCCAAGCAGCTCAGAGGCCAACCGCAGTTGCAGAGAGGCTCCGGAGAGTCCCCAGTAAAGTTCAGCGGGGGGGGGGGGGTGTCCTCCATGCAGCAGCCGAAGGCGAGAAACGCAGTCGCCCCCCCCCCTCCGTTCCCTTGGGCAGCCCCGGCTTCCAGGGGCGGCTCTTCCCTTCCGAGCCCTAAAGCTCCGGTGGGAGGGGGGGAGGGAAAAGACTGGGGCCACCGCGGAGGAGCCTCTGCTCCCATCCAAGCCATCCCTAGCAAGCGAGCCCGGCGCTCTCCGCGCCTCCTGGCCCCCACCAGGCCATCCGTCCCTCCGCCAGTGGCAAAAGCCTCGACTGAGCCTCCCTGGGCAAGCGGGAGCTTTCGGGGGGGGGGGGGGGGAGGGACGCTGACCTGCGCCTGCTTCGGGTCCCCGGAAATCAGGACTCACTCACCGGCAGCAGATGCACCGTCGGAGAGGCGAGCCCTGCAAAGCCCAGCGGTTCCGTCCGGGGCGCAAAGGGCTCCCGGAGCCCAGCGGGGAGGCCGGCCACGCCCGATCGCCCCCCCACGCGCCTTTGGCAAGCAGCCGGGGAAGGGACGCCGCGCCTCCAAGGGAGCCGCGCTTGGCTTTTGGCTGCCCTCCGACGGCGGCGGCCCCCTGCCAGCTTGGGAGGGAAGCGGGAGGCCGCCGAGCCCAAGGGGTCCAGGGGCGCGGGGCGAGGGGGGGGGGGTCGACTAGCTGGGACCCGGGGGAGCCCCAGGGAGTTTTTTTTCTGGGGGGGGGGAGCGCGAGGGGGGTTGTGGCGCCTGCTTTGCAATGGGGGGACGACGCACGTTGGAGGCTGTGGGGCGGCTCCAGGCTCCTTCCTGCTAGGCCCTCCCCTCGCTGCCCAAAGCAACAGCCCACGCCACAGGAAGGAGGGGGGGGGGAGCAGATCGACATTGGGAAAGACGGACAGGCGCCGTCGAGGCACCAGCGAGGCCAAACTTCCTTAGCGTGAGAGCCACGTGGAATAAACGTCGAATGTTTGAGAGCCGCAAAGTTGGCGGGAAGGAGATGGGAGAGAGGGAGGTGGAAAGAAAGCAACTGCAAATGTTTTCTCCAAGCAGCGCCTGGAGAAATGTTTTCTCCAAGACGTGATTTAAAGAGAGAGATGCCTTCACCAACCCGGCCGATGGGGAGGTGGGGGCCTTGAAGCTGAGCTACACAATATGTGTGTGTGTGAGAGAGAGAGCCACATGCGGCTGGCGACTCGAAGGCATTTCTGGACCAATCAGAGGCTCACGAGGGTCGCCGGACCCCCTGCCCAGCATCCAACCAGACAGAGGGTGGGTGCTGTTTGTGGCGCTCTCCATCAAGAGGAGGCTGAGGCTTCAGGAGCTGACTGTGCTCCGGTGGCACCTTTGGCCCCAGAAGGGAATGAGGGTGTGGTCTCATGCTTAGCATAGGGAACCTGTGTTGATGCTGGCTTGGGGGGGGGGGCAGAGTTTTTTGTAGCAGGAACTCCTTTGCATATTAGGCCCCACTCACCCCTGATGTAGCCAATCCTCCACGAGCTCTTAGTACAGGGCCTACTGTAAGCTTCTGGAGGACTGGCTACAGCAGAGGGGTGGGGCCTGATCTGCAAAAAAAGTTTCTGCTACAAAAAAGGGGGAGGGGGAGAGTTTAAAAAAAAAAACCCGCAGGCCTGACTTTCCATTTTCGAAGGTTTAAAGCAGGCCTTGAATTCAGCAGGAGCTCACAGGAACGCAGCTCCTGAACCTTTTTGAGAGTTCCCCCTCCCCGCCTCCCTACCTTGTCCATTCAATAGGAGGTGCAGCTGCATAACGATCCCTGGATGAGCTCCACCACCTATTTTTCTGCAAAATGACCCCTGGTTTAAAGTAAACACACATCATTTAGAAATATGAGGGGAGGGGGTTAATATAAACGTTTTATTGAGGAACGATAAGACTATGCGAATGTTTACGTCAGCCAAAGGCAGCATTTGAAGTAATTACATGCTTCTCATACAGAGTTGAAAAACAGGCCAGCGAATGTTGAGAGAGGGGCGATGCTGTTGAATAGTAGCGCACAATAATCCTATTGCCACAATCACATTAGGATTTGAATTAGATCCAAGAGCCAATGTCACGTCTCTGTGAATGATAAACATTCGGTTACTGGAAGCCACGTCTGGTCGAAATCAGATATGGCGGGGCCGTTTTGGGATTGTGTCAGGCAATTGGTTATTTTCTCCATTATGCAAAGATCGCGCAATTGAGCAAACCAATCTGAGCCTGGAGGGGACTTTCCATCCTTCGAATATTTTGCTATTACGACTCTTGCAGCGGCAGCACACAATTTTTTTTTTTTGTTCTTCTGTAAGGACAAACCTAAGCTGGCAACCCAAGGAGGGACAAAGATTCTTTGCATGAGCTTGTCTGGAATAAGCATGTCTGGCAGAAAAAGACCAAAGGAAGATTTGACTGAATGTTGTACTTTCTGTATTCATGTTGTCCCCCCCACCCCTTAGGATCCTATAGCACAGGGGTGGCCAACGGTAGCTCTCCAGATGTTTTTGCCTACAAGTCCCATCAGCCCCAGCCAGCATGACACTCTGATAGTCCGGATAGTAGACAAAAAACTCAAAGGGTGCCATCTGGGTTTCAAAATTCCAAATTTTGAATTTAAATTGTTGTAATTTTTTTAAAGTGTATATTGTTTTATGTATTTTGTACATCACCCGGAGAGCCCCATGGCGCAGAGTGGTAAAGCTGCAGAACTACAGTCCAAACTCTCTGCTCACGACCTGAGTTCAATCCCAGCAGAAGCTGGGTTCAGGTAGCCGGCTCCAGGTTGACTCAGCCTTCCATCCTTCCGAGGTCGGTAAAATGAGTACCCAGCTTGCTGGGGGGGGGGGGGGGTGGAGTGTAGATGACTGGGGAAGGCAATGGCAAACCACCCCATAAAAAGTCTGCCGTGAAAACGTTGTGAAAGCAATGTCACCCCAGAGTCAGAAACGTCTGATGCTTGCACAGGGGACTACCTTTACCTTTACATCACCCAGAGCTGGCACAAGTCGGGCTGGAGCAATTAATCAAGTTCAATAAATAAATAATAATACTATTTCAGCAGAATCTTTTTCTACCAAACACACCTGCTTCATAACTAGGGATGCCAGTTCTGGGTTGGAAATTCCTGGGGATTTGGGGTGGGGGGGTGGATCCTGGGAAGGGTGGGATTTGGGGAGGAGAAGAAGCTCAGGAGGGATGGGATGACGCAGAGTCCACCCTCTGGACTTGCCTGCCACTTTCTCCAGGGGAACCGATCTCTGGCCTGGAGATCCAATGGACAGGCTCCACCACTCCCACTCCCCCTCCTCCAATCTGGGGTGACAGTCTTCTGGGGTGAGACATTCTACTCCAGTGGGTCCTATTATGTTCCATGCTTAGCCTGAGTACAACTTGGGGAAAGAGCATTTATCCATGGAAGCTAACCATGTTTTTTCATCACCAAGACAGTCAATTGGCCTCAGAGGGTGATTATATTATTCTTCAGGGAGAAATCAGCCACCAGGTATTTAATGAGATTCACAGTCTGCTTGGTTAAAAAAAAGTTCACTCTTCCTATCCAACACGCCCAGAGTGCAGCCCACAATGAATGCCACCACCAGCACCATGGAGAGGCACCCAAAGCAGCATCAGATGCACATCAAACCCTGACGCGGCTCCTGCGGATGGAGCGGCATTTTGAATGCTACTGAGCTGCTGAAGGAGGATTTGATCTCAAAGTAAAGGTGGCTAAGGTGGGGTTTTTCATGCATTTCAGTAGCAGGGAATAACCTGGGGTGACAAAATACCAGCTTTTTCAGGGAAATGTTGACAAATCATTACCAAATTCTGACCAGTCAGAGAATAGCACCAGAAGACTATGTAATTCTTAGCTGTATTTCTTTTTGATGGATGGATGGATGGATGGATGGATGATGATGATGATGAAGATAGATAGATAGATAGATAGATAGATAGATAGATAGATAGATAGATAGATAGATAGATAGATAGATGATAGATAGATAGATAGATAGATAGATAGATAGATAGATAGATAGATAGATAGATAGATAGATAGATGGAAGGATGGACGGACAGATGATAGATAGATAGATAGATGGATGGATGGACGGACGGACAGATGATAGATAGATAGATAGATAGATAGATAGATGATAGATAGATAGATAGATAGATAGATAGATAGATAGATAGATAGAGTGTGTGTGTGTATGTTTGCACCTGGAAGTCACGAAGTACTGAACTACCAGTTGAAGGTCCTTCATCCAGATCTCCTCTCTGCCAGTCACTGTCTCCTAGTGTAAGCCACCTTACATTATTCTTGTGAAGATAAAGTGGGAAGGACCATATTTGCTGACCTGAAGTCCTTGGGGAAGGATGGGATAAAAATGTGGGGTCAATAAGATACAGAGAACCTCTTCCATTTTTTACACCTTTGCTCATCCTTCGCATTATAACCAGCACAAAACAGGAAAAGTTTCCACAGAAGACCAGAACCCTGGCTTCCTTGCCCTTTGTTGTAGGATAGCACACCTTGAGCTAGGAAGTCCCAGGTGCATATTTTTAATGACTGGATTTTTCTCAGAAACAGGTTAAAACTGGAGGGAAGGAGGTGGAGAGAGAGAGAGAATGACTGTAGACTAATTCTAATTCAACTTAATTCTACTTCTAATTCAAAGGAAATATGGGGGGTGTGATAGAAAGAGCCAGCAGGAACTCATTTGCATATTAAGCCACACCCTCTGACAAGCTGGCCAGAACTGCATTCCTGCTCAAAAAAAGCCTTGAGGGAAATAGATACTGAGCTAAACACATGATACTTGTTTATGGTGTGAATGATGATGTCTCTGATTCTAGATGGAGCTGGTCAACAGGACTGGAGTACAGGAATTCATTTTGGTGGGATTTGCAGTCGGGGAACAGGAACGGTTCCTGCTCCTCATCTTTTTTGCCATTCTCTACATGTTGACATTGGTTGAGAACCTCACCATCATCACACTGGTGGTTCTGGACACCCACTTGTCCCGGCAGCCCATGTACATCCTGCTGAGCAACTTTTCCTGGCTGGAGATCTGTTACGTGAGCACCACTGTGCCCCGGATGCTGTTTGACTTGCCTTCCCCTTATGGGATTATCCCCTTCAGTTCCTGCTTCCTTCAGTTCTACCTCTTCTTTTCGCTCGGCAACACCGAATGCTTATTCCTCTCAGCCATGGCCTTGGACCGGTACTTGGCCATCTGCCACCCTCTGCATTACCCACAAATCATGTCCCAAGACTTCTGCTGTGTCTTAGTTGCCACTTGTTGGGCCATTGGTTGCCTGTGGCACATTATCCCAGTGGCTTTGATCTCCAAGTTGTCCTTCTGCGGCCCCAACATCATCGACCACTTTTTGTGTGATCCTGTGCCCATTTTGTCTCAGGCCTGCCCCCCACTAGGCATAGCCCCCACTGTGTACAAGATTTTTATGAATGCTGTTGTCGTAGGCAACGTCTCTTTTGTTGTGGTGTCCTATAGTGCTGTGACTTTCACCCTGCTGAAAGCCTCCAACAGAGGCAATCGCAGGAAGGCCTTCTCCACCATATCTTTACACTTAGTGGTGGTGACCCTCTTCTACGGTTCTGTGGCCGAGATGTACTTGACTCCAGGTGGAGAAAATCAGTCAGAGGTCACGAAGGCTGTCACCCTTTTCTACACTGCCGTGACACCCTTTCTCAACCCCCTGATCTACTGTCTCAGGAACGATCAGGTGAAGGAGGCGCTGGGCAGGTTGGTGAAGAAAAAGGAGAGGTTGCAGAGGAAAACCATGACAGTGTAAAAAGGGGGAAAGAATGAAGAAACTGACGTTGAAACATCCAGTGACTAAAAGGAACTCCTCTCCTTTTATGAATCCAACTTTCATCTTCTGGACAACTTCATCTTCCAGTCCAACTCGTGTAAGCTCTTGGAGGACTGGTTACAACAGGGGTGTGTGGCCTAATAAAGGAGTTCCTGCTACAAAAAAAAGCCTTGCTCCTATCATTTTTCAAATGGCAAATAGCAGCAGTGGATGGAGGGAAGGGGAGCAGATTGGGCTGCAGGGTAGAGGAGAGAGGGGTCAATCCTTTACTACATGGCCCAAGCTAACCAGATCTCATCAGATCTTGGAAGCTAAACAGGGTCAGCCTTGGCTAGAATTTGGAAGGGTGACCTCCAAAGAATACCAGGGTCATGACACTGAGGCAGGCAATGGTAAACCATCTCTGAAACATCTCTTGCTTTTAAAAAAAACCACATCTAGCTTACCACGCCGAGTGGTGCATAATGCTAAAAGAGCTAGAACTTCAGGCTGCCAGACAATCTTAAGATCTCCTGGCTATACTACACACAATGCTGTACAATAATTACAATAATTATTACTAACACGATTACAACTAGAGAGCCAGTTTGGTGTAGTGGTTAAGTGCATGGACTCTTATCTGGAGAACCGGGTTTGATTCCCCACTCCTCCACTTGCACCTGCTGGAATGGCCTTGGGTCAGCCATAGCTCTGGCAGAGGTTGTCCTTGAAAGGGCAGATTCTGTCAGAGCTCTCTCAGCCCCACCCCCCTCAAAGGGTGTCTGTTGTGGGGGGAGAAGATAGAGGAGATTGTAAGCAGAGCTGAGTCTCTGATTCAGAGAGAAGGGCGGGTATAAATCTGCAATTCTTCTATTATCACCATGCTCTTTTCTGAATCTGACCTGGATGGCCCAGGCGAGCCCAATCTTGTCCAATCTCAGAAGCTAAGAAGGATTGGCCCTGGTTAGTATTTGGATGGGAGACCATCAAGGGTCAATGGGCAGAGGCAGGCGATGGCAAACCACCTCTGAATAGCTCTTGCCCGGAAATCTTATAGGACCCCCAAAATTGGCTGCAAATTGACCACACTTTTCGCACGCACCTCAGCTTCGCAATACAATATCCTTCGTACACATATGCCGTTGTGCAGAGCTGTGGAAATAGTTCTATTTCTTGGGGAGGGACGGTGTCTCAGTGGTAGAGCTTCTGCTTGGCAAGCAGAAGGTCCCAGGTTCAATCCCTGGCATCTCCAGAAAAGGGTCCAGGCAAAATAGGCATGAAAAACCTCAGCTTGAGACCCTGGAGAGCCGCTGCCAGTCTGAGAAGACAATACTGACTTTGATGGACCGAGGGTCTGATTCAGTAGAAGGCAGCTTCAGATGTTCATATGTTCAATCTGAATTTCCTAATCAAAGCTGTTTGCCTTGTGGGGAGAAGATGCGGATGCCCAAATAGTGCCCTGTACATCTTTCCTGGCTGCAGGGCAAAGAGCTGTCCCAGACGGTGATCAAGACTGTGAAAATGGTTCTGGTGCAAGCAAAAGGGTCAGCCACACAGAGACACACACTGAGACAGCCCAGAACCTACTAAGGCAGTCTGGGATCCCTTTGCAGGCACACTGTTATCACTCATAGGCTGGAAGAGTTAAGGGAGGATAGATGATACAATAACCCCCAGGGCTTTCTTTGTAGAAAAAGCCCAGCAGGGACTCATTTGCATATTAGGCCACACACACTGGCATCACCATTGTTTCACACAGGGCTTTTTGTGGGGAAAAGCTCAGCAGAACCTCATTTGCATATTAGGCCACACCCCCTTGTGCCGAGCCAGCTGGGGCTGCGTTCCTGTGAGTTCCTGCTCAAAAAAAAAAAAACACCCTGATAATCCCTATATACAGTGGAGATTTTTTGAGCAGGATGACACAGGTATGCAGTTTTGGCTGGCTTGGTGTCAGAGGGTGTGGCCAAATATGCAAATAAGTTCCTGCTGGGCTTTTCCTACAGAAAAACCCCGGTGTGAAACAATGGTGATGTCTTGGGGTGTGGCCTAATATGCAAATATGTTCATGATGGGCTTTTTCTACCAAAAAAAGCCCTGCTTGTATATTATAGAATGAACACAGTAATGGAGATCTGTTGCTTTTTTCGTGATCAGCCACAACTGCATGATTTTTGTGCCATCGCTGAAATACAATAAAATCCAATGAGACGCAAAACCACCACCCCGTTTTTGTTTTCACAGAATGTCTGGCACTAATGCATTCTAAGCAGTGGCTGAGCTCCCATCAGAATTCAGAGCTAGTGTCTGAAGTCTTTCAAAAACAATCAGAAAATAACTGCCCTTTTGGAGCTCAGATTCAGAAGAAGAAGAAGATGATATTGGATTTAGATCCCGCCCTCCACTCCAAAGAGTCTCAGAGCAGCTCACTATCTCCTTTACCTTCCTCCCCCACAACAGACACCCTGTGAGGGGGGTGGGGCTGGAGAGGGCTCTCACAGCAGCTGCACTTTCAAGGACAACCTCTGCCAGAACTATGACTGACCCAAGGCCATTCCAGCAGGTGCAAGTGGAGGAGTGGGGAATCAAACCAGATTCTCCCAGATAAGAGTCCGCACACTTAACCACTACACCAAACCGGCTCTTCAGCATCACAGACTCCTGTTGTCCCCTTTCCCACCAGCACACCACAAATATGAGAATGCCCGGTTGCTTCTTTGTAGGACCTCTTTTGAGCCAGAGGGGACGGGAAGAGCAGGTATGGTCTATCACAGCGGAAGAGGCAGGGTCACCAATTCCCAGGTGAGGACGCGCTCTATTATTCCCTATGGAGACCAATTCCCTTAGGGTATAATGGAGAATTGATCTGCAGGTATCTGAGACCCTGGGGGGGGGTTGTTTTTTGAGTTAGATGCACCAAATTTTCAGCATGACATCTGGCACCTCTCTTCAAAACACCCTCCAAGTTTCAAAAAGATTGGACTAGGGGGGTCCAATTCTAGGAGTCCCAAAAGAAGGTGCCCCTATCTTTCATTATTTCCAAGGGAGGAAAGGCATTTATAAGGTGTGCAGTCCCTTTAAGTGTGATGGCCAGAACTCCCTTTGGTGTTCAATTATGCTTTTCACACACTTGCTCTTGACTCCACCCCCAAAGTCTTCTGGCTCCACCCCCAAAGTCACCAGATGTTTCTTGAATTGGACCTAGCAATCCTAGGGAGAGCAATCACTAGGAGGGATAGCAGTAACCAAACATGGTGCCTGGGTCCCCAGCCTCAGCTGCTGTACACCCACAGTGCCTGGATAACGCCCTGGTTGCAGTTATGGAGATCCCCATGCCCAGGCCAGGTACAGTTACCAATCTCCTGGTGAATGCTGGAGATCTCCCAGAATTACAGCTGATCTCTAAACTACCAAAATCTGTTCCCCTAGAGAAAATGGCTGCTTTGGAGGGTGGATTCTATAACATTATTCCATTCTACACCCTTTTCCTTCCCAAAATCCCACCCACCACAGGTTCCAACAGCCTGAAGAGCCTTTCTCCAGCTTAACCGGCTCAGGTAATCATAATTATGGTACAGCAGTGTGTGCAGTATAGCCAGGAGATCCTAAGATTGTATGGCATCCAGAAGTTCTAACTCTTAGCATTGTACAGCATCAGGTGGCGAGCTAGACTTGCTTTTAAAGCAAGAGGCATTTCACAGGTGGTTTGCCATTGCCTGGCTCTGTGTCATACACCTGGCATTCTTTGGAGGTCACCCTTCCACATTCTAGCCAAGGCTGAGCCTGGTATTCCTTGGAGGTCACCCGTCCAAATACTAGCTATAGTTGACACCGTTTAGCTTCCAAGATCTGACAGGATCGGGCTATCCTGGGCTATCCAGGTCAGGGTTTAAGCGGTTCTTCCTCCACTGGAAGAGCCAGTTTGGTGTAGTGGTTAAGTGTGCGGAGTCTTACCTGAGAGAACCGGGTTTGATTCCCCACTCCTCCACTTGCACCTGCTGGAATGGCCTTGGGTCAGCTGTGGCTTTCACAGGAGTTGTCCTTAAAAGGGCAGCTGCTGTAAAAGCTTTCTCTGTCCCACCCACCTCACAGGGTGTCTGTTGTGGGGGAGGAAGGTAAAGGAGATTGTGACCGCTCTGGGATTCAGAGTGTAAAGCGGAGTATAAATCCAATATCTTCTTCTACTACTACTTAAGTTGGATGAAGGCTCCTTGTTTTGGAAGAAATCTTCTGTGATAGCATGAAGGTCTTTCTCCAACTTAAGTAGCTCCAGAAAAGCAACTTGCTGAAATAAGCCCTCTTAGATTGGTTGAAGGCTTGAAACATAAGCCAGAAAGAAAGCTGAGGCATAAATACTTGAAATCAGGGGTGGCCAACGGTAGCTCTCCAGATGTTTTTTTGCCTACAACTCCCATCAGCCCCAGCCAGCATGGCTGATGGCTGGGGCTGATGGGAGTTGTAGGCGAAAAACATCTGGAGAGCTACCGTTGGCCATCCCTGCTTTAAATAATCAATAAAATGTGATCAATGGAGTGGTAGGATAGTGGCATGATCCACCCCACTATATGCAGGGAAAGAGTCTTGAAACCATATTGTGATGGGGCTCCTTCCCTTGGGAGGAGCGTATACAGGACAGGGTAAATTTTATTTTGCAAATGGAATCTTCTTCTATCACCCATCCACAAAAGAATATCATCCCAAACCCATCCTTGCTTACAAATTCATTTCAGCACTCTTAATGGTCAGTGTGCAAAATACACAGAATTAATGGAAATATTACCAGTGAAAACTGTTTATGTGCCATGGCGCCTGAGGGAGTCAGTCTGACTTGAGATTTTGTTTTCGTAGGTAATTGTGTCACTCTCCCAGGACACACTCTCTAGGGCCACTATATATTAAGAGTTACACGAAAGCTGTGATTGACATATATACCCATGCTTCCTCCCCATAGCCTAGCAGTGAAATTACCAGACGCTACCGTTAGACACAGGCTCAACACACAGAAAATCCTGATGCGGCGCTTGTGGTAAACCTTCTGATAGATGCAGCAGCATTAGGAATACTACAGCAGTGCAGAAATGGGAACTGTTTCCTAAGTCAAGGAGGCTGAGGCCTAAATTCGTGCTGAGCCCACAATCAAGAGAAACGAGCTCTTCTACCAGAAAACCTTTATAGAGCATTGGTAAATTAGGGGAAACCAGTGTCAATGACTGAGTCTTTCACATAGTCAAGATTAAAAGACTTCACAGAAAATATATTTTTGTTGCTTTTTATATCTAGTAATTTATAGTTAGTCATAATAATAGCTCCTTGAAAGGAATAATCCCATTTCTACAAGATCTTCTATGGTCCTGTAGCTACGATGTACATGATTCCAGGCATAGAATGGGTGAGGACTGCCTGCCCTTTCACCAATTCTATGTCTGCACAGCCTTTCTTTTTCAAGTGAAAGGGATAAATACATACACAGAGGATTCCTGATTACAGCAAGTGACTGCCTTTCTGTTGTCTGATTCCACATGGATCCAGCCAATGGGACCAGAGTGCAGGAATTCATTTTGCTGGGGTTTGGAGTCGGGCAGCAGAAGCGCTTCTGGCTGCTCGTCTTCTTCACCATTCTCTATGTGTTCACCTTGGCTGAGAATGTCACCATCATCGTACTGGTGGTTCTAGATGCCCAGCTGGCCCGGCTTCCTATGTACATCTTGCTGAGCAACTTCTCCTGGCTTGAGATGTGTTACGTGACTTCTACTGTGCCCCGGATGCTGTTTGACCTGGCATCTACCCAAGGGATCATCTCCTTCAACGCCTGCTTCCTACAGTTTTATATCTTCTTCTCTCTTGGGGACACAGAATGTTTATTCCTCTCAGCCATGGCTTTGGACCGGTACTTGGCTATTTGCCACCCACTTCGCTACACACAGATTATGTCCTCCGATTTCTGCTATGCTCTGATGGTAACCTGTTGGGTTCTTGGGTTCCTGTGGCATATTTTTCCGGTGCTCTTGATATCCAACTTGTCCTTCTGTGGCCCAAATGTAATTGATCACTTTTTGTGTGATCCAGGACCTATTTTGTCTTTGGCCTGCCCTCCGGTACAGAACTTTCCCGTCATTAGTCAAATTGTTGCAGACACCCTGGTAATTCTGGGTAATTTCCTCTTTGTGGTGTTATCCTATGGTGCTGTGATTCTCACCCTGATGAAAACTTCCAACCGAGACAATCGTATGAAGGCATTCTCTACCATATCTTTCCACTTGGTGGTGGTGATGATCTTCTATGGTCCTGTAGCTACGATGTACATGATTCCAGGCAGAGAAAGTCAGTCAGAGGTGGCTAAGTTAGTAACGGTGTTCTACACTGCTGTGACACCCTTTCTCAATCCCCTCATCTACAGTCTGAGGAATGATCAGGTGAAGGAGGCACTGTGGAGATTGAGAAAGAGAAAGATGAGAATATTGAGGAGATAGGCTGGCCAGCCTCCGGGTGGGTGACTGGAGAAAAATCCAAGGTTTCCCTGATTACCAGTTTCAATCAAGTAGAATTCTGGAGAAGAATCTTGAGAGTCCCTCGGACTGCAAGAAGATCAAATCAGTCAGACCTAAGGGAAATCAACCCCGACTGTTCCCTGGAAGGTCAGATGCTGAAGCTGAAGCTCAAATATTTTGGCCACCAAATGAGAAGGGAGCACTCCCTGGAGAAGATCCTGATGCTGGGAAAGACAGAAGGCAAAAGAAGAAGGGGACGGTTGGACAGCGTTACTGATGTTACTAACACAAATTTGAGCAGACTTCGGAGGATGGTGGAATACAGGAGGGCCTGGCATGACTTTGTCGATGGGGTCACAAAGAGTCAGACTGGACTTGAGACTGAACAACAAGAAGATGAATTACTGCAAGGTATGTTTCTTAGAATATTTGGGTGTATTTTCTTGTTTATTTCTATGTGACTTAATTTGTATTATATATATATATACACACACACACACACACACACACACAGCTGGATAACGCGAACGTGAAATGGGAGGTTAAAAGTACTGCCTCATTGCTGCCAAGACTGCCAAGCTGTTTATTGAGCACGAAGCGCTGCACAATTTGAAGTCTTTTGGAACTGAGGACATTTTAATGGGAATAATGGCCTTTTGGACCTTGGTGCAATGAAGCTGCACATTAATTTGTTTATGAATTATTTACACCAAGGCCCCTGTGTATGAAGTGTTCCATTCTGTAAGGGTATGTTTATGAAGTTATGAATTTATGAGAGTGTGTTATTATATTTGATATATTTGCAAGTCTCCTTTGAAGTTGTTTTACTTGATTGAGGCTTGTAATCACGGAAACTTTGGGTTTTTCTTCAGTCACTCTCGACTGTGATTCTCTATTTTGGTTGCACAGCCTCCAGGTGGGGCTTGGAGATGTCCCAGTTTCTCAACTGATCTCCATCTGGCAGAGATAAGCTCCCCTAGAGAAAATGTGAATGCTGGATTCTATGGCATTGCACCATGCTGAAGCCCCTCCCCTCCCCAAACCCCACCTTCTCCTGGATCCACCCCCAAAGTCTACATGTATTTTCCAATGCAGACCTGGCAAACCTATGAGGAGAAGGGTGACAGGTTTAAAAGACAAATCAAAAAGAGAAAGCAACCTGTCTTCTAAGAGGTGTTGTTGAAGATATTTGGAGACTTCAGGCTGCACAGAGAGATACCTGCTGGAACAGGGAGACAGGCCCATTTTAAACCAGTTAAATTTCCTGCCGTTCTGTTTCTGGATACAATTCAAGGTGCTGGTTTTAATATTTATAGCACTTTATGAGGAATGTTTTCTGTCCATGTTACCTTGTATTGAGTTTATATGATTTAATGAATAGAATAAAATGGATTTATCTGTTCTACGATTATCTGCATTGAGCAGGGAGTTGAACTAGATGATGTAAAAATCTCAGGTCTTTGGATGTATCAGTAGTACCTTCCAGGGTCTTCTGGTATCCACTGGGATTGGTAGGGTGGGGCACTGAAGAAGAAGAGAATGTCGGATTTATATCCCGCCCTCCACTCTAAATATCAGAGTGGCTTACAATCTCCTTTATCTTCCTCCTCCACAACAAACACCTTGTGAGGTGGGTGGGGCTGAAAGAGCTCTGACAGCAGCTGCCCTTTCAAGGACAACTCCTATGATAGCTATAGCTCACCCAAGGCCATTCCAGCAGCTGCAAGTGGAGGAGTGGGGAATCAAACCCGGTTCTCCCAGATAAGAGTCCGCACACTTAACCACTACACCAAACTGGCTCTCATTGGTGAGCAGAATCAACTCAGTCTGGTTTTGCCCTCCTCCCCCTCACTTACTGCACTGCCTAAGAAGACAACTGCATATGGTGGACCATCTGGGAAAATTGTACAAAAGAATACCAACCCTTTTAGGGGGTGCTGCCCTAAGGCAACCTCTCCTTTGGCAACTGGGTTTGCAACTACGGTTGGCAACTGGGTTTGCAACTACGGTTTGCAACTACTGCCCCGTGGAGCAGAGTGGTAAAGCTGCAGTACTGCAATCTGAACTCTCTGCTCATGACCTGAGTTCGATTCCGGTGGAAGCTGAATTCAGGTAGCCGGCTCAAGGTTGACTCAGCCTTCCATCCTTCTGAGGTCGGTAACATGAGTACCCAGCTTGCTGGGGGGAAAGCGTAGATGACTGGGGAAGGCAATGGCAAACCACCCCGTAAAAAGTCTGCCGTGAAAACATCATGATGCAACATCACCCCAGAGTCGCAAACGACTGGTGCTTGCACAGGGGACCTTTCCTTTTCCTTGCAACTACAGTAGCAGTGTCCAATTCAGGAGAGAAATCCTGCCACACTCTCCCCTCCCTTCCCTCAAACCTATTGCTCAACAAACATTACCAAAATATCAAGTTTTATGGGACAAAAGAAGGATATGAGTACTGCAGGTCTCATCTCACTCCCTTAGCCAGCCAGGGTTGCCAGGTTTGCGTTGGAAAATACCTGTTGACTTTGGAGGTGGGGCCAGGAGAGGGTGGGGTTGGGGAAGGGGAGGAGCCTCAGCATGGTACGATGCCATAAAGTCCACCCTTCCAAGTAGCCATTTTCTCCAGGGGAGCCGATCTCACCCAGCTGGAGCCGTGTTGTGAAAGTGGGAGGTCTCCAGGCCCCACCTGGAGGCTTCACAATGTAAACGGGACCACGGAGGTTGCCTGTGGCACATTATCCCAGTGGTTTTGATCTCCACGTTGTCCTTCTGCGGCCCCAACATCATCGACCACTTTTTTGTGTGATCCTGTGCCCATTTTGTCCCAGGCCTGCCCCTCACTAGCCATAGCCCCCACTGTGTACAAGATTTTTATGAATGCTGTTGTCGTAAGCAACGTCTCTTTTGTTGTGGTGTCCTATAGTGCTGTGACTTTCACCCTGCTGAAAGCCTCCAACAGAGGCAATTGCAGGAAGGCCTTCTCCACCATATCTTTACACTTAGTGGCGGTGACCCTCTTCTATGGTTCTGTGGCAGAGATGTACTTGACTCCGGGTGGAGAAAATAAATCAGAGGTCACGAAGGCTGTCACCCTTTTCTACCCTGCCGTGACACCCTTTCTCAACCCCCTGATCTACTGTCTCAGGAACGATCAGGTGAAGGAGGCGCTGGGCAGGTTGGTGAAGAAAAAGGAGAGGTTGCAGAGGAAAACCATGACAGTGTAAAAAGGGGGAAAGAATGAAGAAACTGACGTTGAAACATCCAGTGATTAAAAGGAACCCCTCTCCTTTTGTGAATCCAGCTTTCATCTTCTGGACAACTTCATCTTCCAGTCCAACTCCTAACTCTGATATGAGTGGGTTAAACATGAGCCTTTCTGTGCGGTGATTGCCATGTCAAGGTGGACATAGAGTTGCCAGTTCCTCCTCTGGAGAAGGTGGAGGTTCCCCTACTACCAGGCCCTGCCCCCCTCACTGCTGATCATGTGACCAGTGGAAGGATTTACCAGGACAGGGAGGGATGTCCAGGCTACATTTCCGGTGACATGCTGTTGTCATTTCCAGGGTGCACCGGAAGTGACATCATTACATTGGCAACGTTGCAGTGACACTTTGGTATCTGGGCAAAAACTCTACAATAGAAGCCATTTTTACCACAGAGTACCAAAGCTTTGCCATGACATCACAGGATGATGATGTTGCTTCTGGTGCACGCACGCCTGAAGTGGCATAGCCATGTCATCAGCTATGTCGGCTGGGCCTCCCTCCTGCTCCTGGTAAGCCCCTGCCGGTCGCTAGGAGAGACTTGGCAACCTTAGATGGACACATTGTCTGTTTGCTCCCTATTTCTTTTGTTGCCTGGTCAGGAAGGCCAGAGACTGAACTGAGGAAAGCAAAGTGACCAACCTCAAGGTAGGGCTTGTAGTTGTTGCAGAACCACACTTGATTCCTAGGGTGTAGGGATAAATTCCCCTGAAGGAACTGGCAGCTTGGGGTGGGGGTGGACTTACTCTGCTGAGGCACTGCCCCTAAACCTCCTGGCATTTCCAAAGATGGGGTTGGCAACCATAGGAAATGATGAGGGAAGAGCCTACTAGTTGCCTGGCAACTACATAGAAGTACAAGGATGACCCCTGCTTGCTTTGAGAACCAGGATATGAGGAGGGGAAAGTGGAGGTCTCTAAAATGATCTCCCATCTAGGGCTTTTTTTGTAGCAGGAACTCCTTTGCGTACTAGGCCACACACCCCTGATGTAGCCAATCCACTTGGAGCTTACAGTAGGCCCTGTAAGAAGAGCCCTGTAAGCTCTTGGAGGATTGGTTACATCAGGGGGGCGTGGCCTAATAAAGGAGTTCCTGCTATTAAAAAAAAGCCCTGCTCCCATCATTTTTCAAATGGCAAATAGCAGCAGTGGATGGAGGGAAGGGGAGCAGATTGGGCTGCAGGGTAGAGGAGAGAGGGGTCAGTCCTTTACTACATGGCCCAAGCTAACCAGATCTCATCAGATCTTAGAAGCTAAGCAGGGTCAGCCTTGGCTAGAATTTGGAAGGGTGACCTCCAAAGAATACCAGGATCATGACACTGAGGCAGGCAATGGTAAACCATCTCTGAAACATCTCTTGCTTACCACGCCGAGTGGTGCATAATGCTAAAAGAGCTAGAACTTCAGGCTGCCAGACAATCTTAAGATCTCCTGGCTATGCTACACACAATGCTGTATAATAATTATTACTAATACTATTACTACTAGAGAGCCAGTTTGGTATAGTGGTTAAGTGTGTGGACTCCTATCTGGGAGAACCGGGTTTGATTCCCCACTCCTCCACTTGCACCTGCTAGCATGGCCTTGGGTCAGCCGTAGCTCTGGCAGAGGTAGTCCTTGAAAGGGCACCTTCTATGAGAGCTCTCTCAGCCCCACCCACCTCACATGGTGTCTGTTGTGGGGGAGGAAGGTAAAGGAGATTGTGAGCAGCTCTGAGTCTCTGATTCAGAGAGAAGGGCGGGGAATAAATCTGCAATTCTTCTTCTGATTACCATGCTCTTTTCCGAATCTGAATTTCCTAATCGAAGCTGTTTGCCTTGTGGGAAGAAGATGCGGATGCCCAAATAGTGCCCTGTATATCTTTCCTGGCTGCAGGGCAAAGAGCTGTCCCAGACGGTGATCAAGACTGTGAAAATGGTTCAGGCGCAAGCAAAAGGGTCAGCCACACAGAGACACACACTGAGACAGCCCTGAACCTACTAAGGCAGTCTGGGATCCCTTTGCAGGCACACTGTTATCACTCATAGGCTGGAAGAGTTAATAATAATAATAATAATAATTTTTTATTTATATCCCACCACCCCTGCCAAGGCAGGCTCAGGGCGGCTTACAAGACATGGTACATACCATGATATTACAATAAAATACAGTTAAATTACAAATTCATGAGTTTAAATTAAGTAAATAAGTTAAAACCAGTATAAATTAATGGTGCTATCCATATATAGAGATGGCTGGATGTCATTACCAAAATTCCACCTTAGAAGGCAAGTTGGAGGAGAACGGTTTTACAAGCCCTACAGAACTGGTTAAGGTCCCGCAGGGCTTGCACCTCCTCTGGCAGCTGATTCCACTATTGGGGAGCCATTATCGAGAAGGCCTGCTCCCTTATTGTTTTTAGCTTGGCCTCCCTTGGCCCAGGAATTTTTAGAAGATTTTGCGAACTAGATCTCAGTGCTCTCTGGGGAACATATGGAGAGAGGTGGTCCCTAAGGTAGGCAGGTCCTCAGCCATATAGGGCTTTAAAGATAATAACCAGCACCTTGTAACGAACTCGGTACACAATTGGCAGCCAGTGCAGTTCCCGTAGCCTAGGCCACACATGTTTCCACTGAGGTAGTTCCACTAACAGCCTGGCTGCTGCATTCTGCACTAGCTGCAGTTTCCGAGTTCGGTACAGGGGCAGCCCCATGTAGAGGGCATTACAGTAGTCCAGCCTCGAGGTGACCGTTGCATGGATCACTGTTGCCAGGTCGCTACATTCCAGGAAGGGGGCCAACTGCCTCGCCCTCCTAAGGTGGAAAAAGGCGGATTTAGCAGTGGCTGCTATCTGGGCCTCCATTGTCAAGGAAGGCTCCAGTAGCACTCCCAGGCTCTTGACCCTACGCACTGGTATCAGTGACGCACTGTCAAAGGTTGATAGGGAGATCTCCTCTCCCAGCCCGCTGCGACCTACGCAAAGGACCTCTGTCTTCGCTGGATTCAGCTTCAGTCCACTCAGCTTAAGCCAACCTAACATGGCTTGCAGCGCCCAGTCCAGATATATAGGGACATCGTCAGTCCAGCCGCCCATCAATAGATAGAGCTGGGTGTCATCAGCGTACTGATGGCAACCCAGCCCATGCCTCCGGGCAATCTGGGCAAGAGGGCACATGTAGATGTTAAACAACATCAGGGAGAGAACTGCCCCCTGAGGCACCCCATAATTAAGTAGGTGTCTCTGGGACTGCTCTCCTCCAATTGCCACCCTTTGTCCCCAACCCTCAAAGAAGGAGGAAAGCCACTTTAAGGCTAGCCCCCAAATTCCTACGTCGGCGAGGCAGCAGGTCAGCTGCCGATGGTCGACCATATTGAACACAGCCAATAGGTCTAACAACAGCAATACCGCCGAGCCACCTCGATCCAGAGGTCATCCATGAGGGCGACCAACACTGTCTCCATCCTGTGGCCCGGGCGGAAGCCGGACTGGTATGGATCTAAGGTGGTAGCATCATCCAGAAAACCCTGTAACTGCAACGCCACACTCCTCTCTATCATTTTGCCCAAAAAGGGCAAATTTGAGACCGGCCAATAGTGTGCCAATTCAGCCAGATCTGATGTAACCTTTTTCAGGAGAGGGTGGACCACTGCCTCTTTCAGGGGTGTTGGAAAAGAACCCTCCGAAAGAGATCTATTTATGATGTCCCGTATAGGACATCTTAGCTCCTCCTGGCAAGCCTTAATTAGCCAGGAGGGGCATGGGTCCAGATCACAAGTAGTTGGATGTGCAGTGGCAAGGATTCTGTCGACTTCCTCCAAGCTGAGTGGGTCGAAACAGTCCAGGATCAAACCAGAAGACACGCACGGGGCCTCGAGTTCACTTACTGTATCCAATACGGCAGGGCAGTCGTGGCGGAGCGACTGGACCTTATCTGCAAAATTTTTTGCAAAAGCCTCACAGCCAGTCTCCAATTCCATAATGTTTGGCTTGCCTTGTGGCAATGTAGTAAAATTCTGGATTATCCTAAACAATCGTGCCGGGCGCGAATTTGCAGAAGCAATCTTAGCCGCAAAGTATGTTTTCTTTGTGGCCTTGACTGCCATCTCATAGGACCTCATAAACTCCCTATAAGATGTTCTGGTCACTTTGTCACGAGTACACTGCCATTGCCTCTCTAGCTGTCTGAGACCTCGTTTCAGCTCGCATAGCTCCGGGGTGTACCACGGAGCCAGCCTAATCCAAGGTCATAGAGGGCGTCGAGGTGCGATCTCATCAATGGCCCTAGAGAGCCGGCTATTCCAGGTCTCAACCAGGCCATTGAGAGAATCGGCAGAGGGCCAAGGATCCTGCAGAGCCATTTGGAACCGTTCCGGGTCCATCTGGCTCCGCGGGCGAGCCATAATAAGCTCGTCGCCTAAACAGGTTTGGGGTGGAATATCTACATGAGCCCTAAGGGTGAGGTGGTCCGACAATGGCACCGCTTCAGCAGTTATATCATCCACCATAACCCTGGCTGCAAAGATCAAGTCTAACATGTGCCTGGCCTGGTGAGTGGGGGCTGTGACAAATTGAGAGAGTTCTAGTGTCGCCATGGATGACACTAGGTCCGTCGCCTGACTAGAGGCCGGGTCGTCAGCATGGACGTTGAAGTCACCCAGGATTACCAGCCTTGGATGCTCCAATGCCCAGCCAGTCGCCGCCTCGAGTAGGGATGGTAAGACGCTGGCTGGTGCGTTAAGCATACGGTACACCAGTCAGATTGCCAACCCCTCTCCAGCCTCCCACGCCAGACCGGCACATTCAATACTCTCGATCCTTGGAGCCAGGAGCACCCTAAAGGAGTAAGCCTCTCGTATAAATAGCACCACTCCTCCCCCCCCTCCCACTAGTCTGCAATTGGTGAAAGACTGAATAACCCGGGAGAGCTGTTTGTGAGAGGGCCACTGTATCTCCCTCTCAGACCCAGGTTTCAGTCACGCAAGCCAGGTCCATGTCCTGTTCCAGTAAAAACTCTCGAAGAACTGAGGTCTTATTATTAATGGACCTGGCATAGCATAACACCAATGACGGAGGTGAGTTATTCAACCTGACCCTACTACCTGTCACCCTTGGGATGGGACACAGACTGGAGGGTGATCGAGCACTAACTTGTCTTGGTCTCCCTCCCTTATATCGTCTGTTTCCACCGCCATACCTCCCCCTCCCCAGGAGCACTGGAATCCCTAGGCCAGTCATCCCCTCTAGTAGCAGCCGCTATCTTAGCCACTACCAATGCACAGCTATCACTGATACTCCCCAATCCACTCTGCCCCACTAGATCCCAATATTCAAATCAACCCAATAAAACCCAACCCTCAATCTCCCTTGTATATTAATTGGTAAAACAAATAATTTAGATCTGATGACAATAATTAATTGTAAGTCCCACCCTATTAATCACCCTCAAATTAATTTGCCAAAATTTATACAATTCAAACCCAATATATACAATAAACTAATCAAAATGAGTTAATTGATAAAAATTCAATTTTAAGCTAGTCAAACTAATCAAAATGAGTTAATTGATAAAAATTCAATTTTAAGCTAGTAGTTCATGAGTGGGTGGAGGTAAGATGTTGTTAAAGTGCAATTGTGCTAATTAATATAAGTTCTTCCAAATTTAAGTAAGTGCAAAGTAGGGTACCGAGAGTGGTATAATGCGAGGTAGGATGTTAAGAATAGTAAAGTGCAAAGTCAAGCACCGGCGTTGAGGCAGTGCTGTACCAGATGTAACGCTGAGAGCAGCAGTCACGCTACCGGGTGCAGGATCCAACTGCCAAGGGTCCAGGTCCGGTACTTTCCACGTAACCTGGAGAGCCCGGGGAGGGCAAAGACCCCCCTCGTGCTCCCCCATCACGTAGTAAAGCTCCACCGTTCAACTTGTGGAGTTAACTGGTTCATTTAGGGCCCCTGCTTCGCCCGTGCACCTGGCTGCTTTTAAGGTCGTCGTCATAAGCCTTCCTCCTCACTAGCGGCACCCCAGTCGTTGCCCGCCATCACCACCAGGCTTCCCCTGACGGTGCGCTCCTCCTAGCGCCCAGCCACGTCAGCAGCTCAGCACCCCACTCGCCGCGCCCGTTGTGCAGGCGTTAAGGGAGGATAGATGATACAATAACCCCCAGGGCTTTCTTTGTAGAAAAAGCCCAGCAGAGACTCATTTGCATATTAGGCCACGCCCCCTGGCATCACCATTGTTTCACACAGGGCTTTTTGTGGGAAAAGCTCAGCAGAACCTTATTTGCATATTAGACCACACCCCCTTATGCGGAGCCAGCTGGGACTGCGTTCCTGTGAGTTCCTGCTCAAAAAAACGCCCTGATAATCCCGATATACAGTGGGGATTTTTTGAGCAGGATGACACAGGAATGCAGTTCCGGCTGGCTTAGTGTCAGAGGGTGTGGCCAAATATGCAAATAAGTTCCTGCTACAGGGGGGGAAACCCTGTGTAGAACAATGGTGATGTCTGGAGGTGTGGCCTAATATGCTAATATGTTAATGATGGGCTTTTCTACAAAAAAAAGCCCTGCTTGTATATTATAGAATGCACACAGTAATGAAGATGATCTGTTGCTTTTTTCGTGATCAGCCACAACTGCATGATTTTTGTGCCATCGCTGAAATACAATAAAATCCAATGAGATGCAAAACCACCACCCCGTTTTTGTTTTCACAGAATGTCTGGCACTCATGCATCCTAAGCAGTGGCTGAGCTCCCATCAGAATTCAGAGCTAGTGTCTGAAAACTGTTCGGTCTTTCAAAAACAATCAGAAAATAACTCTGCCCTTTTGGAGCTCAGATTCAGAAGAAGAAGAAGATGATGATATTGGATTTAGATCCCACCATCCACTCCAAAGAGTCTCAGAATGGCTCACAATCTCCTTTACCTTCCTCCCCCACAACAGACACCCTGTGAGGTGGGTGGGGCTGGAGAGGGCTCTCACAGCAGCTGCCCTTTCAAGGACAACCTCTGCCAGAACTATGACTGACCCAAGGCCATTCCAGCAGGTGCAAGTGGAGGAGTGGGGAATCAAACCAGATAAGAGTCCGCACACTTAACCACTACACCAAACCGGCTCTTCAGCATCACAGACTCCTGTTGGCCCCTTTCCCACTAGCACACCACAAATATGAGAATGCCTGGTTGCTTCTTTGTAGGACCTCTTTTGAGCCAGAGGGGATGGAAAGAGCAGGTATGGTCTATCACAGCGGAAGAGGCAGGGTCACCAATTCCCAGGTGAGGGTGCGGTCTATTATTCCATATGGAGACCAATTCCCTTAGAGTATAATGGAGAATTGATCTGCGGGTATCTGAGACCCGGGGGGGGGGGGTGTTTTTTCAGCATGACATCTCTTCAAAACACCCTCCAAGTTTCAAAAAGATTGGACCGGATGGGTCCAGTTCTAGGAGTCCCCAAAGAAGGTGCCCCTATCCTTCATTATTTCCAAGGGAGGGAAGGCATTTATAAGGTGTGCAGTGTGATGGCCAGAACTCCCTTTGGTGTTCAATTATGCCTTTCACACCCCTGCTCCTGGCTCCACCCCCAAAGTCCCCAGATGTTTCTTGAATTGGACCTAGCAATCCTAGGGAGAGCGATCACTAGGAGGGATGGCATTAACCAAACATGGCCCCAGCTGAAGGAAAGGGCAATGGTCTGGCAAACAAAGCTTGTCGTGAATTCATCTATAGACTTAGAAGGCAGCCTTAAGCCTTCATGTACTTTGCCCTATGCAAGAATGGTGAGGGCCTCGGAATGTTCTGCCCTTTCACCTCCTTCCTGGAATACACATTTGGGGCAGACAGCTAAGATAAACATCTGTTTCCTTACTCTGTATACGTCTAGTAAATGATTGTGTAGAGCAGAATGTATATAATAAAACACCGCCACTGTCAAGAAAACAGACAGACTGGACAGACTGGTGTGAGAACATCAACCCTGAGTTGTGTGACATTCCCACACCCAGCCTCAGCTGCTGTGCACCCACAGTGCCTGGATAACGCCCTGGTTGAGGTTATGGAGTTCCCCATGCCCAGATCAAGTACAGTTACCAATCTCCTGGTGAATGCTGGAGATCTCCCAGAATTACAGCTGATCTCCAAACTACCAAAATCTGTTCCCCTAGAGAAAATGGCTGCTTTGGAGGGTGGATGTGTAGTGGAAGGGTACGAGGTCCCCTGTCTCGGGTGGTTCCCTGGGACCCGCAGGTTTTCCCCATATGTTTATTTCTGGTGGTATTGTTCACCTTACTTGCTAAGGGATCTGTCCTCCTGCACATGCCTTTCCATCTCGCATACAAACATAACTTGTTTGCAGGAGGAACAGAGAAAGGGGAAGGGGGGGAGGGGGGAGGGAACATGGTGCATTCATTGTTGTTACCTTCACTATAGTGTTAACTATGCTAGCTACTGTTCAACTTGTTACTTTGGTATGCCATCTGCTGTTCAAGTAATGTCATTACACGGCTGTCTGTATGCTCTCTCTAAACTCCTTTTTCTTTTTAGCTCTTGTTTGTTTGACATGGCACTAATGCACTTTGATCGCTTTAGAGGTGGTATGTGTATGCTTTCATGCCCCATAGCTTTGTCTTTTGGATCATGGGTCCTTCCACCCTTAGGTTCGCCGCATTTCTTTTTTAAAAGCCAGTCAAGTGGACATAAGTCACCGCAACACTTTGGCCCACTCCTCGTGATTTATATATTTCTAGCACCCTGTCACGTAACCATCGCAGTCTTATTTCTGGGCATCATTTTACTTATATTTGCATACTCATCATTTTACTGTGCTGCTATGGGGTCCTATGCAGCACTTTCTTGCCATAGACCTCATGCTCCACTCCTACATTACCTTTGTCTTGTCTCTTATCCTCAATGGGAGATTTCTCCCACCATCTACTTACTTTGGTCTAAATGGCTCCAGATCTAAAGGTTCTTTCACTGAACTGTCGAGGGCTTAATAGCAAAATTAAATCTAGACGAATCCTCTCAGGCCTGAAGAAGCAGGCTCTAGATATTATTCTTTTGCAAGAGACGCACCTAAGAAATGACACTAATCTCTTATTTCACTCCGCTGACTTTCCCCTGACCTTTACCGCTCCTGGCTCCTCACATGCTAGAGGAGTCGCTATTCTATTCTCATGCTCAGTTCAATTCTCTTGTCTGGCCACTGAAAAGGATGATTGTGGTAGATTTCTATTTGTTAAAGGTAGGCTTAACGAAGAAGTCATAACCCTGGCTGCTGTTTATGCACCTAATTCGGGACAGCTGGACTTCATTCGCGAGGCTATGTCCAAACTAAGAGCTTTCCAGGAAGGCCCTCTAATTATCGGGGCTGACTTTAATTTCCTTATGGACACCCGGCTAGATAAAAAAACCAATCGCCTGCCTCCTCATCTCCTCCCCAGCCAGTGCCCCTCGCCCTCAGGTCTGCAAAAAATAATGTCGGATATGGGACTTACGGATTCCTGGAGGTTTCTTCATCAAAATGAACGAGACTTTACTTATTTCTCATCACAGCATCAAACCCACACGCGCATCGATTATATCTTTATTTCCAACTCTCTTTGCAACACTCTTGTAGACGCTTCCATTGAATCGAAACTTTGGTCTGACCATGCGCCAGTTCTCTGCACTATAAGGGCAACTGAGCAATATGACCGTAGCTTCTCATGGAGACTTGACAATTATTTATTATTAGATAAGGAACTTTCCAACCAAATTGAACGCGAAATTAACGAATTTTTCAGTCATAACCTTTCTGGTGACACTCCCGCCCAAACAGTCTGGGATGCTTGCAAAGCTGTCCTAAGAGGTAAGATTATTGCATTGACCGCGGCCCAGAGAAAGAAAAAGCAACATCTTATTACTGCCCTGACCACGAAAATCAGAGATCTTGAATTTCAACACAAACATACATGCAACAAAAAAGTTTATCAACACTTGCAAGAGGAAAGAAAGAGATTAGAAGCCTTAGAAACGCAAAAAATCAAACGCAATTTGCTATTTACTAAACAGGCATATTGCTATCGAAGCCCTAAATTTCACAGGCTCCTGGCATGGAAAGCCAAACAACAAGCTGCCAACCTGAATGTAAAAGGTCTCGGAGACTGCAAAGGTACTTTATGCACTTCTTCTAAATCTATTTTAGCTGCCTTTAGCCAATTTTACTCCTCTTTATACCAATCCAAAAACCCATCACCGGACCTAATCTCTAATTTCTTTCAATCTATCACTTCTCTTCCCACTTTGTCAGAAACTCACAGAAAGTACCTTGACCACCCATTGATGAGCTGGAACTTGCTGCAGCCATCAAGTCATTGCGCACTAACAAATCTCCGGGTCTTGATGGCTTCACCTCTGAATTCTACAAAGCTTATAGTTCCTCACTATCCTCGTATTTATTAACTCTTTTTAATCATATTCTTGACTCTGGCTCTATCCCCCAGTCCTGGAGTCTTGCCAAGATTATTGTTTTGCATAAGAAGGAAAGAGATGAACTAGACCCCAAATCCTATCGACCAATATCACTCTTAAACACTGACTACAAGCTCTTTGCCAGCATTCTAACTAAGCGATTAAATAGTTTTATAGAAAAGTATATTGCCCCAGATCAGGCAGGTTTCATCCCTGGTCGTGATCTAACTGATGTCAATCAAAAAACATTGAACCTGATCTATCACTGTACTTCCAAGGCCGTTCGAGATGCCTGTATTCTATCCATAGACATAGAGAAAGCCTTTGACTCGGTCGAACCTCTTTATTTGCACTCTTTGCTCGAAAGAATGGATTTTGGTCCTAAATTTCGCAATCTTATAGATTCCTTTTATTTCTCCCCTTCAGCGCTACTTCGGATTAACAACTTAAACTCAGCTATCTTCAACTTGTCTAGAGGCACTCGACAAGGGTGCCCTCTCTCACCCCTTTTATTTGCTCTTGCAATTGAGCCTCTTGCCATCAAAATCAGGAATGATACTCGCATTCAGGGTGTCCCTGTGGAGACCGAAGTTTTTAAGGTAAGTCTCTTCGCGGATGACATAACTTTGTATCTTACTAATCCCTCCTCGTCACTTCCAGCAATTCATTCTCACCTCTCTGAATTTGCCAATGCTTCAGGCCTTACCATAAACTTTGATAAATCTCTCTTGCATTCTATTACTCTATCCCCAGCCTCCATCTCCTTTATCAGAAAGCACTATCGCTATAAGTGGGTTAACAAATCTTGGAAACACCTTGGCGTTCACGTCCCACTTGACTTTAATACTCTCCCAGCTGTCAATCAGGTGGAAATCTCCAAATCTATCAAGTCAATCCTAACCTACTCCGGAAAACAACAATTTTTCACCCTTTTGGAACGCATTTACTTAATTAAATCTTTGATCCTTCCCAAGATAGTGTTCTACTTACGCACTGTCCCTCTGTGTGTCCCGGCCTCCTTGCTACATAAGTGGCAATCCCAAATAAATGAATTCATTTGGCAACATCGGAAACCAAGGCTCAACTTTGCATCGAGCAGACGGTCTATTTCAATGGGTGGACTGGGGATCCCAGATATTTTTAGATACCATGACGCTATTATTCTTTCTAACTTGGTGAAATATTATAGGTCCTCTTATGTGGCAGACTGGAAGTTGATCGAAAATTCTTTTCTTAAGGCCCTTCTTTTCAAGAAGAGCTCTGGAATGTTCCCAAACGAGTTAAATCTTCTCTTTCTCCAAATCCTTTTTTAGCTTCCTTATTGCAGGTTTGGCGTAAACATCATATTAAGATAGCTCCTCCAACCTCTCCCTTAACCACGTTTGTTGGTCAGCACTGGTTTGCTCCGGGACTGTGTAAAAACTCATTTGTGAAATGGAGACGATTGGGGCTGACTCGCTTTGTCGATGTCCTTCTTAATGGGGTAGTAAACGACAAAGGGACTCTGGAGGCTGACTCCGACCTTTGGCTCCCCTGGTGGGGTTTGAGTATCTTCAACTTCGGCATTTACTTGACTCGCATCTCTTTACCCCTCCTTTACACATTCAACTTACTGATTTTGAAAAGATTTTATTTTGTGACTCAATCCCGATCAAAGGATTGATATCAAAGATTTATAAAATACTACTCCGCCCCCTTAACGCAGTGCCACACTCTTACCAAGGTGCCTGGGTCCGAGACCTGCACATGGAGCTAACTGAGGAGCAGTGGCAGGCTATTTGGTGTTCTTCCATATACAAAACAAAAGCAATGAACGTTCAACTTCAAGCCTTAAAAGTCCTTACGCGATGGTACAAAACTCCAGTGCAGTTAGCACACTCATCCCTATCTCGCCTTTCTGTTTTAAGAATTGTGGCCAGAAGGGCACATTTTTTCACTCTTGGTGGCTATGCCCAGTCATAAATAGCTTTTGGAGGCAAATCTACCAAGAAGTACTAGCTCTCACTTCACACTCTCCACCATTTACGCCTGAATACGCTCTTTTGAATCTTATAGGCACCTCAAACACTTCCGAACCTGTAGAGGAATTGATCTCACATATGTTTGTGGCTGCTAAATTTGCAATAGCCCTAGTCTGGAAGCAGCAATCTCCGCCCTCACGACGGACTTGGTGGTTGAAATTGTGGGATTATTTTGTTTTGGATAAGCTTACTTATGATTTAGACCCCCATCGTTCTCAACAAATTGCTTCCCTGAGTTTTATAGAAAAATGGCGTCCCTTTATAGACAAAGTGTTAGCTGATAACAATATTCCTAGTAACTCATACCATGCTATACTGATGTCATGTCAATTGTTGTAATTTTGCTCTAAGATGGCCTATGGTGCACGCACCTACTTCCCTGTTCTGTATTGGTACTTGGTGCACACTTACTGATTTGTTGATGTATTTGTACCATGTTTCTCAATTCAATAAAGCATTTTAAAGATCTAAAAAAAAAAAAAAAGTGTGTGGATTCTTACCTGGGAGAACCGGGTTTGATTCCCCACTCCTCCACTTGCACCTGCTGGAATGGCCTTGGGTCAGCTGTGGCTTTCACAGGAGTTGTCCTTGAAAGGGCAGCTGCTGTAAAAGCTTTCTCAGCCCCACCCACCTCACAGGGTGTCTGTTGTGGGGGAGGAAGATAAAGGAGATTGTGACCGCTCTGGGATTCAGAGTGTAAAGCGGGATATAAATCCAATATCTTCTTCTACTACTACTTAAGTTGGATGAAGGCTCCTTGTTTTGGAAGAAATCTTCTGTGATTGGATGAAGGTCTTTCTCCAACTTAAGTAGCTCCAGAAAAGCAACTTGCTGAAGGAAGCCCTCTTAGATTGGTTGAAGGCTTGAAATGTGAGCCAGAAAGAAAGCTGAGGCATAAATACTTTAAATCAAGGGTGGCCAATGGTAGCTCTACAGATTTTTTTTTTGCCTACAACTCCCATCAGCCCCAGACAGCATGGCTGATGGCTGGGCTGATGGGAGTTGTAGGCAAAAAACATCTGGAGAGCTACCGTTGGCCATCCCTGCTTTAAATAATCAATAGAATGTGATCAATGGAGTGGTAGGATAGTGGCATGATCCACCCCACTATATGCAGGGAAAGAGTCTTGAAACCATATTGTGATGGGGCTCCTTCCCTTGGGAGGAGCGTATACAGGACAGGGTAAATTTTATTTTGCAAATGGAATTTTCTTCTATCTCCCATCCACAAAAGAATATCATCCCAAACCCATCCTTGCTTACAAATACATTTCAGCGCTCTTAATGGTCAGTGTGCAAAATACACAGAATTAATGCAAATAATCATTAGTGGTGAAAACTGTTTATGTGTCATGGTGCTTGAGGGAGTCAGTCTGACTCAAGATAGCTGTTGTTTTCGTAGGTAATTGTGTCACTCTCCCAGGACACACTCTCTAGGGCCACTATATATTAAGAGTTACACGAAAGCTGTGATTGACATATATACCCATGCTTCCTCCCCATAGCCTAGCAGTGAAATTACCAGACGCTACCGTTAGACACAGGCTCAACACACAGAAAATCCTGATGCGGCGCTTGTGGTAAACCTTCTGATAGATGCAGCAGCATTTGGCAGAAATGGGAACCGTTTCCTAAGTAAAGGAGGCTGAGGCCTAAATTCGTGCTGAGCCCACAATCAAGAGAAACAAGCTCTTCTACCAGAAAACCTTTATAGAGCATTGGTAAATTAGGGGAAACCAGTGTCAATGACTGAGTCTTTCACATATTCAAGAGTAAATGACATCACAGAAAATATATTTTTACTTGCTTTTTATATCTAGTCTTTTATGGGTAATCATAATAATAGCTCCTTGAAAGGAATAATCCCATGTTGTCTACTATGAAGTAAAGAATGGGTGAGGACTGCTTGCCCTTTCACCAATTCTATGTCTGCACAGCCTTTCTTTTTCAAGTGAAAGGGATAAATACATACACAGAGGATTCCTGATTACAGCAAGTGACTGCCTTTCTGTTGTCTGATTCCACATGGATCCAGCCAATGGGACCAGAGTGCAGGAATTCATTTTGCTGGGGTTTGGAGTCGGGCAGCAGAAGCGCTTCTGGCTGCTCGTCTTCTTCACCATTCTCTATGTGTTCACTTTGGCTGAGAATGTCACCATCATCGTACTGGTGGTTCTAGATGCCCAGCTGGCCCGGCTTCCTATGTACATCTTGCTGAGCAACTTCTCCTGGCTTGAGATGTGTTACGTGACTTCTACTGTGCCCCGGATGCTGTTTGACCTGGCATCTACCCAAGGGATCATCTCCTTCAACGCCTGCTTCCTACAGTTTTATATCTTCTTCTCTCTTGGGTGCATAGAATGTTTATTCCTCTCAGCCATGGCTTTGGACCGTTACTTGGCTATTTGCCACCCATTGCGCTACCCACAGATTATGTCCCCCAATTTCTGCTATGCTCTGGTGGTCACCTGTTGGGTTCTTGGGTTCCTGTGGCATATTTTTCCAGTGGTCTTGCTATCCAACTTGTCCTTCTGTGGCCCAAATGTAATTGATCACTTTCTGTGTGATCCTGGGCCTATTTTGTCGTTGGCCTGCCCTCCGGTAGGAAACTTCCCTGTCATTAGTCAAATTGTTGCAGACACCTCACTCATTCTGAGTAATTTCCTCTTTGTGGTGTTATCCTATGGTGCTGTGATTCTCACCCTGATGAAAACTTCCAGCCGAGGCAGTCGTATGAAGGCATTCTCTACCATATCTTTCCACTTGCTGGTGGTGATGATCTTCTATGGTCCTGTAGCTACGATGTACATGATTCCAGGCAGAGAAAGTCAGTCAGAGGTGGCTAAGTTAGTAACGGTGTTCTACACTGCTGTGACACCCTTTCTCAATCCTCTCATCTACAGTCTGAGGAATGATCAGGTGAAGGAGGCACTGTGGAGATTGAGAAAGAGAAAGATGAGAATATTGAGGAGATAGGCTGGCCAGCCTCTGGGTGGGTGACTGGAGAAAAATCCAAGGTTTCCCTGATTACCAGTTTCAATCAAGTAAAAATATATAGTATATATTGAACACCCTAGATAAATTACATGAATGTATGGCTGTGAGAGTCGGACCATAAGGAAGGGCAAGTGCAGAATAATAGATGCTTTTAAGCTGTGGTGCTGGAGAAGAATCTTGAGAGTCCCTTGGACTGCAAGAAGCTCAAATCAATCAGTCCTAAGGGAAATCAACCCTGACTGTTCCCTGGAAGGTCAGATGCTGAAGCTGAAGCTCAAATACTTTGGCCACCAAATGAGAAGGGAGCACTCCCTGGAGAAGATTCTGATGCTGGGAAAGACAGAAGGCAAAAGAAGAAGGGGACGGTTGGATAGCGTTACTGATGTTACTAACACAAATTTGAGCAGACTTCGGAGGACCGTGGAATACAGGAGGGCCTGGCATGACTTTGTCGATGGGGTCACAAAGAGTCAGACTCGACTTGAGACTGAAGAAGAAGATGAATTACTGCAAAGTATGTTTCTTAGAATATTTGGGTGTATTTTCTTGTTTATTTCTATGTGACTTTATTTGTGCAAGCATTTGTATTTATATACACACACACACACACACACACACACACAGCTGGATAAAGCGAACGTGAAATGAGAGGTTAAAAGTACTGCCTCATTGCTGCCAAGACTGCCAAGCTGTTTATTGAGCACGAAGCGCTGCACAATTTGAAGTCTTTTGGAACTGAGGACATTTTAATGGGAATAATGGCCTTTTGGACCTTGAAGCTGCACATTAATTTGTTTATGAATTATTTACACCAAGGCCCCTGTGTATGAAGTGTTCCATTCTGTAAGGGTATGTTTATGAAGTTATGAATTTATGAGAGTGTGTTATTATATTTGATATATTTGCAAGTCTCCTTTGAAGTTGTTTTACTTGATTGAGGCTTGTAATCACGGAAACTTTGGGTTTTTCTTCAGTCACTCTCGACCGTGATTCTCTATTTTGGTTGCACAGCCTCCAGGTGGGGCTTGGAGATGTCCCAGTTTCTCAACTGATCTCCATCTGGCAGAGATAAGCTCTCCTAGAGAAAATGTGAATGGTGGATTCTATGGCATTGCACCATGCTGAAGCCCCTCCCCTCCCCAAACCCTGCCTTGGATCCTGGATCCACCCCCAAAGTCTACATGTATTGTCCAATGCACACCTGGTAAACCAATGAGGAGAAGGGTGACAGGTTTAAAAGACAAATAGAAAAAAAAGAAAGCAACCAGTCTTCTAAGAGGTGCTGTTGAAGATATTTGGAGACTTCAGGCTGCACAGAGATACCTGCTGGAATAGGGAGACAGGCCCATTCTCAACCAGTTACATTTCCTGCCTTTTTGTTTCTGGATACAATTCAAGGTGCTGGTTTTAATACGTACAGCTCTTCATGAGGAATGTTTGGTCTGGTTTTGCCCTCCTCCCTCTCACTTACAGCACTGCCTAAGAAGACAACTGCATATGGAGGACCATCTGGGAAAATGTCTTTAGTTGTACAGAAGAAGAATACCAACCCTTGGGGGGGAGGTGCTGCTCTGAGGCAACCTCTCCTTTTGCAAATGAGTTTGCGACTACGGTTTGCAACTACTGCCCCGTGGCGCAAAGTGGTAAAGCTGCAGTACTGCGGTCTGAACTCTCTGCTCACAACCTGAGTTCGATTCCGGTGGAAGCTGAATTCAGGTAGCTGGCTCAAGGTTGACTCAGCCTTCCATCCTTCTGAGGTCGGTAACATGAGTACCCAGCTTGCTGGGGGGAAAGCGTAGATGACTGGGGAAGGCAATGGCAAACCACCCCATAAAAAAAGCCTACCAAGAAAACGTCATGATGCAACGTCACTCCAGAGTCGCAAACGACTGGTGCTTGCACAGGGGACCTTTCCTTTTCCTTGCAACTACAGTAGCAGTGTCCAATGCAGGAGAGATATCCTGCCACACTCCCCCCTCCCTTCCCTCAAACCTATCGCTCAACAAACATTACCAAAATATCAAGTTTTATGGGACAAAGAAGGATATGAGTACTGCAGGTCTCATCTCACTCCCTCAGCCAGCCAGGGTTGCCAGGTCTGCGTGGGAAAATACCTGTTGACTTTGGGGGTGGGGCCAGGAGAGGGTGGGGTTTGGGAAGGGGAGGGGCCTCAGCATGGTACGATGCCATAAAGTCCACCCTTCCAAGCAGCCATTTTTTCCAGGGGGGCCGATCTCACCCAGCCGGAGCCCTGTTGTGAAAGTGGGAGGTCTCCAGGCCCCACCTGGAGGCTTCACAATGTAAACGGGACCACGGAGAAGAGACTGAGCCACAACAAAAAGAAAAAACTCTCCGTGTAAAATGCAATTTTAACTTCTTGTGAGTAATAAGTGTCAAAATACAAAACGAATAATATCAGTACGTATCACCAAGTTAAAACCTCATACGTTACTCAGTGCTCCTACTGCCCTTATGTGGCTGAAAGCCACTAAATAACATTCAGTCCAGTATTAAAAGTAGGTGGTCCAAAGGAGAACAGGTCCACTTTGCAAGCCGTTTCGGATCTCAAATCCTTCTTCCAGGGACCATTCTTATAAGTATTATTCAATTTCCCAGGTCCAGTAGTGCCAAAAACATTCCTAGCTTTCTCTAATTAGCATGCATAATAACAGGAACACCATAGTAAGTACTATCCTTATCAGCAATGCAGGGGTTCAAAAATGCCTGATCCTCACACTTTCCCTCCATGTATTCCAAGGAAGAGAGGAACAGCAAAGGAGGCTGAGAGCAGCTGCAGTACTTGGTGGAGGAATTGCAGTAGGGTTGCCAATCCCCAAGTGGGGGCAGGGGATCCCCCAGTTTGGAGGGCCTCCCCCCACTTCAGGGTCATCAGAAAGCAGGGGGGGAGAGGGAAATGTCGGCTGGGCACTTCATTATTTCCTGTGGAGACCAATTCCCATAAGGTACAATGGAGAATTAATCCATGGGTATCTGGGGCTCTGGGGGGGGCTGTTTTTGAGGTAGAGACACCAAATGTTCAGCATAGCATCTGATGCCTCTCCTCAACACACTGTCCACGTTTCGAAAAGTTTGAACCAGGGGGTCCAATACTATGAGCCCCGAGAGAAGGTGCCCCAATCCTTCACTATTTCCAATGGAGGGAAGGCTTTTAAAAGGTGTGCGGTCCCTTTCAATGTGAAGGCCAGAACTCCCTTTGGAGTTCAATTATGCTTGTCACAACTTCGCTTCTGGCTCCACCCCCAAAGTCCCCATATATTTTTTCAATTGGACCTGGCAACCCTAGATTGTAGAGCTGTCGAAAAGGAGCCAGTGTTTCGGCTATGCGCTTATGCACATGTGTGAAGGACTAACCAAAAATAAAAAGATGTCACCTACCCACCCACCCACCCACTCACTCTGTGCTTACTGCGCAGCAATAATCTGAACAATCCATTGCAGAGTGAGTGTGCAATGAGGTGGGTTGAGGGTGACGTGTCTGGACAAACCTCTCTGGAACCAATAACGCTGGCTAAAATAGGGGCACAGGCAGACTGCACCTAGCCTGCCATCTGACTACAGCCTCAGACTTGTTGGTTCTGTATTCAAGTCTCTCAGGAGCCCCAGCACCTTGACTTCCACATATTCGGGCAACAAAAGCATCTACAGGTTTGCCTTCAATTCACCAGTGCTGCAGTGTACCAATGGTGCAATGCTATATCTGTTGGCAGGGCTTGAATTCAGCGGGAGCTCACAGGAGCGCAGCTCCTGAACCTTTCTGAGGGTTCCTCCTCCTCCTCCCCACCTACCTACCTTGTCCATTGAATAGCAAGTGCAACTGCATAACAATCCCTGGAGGAGCTCCACCACCTATTTTTCTACAAAATGACCCCTGCCTCTTCAAATTTCAACACACATATCCTAAATTTGTTCTGTATGAATTTGGAAATGTGAGTGGAGGATGATAGGGTGATAGCTTTAAAAAAGACAGTGCATTTCAACATTGTGGCTCAGGTAGTTGTCACATTTCCCCATCTGACAGAGTTCCTGTTTGGTGAACTTTCCAATCAGGGGCCCAAAGAAGGAGGAGGAGGAGGAGATCGGATTTATACCCTGCCCTTTGCTACCCAAAGTAGTCTCAGAGTGGCTTACAATCTCCTTTCCCTTTCCCTCCCCGCAACAGACACCCTGTGAAGTAGGTGGAGCTGAGAGAGCTCTGACAGAAACTGCTCTTGAGAGGAACAGCTCTATGAGAACTTGTGGCTGACCCAAGACTATTCTAGCAGGTGCAAATGGAGAAGTGGGAAATCAAACCCAGTTCTCCCAGATAAGAGTTCGGGCACTTAACCACTACACCAAGAGGGAGCCATAAGTAGTGGTCCCTGCCCAATATACTAATATACTGGTGTGGATGGACCTGGATTAAAGCAAAAAGCCTTTGCAGTATAGTTGCCAATTTCTACTTGGGAAATTCCTGGAGATTTGAAGGTGATGCCTGTGGAAGAGAGACTAGGGAGGGGAGGGAGCTCAGAGCAGATATGATGCCATAGAGGAGGGTGCCCATGTGCCTCATGGTGTCCACCAACACCTTTCCTGGAGCCAACCAAGTGGTTTTAGAGAGTGGAACCAGGTGCGGCTATGTATGTGAATACGGGGGAGGTGCTTCTACTTTGCACTAGGAAGATTACTAGCATCGCCTGCATCCTTGGGAGTCCGCAGGTGGGGAAGCTTTGAGAAAGAATCTTTATTCGTACAGGGAAGAAAAGAAAGTAGAAGGGAGGGGGGGAGTATGCACTCTAAATTGAATATAGGAAATATCATGCTTGACATACTGCCCCCCCTAAGATTTCGCCCGGGGTTTGGAGGGGTGCAATTGGTAGAATTTCCATACTAGGTCTTTGGCTTGGACATTTGAGCTCTCCACCCACTCATCATGACTCGGTGGAAAATGCTTCCATCTAATCAAAAAGTATAACACCCCTCATTTCAATTTAGCATCTAAGATTTCTTTCACTTTGTGATGACTCTGACCCCCAATCTGGATAGGATGTGAGGCTTGTGGTCGAGGGTACCAGGACGTACCTCCAGGGTCCCTGCGGAGAAGACTGCAATGAAAAACAGGATGTATTTTACTAAACAATTTTGGTAATTCCAATTCTACAGTCACTTTGTTGATTATCCTCTTTATCTTGAAAGGACTGAGAAACTTATAGGCCAACTTTTTAGATGGCTGCTATAATGGAAGGTTCTTGGTGGACACAAAAACTGTATCTCCCACTTTGAAGTCCCACACCAGAACATGGTTCTCATCATAATGTCTTTTGTAACTGTCTTTAGCTGCTTCTAGATTCTCCTGAATTATTTTCCACGTTTTCCCCAACCCCTCCTCCCACCAATGTTTGAAAGAAGACAGTAATTCTGGGGTGGTTCCCCCTGGCAGCAATGGAAATGGTTTCCCTTCATACCCATTCACTACTAAGAAAGGGGAAGTTTTTGTGGAACTGTTCACACTGTTATTGTATCCATATTCCGCAAACGGTAACAGTTCTACTCAATTGGACTGTTGGTAGTTAATGAAGCACCATAAATACTGTTCTAGGAGCGCATTCATTCTTTCCGTCTGACCGTCAATCTGCGGGTGATATGCTGAACTTAGTCCTTGTTCTATCCCAGTCACTTTGCAAAATTCCTGCCAGAAGTTGGCAATGAACTGAGGTCCTCTGTCACTAATGACCTTATCTGGGAATGAGTGTAATTTAACCACATGTTGGAAAAACATGGGCTAATTTCTTGGCTGTGGGCAGCTGAGCGCATGGAATGAAGTGCGCTTGCTTTGAGAATGTATCAACCACGACTAAAATGACCGTTTTCCCTTAAGACATTGGTAGCTGTATGATAAAATCCATTGATACTACTGCCCATGGCGTGGTGGCTGTTTCCAATGGCTGTAGCAATCCTGGAGGTTTTCCTCCCCTCTTTTTTGCCATTATGCACACTGGGCAAGAAGCTACATAGTTTGAAATGTCTTTTTTCATAGACGGCCACCAAAATTGTCAGTTCACTAAATGTAAAGTCTTTTCATATCCAAAATGTCCAGACAATTTACTGCTATGGCAAAATTGCAATACTTCTTTTCGTAGACTTTCAGGGACATAAAGTTTTCCCTCTCGATACCAGAACCCTCCTTCCCCTTTGGTAACTCCACCGGGTTTCTGGTCGCCTTCCTTTTCCACTTCTGCAATCAGTCTCTCTCCCCCCCATTTTTGCTCTAGGCTTTCGCACTTTGCTTTGGAGCGGGTAGTTACGGCCTCCCCAGGTGGCTTGGTGAGATAATAGAGTCAACAATTTCTTCCCGTTGACTGTTATGTTGGGGAAGTCGAGACAAGGCATCAGCTAAAAAGTTCTTTGAACCTAGGATGTGCTTCAGGGTGAAATTGAACTTGGCAAAGAAACTCGCCCAGCGAATTTGCTTTTCTGTCAATTTCCTGCGTCCCGTGAGCACCTCTAAGTTCTTATGGTCTGTCCAGATTTCAAACGGCACCCGTGCCCCTTCTAGCCATGACCTCCATGTTTTTAAGGCAAAAATTACTGCAAACGCCTCTTTATCCCAAAAGGACCAATTCTGTTGTTCTTGGGAAAATTTTTTAGAAATGTACGCACACAGTTTTAGCCCACCCTCTTCATCAGGTTGCATCAGAATCAGTCCCACCGCGACATTGGAAACGTCACATTGAATCACAAAGGGTTTTAACTCATTAGGATGAACGAAGATGGGCTCACTGGTAAACAATCTTTTTTGTTTATTAAAGGCTTCTTGACACTTGGCTGTCCAGGCCAATTTAGCCATTAACTTTTTAGCCTCGGCCCCTTTCCCCTTGGTATTTCAGAGGTCAGTCAGAGGTAACATGGTTTGTGCAAATCCTTGTATGAAGTTACGATAAAAATTTGCGAAACCAAGGAATGATTGGAGCTGTCTACGTGTCCTCAGAGGTTCCCAATCCAACACCGCTTGTATCTTGGCGAGATCCATGGCTAGTCCCTGTCTGGATACTCGATATCCTAGGTAGTTGAGTTCTGTCTTGTGGAACTTCGATTTCGACAATTTGGCATACAGCTGGTGTCTGTATAAGGTCTTTAATACTTCTCGAACTAGCTTCAAGTGGGATTGTAAATCCTTAGAATAAACAATTATATCATCCAAGTACACCACAACCCCTTTATACAAGTATTCCCACAGCACTCCCACATTTATAAAGTTCATAAACACTCCGGGTGCCCCTTGTAATCCAAACTGCATGACTAAGTATTCAAATTGTCCCATGGGAGTATTGAAGGAGGTCTTCCACTCATTTTCCTCTTTTATGCGCACGCAAAAGTATGCATCTCATAAATCTAATTTGGTGAAAATATTCCCCTCTGACACCGTGTTCAGTAAATCTTTGATCAGGGGTATGGGGTAAGCGTTGAAGATGGAGACTGCATTAATCCGCCGAAAATCCATGCAAAGTCAAAGCCTGCCGCCCTTCTTCCCCCAGTTCTCCTCTTGGTTCTGGCAAGCCCTCCATTCCAGCCTGGGTACTCGAGTGCACCTGTCCTCAGCCTACCACCCACAGACAGATGGTCAGACAGAGCGCACCAATACCACACTAGAGCAATATCTCTGCTGTTACACCTGTTACCAGCAGGATGACTGGACCACTCTGTTGCCCCTAGCGGAGTTTGCATACAACAACGCAGTCCATTCATCCACCCAAATGACCCCGTTTGCTGCAACCTACGGGTACCACCCTCGGTTCTTCCCGGTGATCCTGCCACCCACAAATGTCCCCGCCATTGATGCCTACCTGCAAGAACTCCGCGCCAGAAAGACTTGCTCCGAGAGCAGCTACAGCGGGCCAAGGAGGCATATAAACTGGTTGTTGGATGTGCAGGGGTGATCCTCTCCCCACAACCCTGCGGGCATCTAGGATGTGCCATGGAGGAGTCCTGGCCCCGGTTTCTTCCTCTCTGCATTCTCCACTCCTTCTCTCGGGGGATGTAGGGAGTCTGCCGTTGTCTGGTGTTCTTTCCACCATACGGTTAGAAAGTTGCCAATTTGGTTAGAGTCCCAAAGTGGATTACTTCCAAAATGTCAAGCATCGGTATTTCGAATAAACGAGCTATTGTTTAAATCAAAGAATCATTTTATTGATAATCCCATACTTGACCAAGGTAAGATACCTTGGAAGTAATACAGAATGAAACATAGCACGGCATCTTAAAGGCTACATCAAAGGCAGTTCAGATAGTTTCAAAACATTACAACAGGAGGAACAGGAGAAGAAGATATCCATTCTGTGTGTAATGGTATCCCTTCCTACACAAATTAACTGTGTCTTTTTTTCCTAAACTCAAAAGTTCCAATTGCTGTAGCCCTTCCTCACAACCTAATCAACTCTATTGATTGATCTGGTTGCTTAAATTAGTCCAAAGAAAAACCTCAGGGGAATGATTGTGTGAAGAAATTTTTCCTCATGGCAAAAATAAGCAGCCTATTTCTGAATTGAAAATATACTGATATTGTTCTAGAGGGACACAATCTCAAGGGCCCCCAAAGATTTATTAGAAGCGTTCAAATGTCAATGCTTATTCATGCCTCCTCTTTCTTTCTAGCAAGCCTGTCGCATGGAGCACCAACATCACGACTGGGCTTCTTGGTAAAAAAGTACAGGATGTTGCAATAGACACACACACACCAGTTCTGACAGAAGATTTTTCTCCTAGATGGAGCAGCACTTTCAAGCTCTTGAGGTACAGTAATGGCAATAACTATAGACAACAAAGGCAATTGAAGTGGGACCTTGAATGGATCTAAAAACCGCTTGTGCTTCTTGAAGGAAATTACAAAGATTTATGATAAAATTATGGCTAGAAAAGAGAGATTCTGACTAATGAAACTGAGGAATCATGAGGTATTCCAGGGTTCTCAGCTGCATCCAATTTAATTTTAAGGCATTATGAGCACCATAACGAACAACAACCTTGGATTGCTGTTGGCTAAAGATTTTGTAATTTGACTGATTATTTCATTGTATAGTATTAAGTCTTATATCTCAATGTTCTTTTATTGGTTGTTAGCCAACCTGAGCCTGTTAAGGGCAGGATATAAATCTAATAAAAGAAATAAAGAAATAAAAGTGCTTCTCTCCATTTGATCCTTTCTAAAATATGCAACCTTCAATGGAGGATTCTCAGGCTTGCCAGAACTTATTTTGTCAATTCTTGGGCAGATTACACAAAAAATAAATAACCATTGACTGACTTCTGAGGTTTGAAGCTAAGATCTTGTCACCATCTCCTAGCAGAAGCATCACTCCTACCTTATGCAGAAGATCACTCAGAGTTCTTGTTTTGCTATTACCAGGGTGGTGGAGGTGGATCCCCTCTCTCCCTAACTGGATGCCATGTCTCTTTATAATTTCTCTTTCTATGGAAACAAATCACGAGATAACAACAGGATATCATATGCAATGATGATTCTATTCTCTAATTCCAGATGGAGTTCACCAACGGGACAGTCCAGGAATTCATTTTGCTGGGCTTTGAAGTTGGACAGTTTCAACGACTCCTGCTCCTCACCTTTTTCACTTTTCTTTACATGCTCACCGTAGCTGAGAACATCACCATCATCATGTTGGTGCATCTTGACACCCACTTGTCCCGGCTTCCCATGTACATCCTCCTGAGCAACTTCTCCTGGCTGGAGATCTGCTATGTGAGCACCACTGTGCCTCGCATGCTCTTAGACCTGGCATTGTCCAACAAGATGGTCTCCTTCAGTTCCTGCTTCCTCCAGTTCTACATCTTCTGCTCTCTTGGCAGTACCGAATGCTTCTTCCTTTCTTCTATGGCCTTGGATCGGTACTTGGCCATCTGCCACCCACTGCGATATCCACAGCTCATGCCCCCAAATTTTTGCTACATCTTAGTAACTGTTTGTTGGGTCCTTGGCTTCCTGGCATGTTTTGTCCCAGTCACACTGATCTCCCAGATGTCTTACTGTGGTCCTAACATCATTGATCATTTTTTGTGTGATCCGGGCCCAATTCTGGCTTTGGCTTGCCCCCCATTTCCAAAAGCTCCCCTCATTAGTCAGGTTGTCGTAAGTGTTGTAGTGATCTTAGGCAACATTTTGTTTTCTGTGCTGCCCTATGGTTCTGTGATTGTCACCTTGATTAAAAACTCTAGCAAAGGCAATCGGGCAAAGTCCTTCTCCACCATATCATTCCACTTGTTGGTGTTCACACTTTTCTATGGCCCATTAGCAGGGATGCATGTACAGCCAGAGGGAAAAACTGATTCAAATATCACTAAGACTGTAACACTCTTCTATACTGCCTTAACACCCTTTATCAACCCCATGATTTACTGTCTGAGGAATGATCAGGTGAAAGAGGCACTGTTCCGATTATGGAGGAGAAAGGCGGTCTTTTTGAAAAGTAAAATTGACAGTGTAAAAAAGAGGAAAGAGTCAGGAAATATATAACAAAACATTCAAGATTAGTGCATGAGGAAAAGCTGATCTGAACAACAGAGGGACTTAAACAGCACTATTATCCGTGTTCATCGCATGTGCTCTCCTGCCTCCTTTGGTTTTACATACTCCAAATCCTATTGTCCCTATATAGATTTTCTGACCATCCCAGCCTACAGAAGAGCCTTCTTTTTAGCCAGGTTTAATGTGCTCCCTACTGCTTTTCTTAGTGGGCGCTACATGAGAAAGCCCTATTCGGAGAGATTATGTGGTTGTGGATTCGGCTCTGTTGCAACTGTAGAACATGTGGGGTTTTTTGCTTGCCAAAGGTATAACTACTTAAGAAAACAGTTTATCAACCCACTGATTTCCAATATTGATCTGCCTGTGGCAAATAAGCTCCAACCTTTGCTTGGTGACTTTGATCTAACCATCCAAGTTTCAGTTGTAAAATTTCTTCTGAGTGTTTAGATTTAAGAGTCAAGAGGAGGATTTTAAGAAAATGGGAAATGATGTTTTACGTTGTGCACTTTGCTGATTCTAAACATTTATTTTGTAAAATCTGTAAAATCTATATTATTGATAAATTTTCTATTTCATTGCCATTTACTTATGACCAAATGGTCTGTGAGCAATTAATATTTATATGATATGAAAAGAAAAAAGAGGTACTGTTCTCTGCTCAATGTTTCCAACCCCTTTGTGCACTGGAAGATAACAACACACATTTCCACTAGAATTCTAGGTAGGTGCTTTTGAAGCATATATTCTGTAATAAATACAGTAAAATGAATTCTCCATTATTTTGTCAGGCTCTCCCAACTGTATAATTCTTACGCATTCCAGCAAGTGCAATAAAAATAATCTTATGCAAAAACCACTACTGTTTCTCTATATGATCTAACTGTAGGTAATGCTGATTTATATTTGTAGATATGTTATAGAGATGGTTTTAGTGTCGTTGACTCAATACAGAATGGTTATATTTTGAAAATCAAATATCTGAAATGTGAACTCTCCCATTCTCCCAAAAAATTCTCCCCAAAATCAAATAAGTACTTGAGAGCCAGTTTGGTGTAGTGGTTAAGTGGCAGACTCTTATCTGGGAGAACTGGGTTTCATTCCCCACTCCTCCACTTGCAGCTACTGGAATGGCCTTGGGTTAACCAAAGCTCTCGCAGAGCTCTCCTTGAAAAAGGGCAGCTGCAGCAATAGATCTCTCAGCCCCACCCACCTCACAGGTGTGGGGGCGAAGGTAAAGGAGATTGTGACTGCTCTGAGATTCAGAGTACAGGGTGGAATATAAATCCAATATCATCATCTTCTTCTTTTATTTTTCTGAGTTTGAAATGTGAACTATCCCATTCTCCCAAAAATGTCACTGAGAACATGAGAGCATTTGTTTATCTCTTCCCTTCCTTAACACCTGGTGAGGGTTGGTTTAGTTTAACCTTTTAGCTTAAGGGACAGGTGAACAACTGCTTGTCTCATTAGTCCAATTTTCAAGGATGTTTTGGTGCTCCTTGGTAATATCATGTTTGTTGTGCTGTCTTAGGCCCTGTGATTGTCACCCTGATTGAAAAAGGTCATTGGGTAAGGTAATCAGCAAAGGTAATCAGTTAAAATCCTCCTCCATCATATCATTTCACTTAACGGTGGTATCTCAGGTGAAGGAAGCACTAGGCAAGTTGTGGAGAAGAAAGACAATAGTTTTGAACAGAAAGGTGACCATGCAAAAAGGATGGTTTCAGGCGGGTGCCATGTTCCTCTGCAGTAGAAGACAAAAAGACAAGTCTGCTATCACCTTCAAGTCCAACAAAATTTCCAGGGAATATGCTTTGCAGCTCCTACCCTGGACACCTTTTTGGTCTTTAAGGTTGCTACTGCCCTCACGTGTAAAAAGGAGGAAAGCGAGAGGAAATATACGACAAAACACCTCAGATTTCCATCAAAGATAGATGACTACTGTAGTTACCCATACAAGAAGAGACCCTTTCCCTGTTCAGTGTTTATTGGATTGCTCAGGTAGGCAGCCCCCAAATTAGTCTAAGGTTATGGAGGGTCACGGAGGAGTTTGTCATTTTCCGAGTAGAGACTGCATCAAGAGATTTCACAAAGAACTCTTTGTGAAATGGAACGCATGTCAAAGGTCTTGCCATGCAAGAGGAGGGTCTTGACAACACAACACCACCAAATTTCAAATGCAATGTTATGTAGATCCCCTTGTACAAGTGAATAATTTGTTGTTGTTGTTAATGAGAGTCCCAACTGTATGGTTTTCATGTGCTCCATGAAGAAGCCACCACAAATTTGCCCTCACCATTTTACAGTGAATTTAAAATGCCACAAGGCCCTAATGTGCTTATTGTATGGAGCTCTTGCAGAGTTCTGTGCCACACCAGATCAGGGCCTTGTGGATTTTGGTACTGTTTGGAGGATTTTGCATGGCTCAGTATGGCTTCTACCCCTCAAAACATACATGGAATTTACAATTGCATGCTAATTTTCTGCATGCATGCATTTTTATGATTTTGTAGCATTGCCCGGTTCCACAAAAAGACCATGGAAAAGAGTGACGAGTGATCATGTTTTTGGAGAAGAATCTTTCTTCACTTTTGCTATTATCACGAATCCAGCTGCATGGCCATAATATATTACATTTGATTTCAGATAATGATCCACACACATTGAAAATAATGGAATAATAAATAAATATATAGCTCAGGAAAACAACAGTTACTTGTGGAAATCACCTGGGAGCAGAATATCTCCAGAGAAAAAGCTTGTTTTGGTGGGTAATTATATCGTCCTTGAGGGACAAAGGCACCAGATACACATACACTCTTCCTTCCTATCAAGCCTATCCAATACCTCACAACTGTACACCCCAAGGAGACACAAGAAATAGCACACATGACCCATATCTTGACACAGTGCTTATGGTGTACCATCTTCTGGATAAAGCATCACATTGAATACTGCTGAAGTGCAGAAAAGGGATCTCCAAGGCATATGAGGGAGAGCTTACAGGGCTCTCAGTACAGGGCCTACTGTAAGCTCCAGGAGAATTGGCTACATCAGAGGTGTGTGGCCTAATATGTTAAGGAGCTCCTGCTAGAATTCCACCCCTGGATGCCACAGAGGAGGGAGGGGTCCCCAATATGGTGCCCATAGGCATTATGATGTCCACCAAAGTTTATTTATTTATTACTTTAGATTTCTATCCCACCCTCTCCGCAAGCAGACTCAGTTCTGTCAGACAGTCAGTTCAAACATCTACAATTGCAATTTAAAAATGATAGAATACAATTAAAACATTTTATGGTGCTGTTCAACATCAGTAGAGAGCCCCGTGGCACAGAGTGGTAAAGCGGCAGTACTGCAATCTGAATTCTCTGCTCATGACCTGAGTTCGATCCCAGTGGAAGCTGGTTCAGGAAGCTGGCTCTAGGTTGACTCAGCCTTCCATCCTTCCGAGGTTGGTAAAATGAGTACCCAGCTTGCTGGGGGGAAGTGTAGTTGACTGGGGATGCAATGGCAAACCACCCCATGAAAACGTTGTGAAAGCAACGTCACCCCAGAGTCGGAAACGACTGGTGCTTGCACAGGGGACTACCTTTACCTTTTTCAACTTCAGAATAGGCAGGATCTTCTGACAGTCATCCTATGATCGTAGTTCCTCAGCAGTGTAGGATGGCAGTCTTCTCCTGGTTTAGATGTTGAAGGCCTGTTGAAATAGTTCAGTTTTGCAGGCCCTGCAGAATTGAGAGAGATCCCACAATGCCCTTTTTGCCTCTGGGAAGGCATTCACATTTCTGGTGCTGCCACTGAGAAGGCCCTAACCTGTGTGTAACACAGTCTGGCCTCCCTTGGTCAGGGGATAGATAGCAGGTTTTGTGTCCCTGAATGCAGTGCTCTTTGGGGAATGTGCGGAGAAAGGCAGTCCTGTAGATAGGCAGGCCCCCAACCATAAAGGGCTTTAAAAGTCAATACCAACACCTTGAAATGGACTTGGAACACAGTAGGTAGCCAGTGCAGCTCTTTCAGCACTGGTTGAATGTTTCCCCATCGAGGGAGCCCCATTAGCAGCCGTGCTGCAGTGTTCTGCACTAGCTGTAGTTTCCAAGTCAGGGTCAAGAGAGTCCCATAAAGAGAGCATTACAGTGACCTATTCTCGAGGTGACCTTAGTATGGATCACCATTGCTAAGTTGTCATGCTCCAAAAAAGGGGGCACCTGCCACACCCGCTGAAGGTGCAAAAAGGTGGATTTTGTAGTAGCTGCTATCTGGGCCTCCATTGTCATAGAGGATTCCAGGAGCACTCCCAGGTCTTGACCTTAGGGGCTGGAATTAGTGGCACCCTGTCAAGAGCTGGCAAAGGGATCAACCTTTTTGGGCCACCCCAGCTCAGATAGAGAACCTCCGTCTTTGTTGGATTCAGCTTCAATCAACTCAGCCTGAGCCAAGATTCTACGGCTTGAAGGACCAGGTCTAGATTATCCGGGGTACAGTCGGACTGGCCACCCATCAATAGAGCTGGGTGTCATATACATAATGATGACATCCCAGCCCATACCTCCTGACAATCTGGGCAAGGGGGCGCATATAGATGTTAAATAACATCGGGAGCAGAACCACTCCTTGTGGCACACCACATACAAGTGGGTTCCTTCAGGATAAGTCTTCCCCTATCACCATCCTTTGTCCCCAACCTTGGAGAAAAGAGGGCAACCATTGCTGTTTTGAGTTATACAGTGACAAGAGGGACCGAGCTGCCAGCCCATCAACCCACAGACTACCTACTAAGGACAATCAGGAGGTAGGCAAGAGGCAGATAAGGGTTGCCAATCCCCAGGTGACGGCAGGGGATTCCCCAGTTTGGAGGCCCTCCACCCCCTTTGGGGTCATCAGAAACTAAAGGAGGGGAAAATGTCTGCTGGCTACTCCATGATTCCCTATGGAGACCAATTCCCTTGGGGTATAATGAAGAATTGATACACGGGTATCTGGGGCTCTGTGGGGGCTGTTTTTTGAGGTAGATGCACCAAAATTGCAACATAGCATCTGGAGCCTCTCCCCAAAATAACCTCCAGGTTTCAAAAAAAATTGGACCAAGGGGTCCAGTTCTATGAGTCCCAAAAGAAGGTGCTCCTATCCTTCATTATTACCAATAGAGGAAGGCATTTAAAAGGTTTGTAGTCTCGTTAAATGTGATGGCCAGAACTCCCTTTGGTATTCAATTATGCTTGTCATAACCTTGCTCCTGGCTCCACACCCACGGTCTCCTGGCTCCACCCCTGAAGACCCCAGATATTTAATTGCACTTGGCAACCCTGAGGCAGATGGAGCAGCCTGAGTTGGTACAGCCTTGTCACTTTGCTCTACTGGACCAGCCTCCATGGATTGTCTGCCAATTTGACTGGAGACTGTTTCTCCTGCTATGACTAACATAGCAGGAGGAACGGGAGAAGAAGATATTCATGCTGTGTGTAATGGTATCTCCTCATATACACCTTAGCTGTGTCTTTTTTTCTATACTTTAGCCCTTCCTTAACAACCTACCGTAATCAACTCAACTAGTACATCTGGTTGCTTAAAATAGTCCAAAGAGGAATCTCAGTCAGACTTCAGACGTTTCTGTTTCTGAAGTGAAGACTTATTAATGTTCTTGGGGGACACACTCAAGGGCCCCCAAAGATTTATTAGAAGCATTAAGTCTTCAGTGCTCATTCATATTGCCTTTTTCTTTCCAGAAAACCTTTTGCATGGAGGACCAACATCACAGCTGTGCTGCTCAGTAAAAGTACAGTAAAGTACAATAGATTTCTCCTCCAACCCGATGCTGACAGAAGATTTTTGATGATTTTTCTACTGGATGGAACAGTGCTTTCAAAGCTCTTGAGGTACAGTAAAGGGAACTATTACAGACAGCAAAGGCAACAGAAGTGGGACCTTGAATGGCTGACAGAGTCCAGGGGAAAAAAACATTTGTGCTTCTTAAAGGAAATTATGATCTTTGGTAAAATTGTGGCTAGAAAAGAGAGAATCTGACCAATAAAACTGAGGGATTGTGAGGTATTCCAGGATTGTCAGCTGCATTCATAATTTGTACTTAATTGTTAAGACAAAGTGCTTTCCTCCAGTTAGACTCTTCAAATTCCAGTTTCATTCAAAGACAGCCTGCCATCTTTATGTATGGACGCTGCCATGTTATTTTTCTATGATACTGGGGAATGAAGTCTCTCTGAAAAATGTGTGGAGGTCCCTACCTGCCTGCAAGGAGGGTCTCTCATTCAGTGCACTGAACAACTGGAAGACCAGACATCTCCTCTCACAAAACCCCTCCTGATCATGCAAGGGTCTGTGAAAAAAATTAAAATGTCTTTTGATTGATTTCCCTTCTCTCCCTCTCTTTCCCCACTCCAACACCAGTTTCAGAGCATCTATCTAAACTAGTATCTGTATACTCTCATATGGAATGGAAACTTTTGAAACTCCTGCTGATGCTGACAATTTCTCTGTCTTCATCTCATGTTTCTTGGTTCTGGTGGAAGAGTTCGATTCTGTGTGTTCATTTTACACCTGGTGTTACACTAGCCATAAGTGGCGTGAAACAAGCCAGCTATTTCATGGTGAATTCTGTCCAATTCATTTCTTCTGAGGTGTTCTAGAAAATCATGAAACTAGAAATCATAAAGAGACAATCTGCTTTTCACATCCTCTAGTTTTGATGGCATGAGCTATGTACTTTGTAAAACTCTCACCTCATCCTAACTGGAAAGCACAAGATATAAAGCAGCACTAGCAATACAGAATGTCTATTTAAGAGATTGGTTTATTAAGTATGCAGACTGATCACATGGTAAACCAGTGTGGCTTGGCCATTCCTTTTGTGATTCACCTAGATTTAAAGAAGCACCAATTGGCAGAGGACTTTATTACCTTTTATGGCTATCCAAGACACACTGGTTTACCATGTGATCAGTCTGCATACTTAATCAACAAACTGCCTGTATTTCAGCCCACAATACCTGAGCCCCTCGTCTGATGAAGTCTGCTTAGAGAGCACACGAAAGCTTACGTTCTGAATAAAACTTGGTTGCTATTAAAGGTGCACTTGACTCCTGCTTTGTTTAACATATATGCATACAAATAGATAAAACATGCCAACATGAGTCAAGACAAAAGAACATTCTAAACGGGTCTAAAATCTGTACAAAAAAAAGTCAATCTGTCTAATACAAATTTAAAGTACAACACATTACTGCATATAAGAAGAGCAGCCTGCAAAAACATTGCCACAGCATCAGTTGTGTTCCCATCTTTGTTGTGTAATAGATACAGCAGTTCATATGAATCGGGAAGCGCTAAGATACTATCAAGAATTAACGATAAAATGCTACGCTGAATATTAACATAATAGAAGCACTGTAATAACACATGAGGCACAGTTTCAAGGGACCCACTTGCACAAGGGCATAGTCTGTTAGCAAAAGGTGTACCGTTAGATCTCCCAGTTGAAATCGCTGAAGGGAGGGCATTGAACCAAGCAAGAGAAAAGATTCTGCGTAATGCTGGAGCCTGAAGTTGGTAAAAGTAGCTAGCAGTGGATAAGATCCCATGACTAAGAGACAAGCATGTCATTAGCTGCATTGTACAGTTCAGATAGCTCTACCTCAAATAATCTGACCCTTATTGTTCACACCACCCGTAAAAAGTCTGCCGTGAAAATGTTGTGAAAGCAAAGTCACCCCAGAGTCAGAAACGACTGGTGATTGCACAGGGGACCTTTCCTTTCCTATTGTTCACATTGCCTCTAATTCTGAAAGGGAGAGAAGAGATTCAAAGGAAATATTCAGTGTTCTTAGTTTGTTTTCAATATTCACCAGCCATGGGGAAATATTAGATTCTGTCAAGAACTGGCCACAGTAGCTAGAGAATTCAGATCTATAGTGCAATCGAAGCCAAAATTTAAAGGTCATAAACCTCGCACTTGTGGTCATAAGACTTTGGCCACATTCCAGGCATAAAGCAGCATATGGTACACAAGATGGAACACCCAAAATCTTCTGTAAAAAGCCCGAGTCTACTTCTTCAACTGCTTTATTTATTGAATCAATCCAAATAGGGGTTCCATAAAGTAATTGAGGGACAGTTTTCAAATTAAAAACTTTGAGCACAGCAGGAACATATTGATTCCCTTTTTCAGAGAAACAGAAGCGAGTAACATTTCCTTTGGCATTATTAATCGTTACTTTGCATTGTTGGGTCCATGATGTAGTAGCCTGGAAATGTTACCCTAAGTACATGAAGTGTTTTACTTGTTCGAGCTCGTGGTCACCCACCCTTCAAGTATATTGCTTCCTAGATTTGGAGAAGATTAACACTTTTGATTTCTCATAATTTAATTCTAATTGATTGATTTTACAGTACTTTTGGCAGCGATTTAATAGCCGAAGTAAAAAATAAACAACCGTTGTCTTATTTTGATTTCTGAGATTTGGAGCTTAGAACTTGTGACCATCTTTTTGCAGTAACTTCACTCCTACCTACCCTGTGCAGAAGATTACTCAAAGCGCATGTTTTCCTATTACTTTTTATAATTTGTTATTTATAAGTACCCAGAGGAACAATACATTCTGTGAATTTAGGGGCAGGTATTTGTGAGTTTCCTACATTGTGCAGGGGGTTGGACTAGATGGCCTGGAGGTCCCTTTCAGCTCTATGATTCTATGACTAAATGGATGTGATCTGAAACGTGGACATCCCCTCTCTCCCTAACTGGATGCCATGTCTTTTTAGCTTTTCTCTTTCTATGGAGACAAATAGCCAGATAACAATATATGGTATGCAATGATGACTCTGTTCTCTAATTCCAGATGGAGTTCACCAACGGGACAGTTCAGGAATTCATTTTGGTGGGCTTTGAAGTCGGGCAGCTGCGACGACTCCTGCTCCTCACCTTTTTCACTTTTCTTTACATGTTTACCATGGTGGAGAACATCACCATCATAACGTTGGTGCATCTTGACACCCACTTGTCCCGGCTTCCCATGTACATCCTGCTGAGCAACTTCTCCTGGCTGGAGATCTGCTATGTGAGCACCACGGTGCCCCGCATGCTCTTAGACCTGGCATTGTCCAACAAGATCATCTCCTTCAGTTCCTGCTTCCTCCAGTTCTACGTATTTTTCTCTCTTGGCAGTACCGAAGCCTTCTTCCTCTCTTCTATGGCCTTGGATCGGTACTTGGCCATCTGCCACCCACTGCGATATCCACAGATTATGTCCCCAAATTTTTGCTACATCCTAGTAACTGCTTCTTGGGTCCTTGGCTTTCTGGCATTCATTGTCCCAGTCACACTGATCTCCAAGATGTCTTTCTGTGGTCCTAACATCATTGACCATTTTTTGTGTGACCCTGGGCCAATTCTGGCTTTGGCTTGTCCTCCACTTCCAAAGGCTCCCCTCGTTAGTCTGATTTTCATGGATGTTGTGGTGATCCTCGGCAACATCGTGTTTGCTGTGCTGTCCTACAGTTCTGTGATTGTCACTTTGATGAAAAACTCTAGCAAAGGCAATCGGTTAAAGTCTTTCTCCACCATATCATTTCACTTGTTGGTGGTCACGCTTTTCTATGGCCCTCCAGCAGGGCTGTATGTAAACCCAGGAAGAGAAACGGATTCAAATGTCATTAAGACAGTAACACTCTTCTATACTTCCTTAACACCCTTTCTCAACCCCCTGATTTACTGTCTGAGGAATGATCAGGTAAAGGAGGCACTGTTCCGATTATGGAAGAGAAAGGTGGTCTTTTTGAAAAGAAAAGTGCCCATGTAAAAAAAGAGGAACATGCCACAGTAATCTCCAAGACAAAGCTGATGCAGTCAGTACTAGACAACAAAGGCACAGATCCCTGTTCAGTGTTTCTGACTCCTTTTGTGCACTGGAAGGCAACAGTACACATTTCTACTAGAATACTGTGCAAGCACTTTTCAAATATATATAATGTAACATACAATAAAATGAATTGTCCATTATTTTATAAGGCACTCACAACTGTACAATTCTTATGTATTCCAGCTAGTTCGATAAACATAACTGTATGTGGAAATCATTCTTGTTTCTCTATATGATCTAACTGTAGGTAATGCTGATTTATATGTGTAGACACATCATAGGGATGGTTTTACTGTTATTCACTCAATACAGAATGGTTATTTCCTAAAAATTAGATAAATACTTTTCTGAGTTTGAAACATGAATGATCCCTTTCTCCCCAAAATGCCATTGAGAACACCAGAACTTTTTTTATAGAAAAAAGCCCAGCTGGAACTCATTTGCATATTAGGCCACACCCCCTGCAATCAGCACTATTCCATAAAGTGAAATAGCGGGAACTCATTTGCATATTAAACCACACCCGCTGATATCACAATTGTTTCACGTAAGCTTTTTTGTCGAAAAAGCCCAGCAGGAACTCATTTGCATATTATGCCACACCCCCTGCAACCAAGCCCACCAGAACTGTGTTCCTGTGCGTTCCTGGTCAAAAAAAGCCCTGGAAAACATGATGGTGTTTGCTTGCCCCTTTCCTAATACCTGATATGGGCAGTGGAGATGTCTTACTTCTGCAAGGCTTTCCTCCCTTCCTAACATAAGGGGTCTCAAGGCTTGCATTTTCCACGGTTCCCTGCATCCATACTAAGGACTTCATGCCCTGGGCCAAACTACTTCCCCGAGTCCCATTGCCAGAGTCCCTGAAACACAGAGCATCGCATCCTCCAATGCTTGTCTGTGAGGATGGAGATGCAACGGATGAAATTATCATCCAATTTTGAGAAGACATCTTGATGCAAATTCACAATGCCCCTGAGTAATATAACAAGATGTATTTTATCACTGTAGCTGTGACCTGGATGGTCCAGGCTGGCTTGATCTTGCCTGATCTCCAAAGTTAAACAAGGACACCTCGGTTGATACTTGGATGCGAGAACTACAAGGAAGTCCAGAGTCACTACGCCGTGGCAGGCAATAACAAGCCACCTCTGATGCAGTAGTAGCGATAACATCTCTTTGCTGCAATCCCTGCTGCTTTATAGGTCTTTCCAGGGCTTTTTTTTTGTAACAGGAACTGCTTTGCATATTAGGCCACATACCTCTGATGTAGCCAATCCTCCCGGAGTTTACAGCAGGCCCTGTACTAAGAGCCCTGCAAGCTGTTGGAGGATTGGCTACATCAGGAGGTGTAGCCTAATATGCAAAGCAGTTCCTGCTACAAAAAAAAGCCCTGTGTCTTCTGAAGAGCACTGTACCACCATCTGTCAGATTTAGTATGAGATCTCTGCCAAGGTCATTCTAGATGTCTCCTGGACCTCTTCCGGTCACCCAGCGGTAAACCAGAAGGGTGACTTCCACAACAGGTCAATGAGAGGTAAAAATTCAATAACTTCAAGGAGGTTTACAGTCCACATTCCCACTGCAACCTCAAGAGAACAAATATTTGGGATCCTACACTTCCCCCGAGCGTTTTGAAGTCCGGTAGGATCCATGACCCTTCACAAGCAGAGCATTGTATGCTGGGTCCCTTTCCAGTAGGGTGTCCTAGCCACTTTCACCTTTGCCCTTTGTAGCAGAATGGTCCTGCTCTGTCCTAGGCCCTGTGCTACCCTGCCCTCCAAGGCTTTCCTAACCACCATCACCACCTGCCCTTTGTAGGAATTGCCCCTGTGATGGTCAGGACTCCCAACTTCCCTTCCAAGTTCTGAGGCCTTGCCCCTGCACCTCCTCTGCACCTGGTTACCATGGGAACAGCTTACTACCTTGAGCACCACTGGGGGAACAGCCACTTGCCAACTGACTGTCCTCCCCTTCCTCCTGGTACTCTTTCTAAAATAGCATGTCCAAGATGGTGGGGGTCTGTGTAGCACAGAGGACCACTAAAAAGATCAAAAGATATAAAGCAGGGGCACCAAGCTCATTTGTTATGAGGGCCAGATCTGACATAAATTAGACCTTGTCGGGCCGGGCCATGCATGTCATAAAATATAATGCCAGGTAGTGGAGATATAAACTTTATCTCTCTCTCTCTCGGCTTGGCTTCGCGAACGAAGATTTAAGAAGGGTGCAATAGTCCACGTTTGCTGCAGGCTCGCTGGTGGCTGACAAGACCAATGTGGGACAGGCAGGTCCGGCCACAGCGGCTGCAGGGAAAAGTCTGATTTAGGGTTGGTCCTGTAGCAGTGCGATTCTTCCTCAATCTCCTTTTGTCCTCAAGACCAGCTATGCGTGTGTTCTCAAAGGAAGAGACAGCCTGGTGGATGGTGTGCCTCCATGCTTTGCGATCTGAGGCTAGGTCAGACCACTGGTGATGGTTGATGTGACAGGTGCTAAGGGATTTCTTCAAGGAGTCCTTGTACCTCTTCTTTGGTGCCCCTCTATTTCGATGGCCGGTGGAGAGTTCGCCATACAGGGCAATCTTGGGAAGGCGGTGGTTTTCCATCCTAGAAATATGCCCTGCCCAGCGCAGCTGCGTCTTCAACAGCAGTGCCTCGATGCTGGTAACCTCTGCCCGCTTGAGGACTTCAGTGTTGGTCACAAAGTCACTCCAGTGGATGTTGAGGATGGTGCGAAGGCAGCACTGATGAAAGCGCTCAAGGAGTCGCAGGTGATGACGGTATAAAACCCACGATTCGGAGCCATAGATGAGGGTTGTCATCACAACCGCTTTGTAAACATAGATCTTTGTGCCTTTTTTCAGATGCTTGTTGCTCCACACTCTTTTGTGCAGTCGGCCAAATGCACGGTTTGCCTTTGCCAGCCTGTTGTCAATCTCCTTGTCGATCTTGGCATCTGAGGAGATGATGCACCCCAGGTAGCTGAACTGCTGGACTGTCTTCAGAACTGATTCACCCACAGTGATGCAGGGAGGGTGATAATCTTCCTGGGGTGCAGGCTGGTGGAGAACTTCTGTCTTCTTCAGACTAACTTCTAGGCCGAATAGCTTGGCAGCCTCTGCAAAGCAGGACGTCATATGCTGCAGAGCTGATACTGAGTGGGAGACGAGTGCAGCATCATCAGCAAACAGTAGCTCTTGGATGAGTTTTTCCATTGTCTTGGAGTGTGCCTTTAGTCGCCTCAGGTTGAACAGGCTGCCATCAGTGCGATAGCGGATGTAGACACCATCGTCCTCATCTAGATCTACTGCGGCTCTTTGAAGCATCATGCTAAAGAAGATCGTAAAGAGTGTTGGCGCGAGAACGCAGCCTTGCTTTACACCTGTGCCTATTGGGAAGGGCTCCGAGAGGTCGTTGTAGTGTCTGACTTGGCCTCGCTGGTCTTCGTGTAGCTGGATGATCATGCTGAGGAACCTTGGGGGACATCCTAAACGTTCCAAGATTTGCCACAGGCCTTTCCTGCTAACAGTATCGAAAGCTTTGGTAAGGTCGACAAAAGTCACATACAGACCCTTGTTCTGTTCCCTGCATTTCTCTTGGAGCTGCCTGAGAACAAATACCATGTCGGTGGTGCTCCTGTTAGCTTTGAAGCCGCACTGGCTCTCTGGGAGGAGTTCTTCTGCAATGGTGGGCACCAGTCTGTTCAGGAGTATTCTGGCAAGGATTTTGCCTGCGATGGAGAGCAGGGTTATCCCCCGGTAGTTGGAGCAGTCTGACTTTTCCCCTTTGTTCTTGTATAGGGTGATGATGATTGCATCGCGAAAGTCCTGTGGTAATTTGCCTTGTTCCCAGCAGGTGACAAGTACTTTGTGAAGTGAGCTATGTAGTACTGTGCCCCCATGCTTCCAGATCTCTGGTGGAATTCCATCAACTCCTGCTGCCTTGCCACTTTTCAGTTGCTTGATGGCTTTAACAGTCTCTTCTAGGGTGGGGATCTCATCCAACTCTGTTTTCACCGGTTGAAGTGGGGTGAGGTGGATTGCTGAATCTTGAACTACGCGGTTGGCACTGAAGAGAACCTGAAAATACTCCGACCACTGGTTCAGTATGGATGCCTTGTCTGTGAGGAGCACTTGGCCGTCTGCACTATGCAAGGGACTCTGAGCCTGATATGATGGACCATATGCTGCCTTCAGGGCTTCGTAGAACCCTCTTAAATCACCAGTGTCTGCACACAGCTGGGTTCTCTCTGCAAGCTTGGTCCACCACTCGTTCTGAATGTCTCGAAGCTTGCGCTGGAGGTTGCTACATGCAGCGCAAAAGGTTGCTTTTTTAAAACTTTATATAGGACACAGAAAAACACAAATTATTTTTTTAACTAAAAAAACCCTTAAAGTAAAATGCGCTTAAAAGATTAGCACTCTTGCACTATTTTGTCTATCTAACAGTTTCTGATAACTGACACCTCTTGCTTTGAATTATTGCATCAAAATCTGGAGACAATGTGCTGAAATAATCTTGAGTACGCTGTTCAGGTGTTGATCAGGTGTGTGTCTGTAAGTTGCAAGCCTACCTTTGATTTATTGACATCCATTACATAAATCTCATGGTCAATGCTTTGAGCCTAAGACCCAGGGGAAAACATGAAACGGGTGGGCATTGTGAGCTTTTGTACCTAAGCTGCTTCATGTGCTGGTCAGCCAATAGAGAAAACAGAGGCTTTGCTCTGTAGCTCCTGTGTGGTTGAACAAGCCTGAAAAAGCAAGCGGTGATGCAGAAGGAAGCAAGAGAGAAAAAGAAGGAAGCAGATGACTGTAGGGCCTGAGAGGAGCCCTCTAGGGGCTTGATCTGTCCCTTGGGCTGCATGTTTGACAGCCTGGGTATAAAGCATTTATTAAAGTAAAAATGTTCACAAGCATACTTTAGCACAGCTTAGGGTGAGCAAAGGATTCAAAAGAAATGGATAAAACACAATTCCTCTGTCCCTCTCTCTCTATATGCCCCATCAGATGTTAAACATAAGGCAAGCTCCTTAGCTTAGAAAGTTACCAGATCTTATACATGGTGTGTGTTTGTGTGTTGGGATAGTGCACACTCTACACCAGGGGTGGCCAACGGTAGCTCTCCAGATGTTTTTTGGCTACAACTCCCATCAGCCCCAGCCATTGGCTATACTGGCTGGGGCTGGAGTTGTAGGCACCCCTGCTCTACACAGTAGTCATGAACACAGGAGCACATGAAGCTGCCTTATACTGAATCAGACCATCGGTCCATCAAGGTCAGTTGTCAGATTGGAAGCGGCTCTCCAGGGTAGCAGGCAGAGGTCTTTCACATCACCTCCTACCTAGACATTTTGACTGGAGATGCTGAGGATTGAACCTGGAACCTTCTGTATGCCAAGCAGAGGCTCCACCATTGAGCCACAGCCCCTCCCTCATCATGGTAATAGTGAATGGGCATCTTTTAAACTCTTGAGAGAGATCCAGTGTCCAAGGTGGTCTTATTAAGAATCGTTATACAAAGCTTGACTGGAGTCCAGTAGCTACAACAATTCTTGAGTCATAAGCTTTCAGGAATCAAAAAATGTTTAAAGGTTCAGGAGGGGCACCCGTGTGTTTCTCCGTTGTTATGTCTTGAAACGTAAGCTAATGTACCGCATGGCGATCGCTACAGAGGCAACCAGGGGAAACCCACTGGTCCCTGGATGTAGCTCGCTAGATGCTTCGCCCATCAAGATCTGTGGCGGGAAGTTTGACTGGCCAGGATTGGACTGGTTAGACTGGGGGGCAGTTCTGGGGAATGTATATAAGCGGGACCCGGCCTGCGTGTTCTCTCTCTTGTAATGTACCACCGAATAAAGCATGTTGCCTTCAACCCATCTTGTCACTCAGTACATTACAGTGGCGATGAAGGTGGGATACTAACCAGGTAACTCCCGAAGAGGGACTTCGCAGACCTGGCTGAAGACGAAGAAGGCACACCGTCTAAGGAGACGGAAGCACCCGCCGCCGCAGCATCCATGGCTAACCCGGGTGAAACGACGGGTCATCTCAAAGAGTTCAACCCCGCTAAACCAAAGAGGTGGGAGACCTACACGGAGCAGGTCGATTGCTACCTTCGAGCAAACATGATAACGGACGACAGCCATAAAAGAGACATGCTCCTGAGTGTCTGCGGAGGGGCCACATTCGAGATTGCCAAGGGTCTCTTGGCCCCCGCGACGATCACAGAGAAGACATACGAGGAGATAGTCCGACTCCTTACTGGGCACTTCTTGCCCCAACCCTCAATCATCGCCCGCCGATTTCTCTTCCACAAGAGGGACCAAGAGGCGGTAGAGATGGCAGCCGAATACCTGGCCGCTCTCCACCAAATTGCGGGAAACTGTAGCTTCAACATGCTAGAGGAGGCCCTGAGGGACCGCTTCGCCTGGGGCCTGAGGGACAAAAGACTACAACAAAAGCTCTTCGCAAAGGAAGAGCTCACCCTCAAGGGCGCCTTCAACGAGGCCGCCGTGTTCAAGAGAGCCACTAAAGCTTTCCACAACCCGCAGGCAGAAGCTGTCCACCAGGAGGAGGAGAAGACACACCAGCTACGCCGCCAACCAGGGATGGGGCCGAGAGCGAACCAGCGGCCACGTGAGACCAATACGGCTGAAGGCCAGGCGGGTCCCGTTCACTCTGAAGCCCAAAATTGAAGCAGAGCTGGACCGTCTCACAGCCCAGGGAGTGCTGGAACCGGTTTCCTATGCCACATGGGAAACCCCGATAGTTACCCCAGTGAAGCCAAATGGGGACGTGCGCATATGCGCCGATTACAAGTTCACCATAAACAAGGCACTACAAGACAACCCATACCCCGTTCCAGTAGTTAGCCACGTTTTGGCAGCACTAGCGGGGTCTAAAATTTTTGGGAAGCTGGACTTGGCCCAGGCGTACCAGCAGCTCCCAGTGGATGCCGAGACGGCGGAAGCCTAGACCATAGTGACCCACAGGGGAGCATTTAGGGTGCAGCGGTTGCAATTTGGGGAGAGTGTGGCTCCGGGGGTCTTTCAGAGCCTGATAGATTCTCTCCTCGAAGGGATCCCCGGGGTGCAACCGTTTTTCAACAACATTTTGATCGCCACACCAGACGCGGAGGAGTTCAGCAATTGTCTGCAAGAGGTACTCCGCAGATTCCAGGCGGCTGGACTGAAAGTCAAGCGGAAAAGTGTTCCCTCGGGGTGCTGAGGGTGAAGTTCATGGGGTGTGCGGTGGACGCTGCAGGGATCCACCCGACGGCCGACAAGACCAAGGCCATAGTGGATGCCCCGGCCCCCATGTGCAAGGCGAAGCTACAAAGTTTCTGTTAGACATTGTACCTGCTCTAACTCACTTTTAGCCTATTGACCTGACTAACACCATCTTGTTTGCTATTACTAACCATGAGCCTGCAACTGTGCATTTCAAACGGGGAAGGAAGGTTGTAAATCCCATGGGAGGAATTTCTCACTTGGCATCCATAGGCTCTCCCAGCCTTTGAAGATGGCAAGCTTCAAGGTAACCAGCGGGGAGCCTTCCTGGGAATGAGATAAGGGAATGTGGGAACAGACAACTGTCTCTCAGGGTGTGAGAACGAATTCTTTGTTATGTTATCCTCTTCTACAAAAGTCCAAGAGTAACCTTGGAATGTATCAAACTCAATCTGCTTGTATCCCAGACCACTAGTTCTTGAATAAACGAATTAATTTTGCAGCAGAATGATTCGGACTCATTTCAACGTTCAATGTCTGACAGTTTCTTGGGGTTATTAAATTTTTTTCATTCATTTTTGCCCCACAAGGCGGCCATAGCAGAACCCCTCCATAGGCTCCTAGACAAAAATGCCCCATGGGTCTGGGGGAAAAAGCAGGCAGCCGCTTTTCAGGTGGTCAAGGGGCTCCTCGTATCCAATAACGTGCTCCAGCATTTTGATGAAGCCCTGCCGGTGATCTTAGCGTGTGATGCATCACCGTATGGGGTGAGCGCTGTCCTGGGTCACCAATTCCCGGACGGGAGGGAGTCCCGGTAGCCTATTACTCCAGGACCCTGACCCCCACAGAGCGCAACTATGCCCAGATTGATAAGGAGGCCTTAGCAATCATGGCAGGGGTGCATAAATTTAACGACTACCTATACGGTAGACATTTTACGATCGCCATGGACCACAAGCCGCTCCTGAGACTCCTCGCCCCAGACCGCCAGATGCCACAGATTCTGTCGCAGCATGTCCTGCAGTGGAATCAGTTCCTAAACTCTTATTCGTATGCCCTGGTCCACCGCACGGGCAAGGCGATGGGACACGCGGACACCCTCAGTCGCCTGCCATTGCCCTCCATGGACCCGGACGCGGCCCCAGCCACCATGTAATGCTCATTGAAACACTACCGGAGAGACCCCTCCATGCTGCCGAGGTAGCAAATGCCACGGGGCGGGACAAAATACGCAGGTTCTCGACTGGGTGGGAAGGGGATGGCCCAAGGGAAAACAGGCCAAAGAATTCAGGGCATTCACAACACGCATGGAAGAACTGTCCACTCACAAGGGGTGTCTTCTCTGGGGAAGCAGGGTGGTGGTCCCCCCCCCCCATTGCGGAAACAAGTGCTGGAGGCCCTACATGAAACTCATCCAGGGATTGTACAGATGAAGGCCCTAGCACACAGCTATGTATGGTGGCCAGGGATGGATGAAAAGATCGAGGGGTGCGTTCGAAGGTGCCAGGCTTGCCAGGAGTCCCAGTGCCCCTGTCCACCACTGGGAAGCCCATAGGAGGCCATGGTCTAGGTTACGCATTGACTTAGCGGGGCCATTTCAGGGCCAAACATTCTTCATTCTGGTGGACGCTTACACCAAGTGGTTGGAAGTTATCCCTGTAGCTTCAACCTCAATGGCGGTGGCGGTCTGGGCGTTGCACAGGGTCCTTTGCACGCACGGGATTCCCGACACCATCGTCTCGGATAATGGGACCGCGTTTACCTCCCGGGAATTCCAGGAATTCTTGCAGAAATATCTAATACAACACATACGGTCCGCCCTCTTCCATCCGGCCACCAACGGCCAAGTGGAGCGGATGGTGTGCACCACAAAAGAGGCCCTGGGACGCATACTGCAGAGGGACTGGGGCCACCGCCTGGCCACCTTCTTATTTGATAATAGAATCACCCCCAACCCAGTCACTGGGGTGAGCCCAGCTGAGTTGTTAATGGGGAGGAAGCTGATCACAAATTTAGACCGGTTGCACCCCGACCGGGCCACCGACCTCCACAGTTCCCCCGAGATCAGGGAGGTGGCGAGGGGGTTCTTCCCTGGGGATCCGGTGTATGCAAGGAACTACACAAGTGGCCCCAAGTGGGTAGCGGGCCAGGTGCTACGAGTGACCGGGTCCCGCCACTACGACGTCTCAGTGGAGGGGGGCCACATCCTGCGGAGGCATATAGATCAGATGCGCCGCCGCACCTTGCCGGAAGAGCCGGCTGTAGTAAGGAACGGGGATGAACCAACAGCCGCAACCACACCGAGAGATACCCCGCCCATGCCAACCGCTCCAACCATACGGGCGGAAGAGCAGCACCATGGCGGGGGCAACCCCACAGGAGTAGGGGCACCAGAAGGGCAACAGGTGGTGGACAGCCCTATGCCGGCGTTATCCCCACGCGGGGAAACTGCCGCCCCATCTGCCGCAGCAGCCGCGGCCCCGTCAGCCCTGGTGGCTGCTCCTACTCCACAAGTAACTCCAAGGAGGTCGACCAGGGAAGGCAAGGCCCCAGCATACTTGCAATACTGTATGTCCTGAACTAGGGGGAGAGGAGTGTTATGTCTTGAAACCTAAGCTAATGTACCGCGTGGCGATTGCTACAGAGGCGACCAGGGGAAACCCACTGGTCCCCGGATGTAGCTCGCTAGACGTTCCGCCCATCAAGATCTGTGGCAGGAAGTTTGACTGGCCAGGATTGGACTGGTTAGACTGGGGGGCAGTTCCAGGGAATGTATATAAGCAGGACCCGGCCCGCGTGTTCTCTCTCTTGTAATGTACCACCGAATAAAGCATGTTGCCTTCAACCCGTCTCGTCACTCAGTACATTACATCCGTCATTCACCGCAGCATCTCTTTTTCCAGAAAAAAAGCCCTGCATATGTCTTAGGTTGAGTTAGACTACTGGATTTTTAGGGTGTTCTGTTCAGAACTTTTAATGATTCTATGCTCTTTGTTGCTTTATTATGTTTTAGGTTGTAAACCTGCTTGCACAGGTTCTCTGCACAAGTGGTGCAGACATGTTCTGAATCAATAAACAAATAGATTCATCCAAGGAGAAGTTGCTCACTGATTTTGCATGGCTACTTCCTGTCTGAGAATAGGAAGTAGGCATACATTGTCCCAGTCATACTGATCTCCCAGATGTCTTACTGTGGTCCTAACATCTGTTGTCCATCCCTGGACCAAAGGAGGCTAGGTTGCAGCAGACGGGAACTAGGGCCTTCTCAGGGGCAGCGCAATAATTGTGGAATGCTCTCCCAGAGGCCATATAAGCGCCCTGCGGGACCTTTCTATGTTCCACAGGGTCTGTAAGACTGAACTGTTTCGACAGGCCTTTGAGAACTAACCGGGAGAGAGCTGCCACTCTACATCATAATAGAGTACCATGATCACCATTTACATTTATATTATATTATACTGATACAGCAGCATGAAATGAAACGGAATGTTTTTAAATATTTAAATGTTTTAAATAATTTTAAATTGTAGCTTTTTATTGGGTAAATTGTAAAAATGGATGTTGTTAGCCGCTCTGAGTCCGCTTGCGGAGAGGGCAGGATAGAAATTAAAAGTAATAAATAAGTAATAATAAATAATAATTGATCATTTTTTGTGTGATCCTGGGCCAATTCTGCCTTTGGCTTGCCTCCCACTTCCAAAGGGTCCCCTCATTAATCAGATCGTCATGGATATTGTGGTTATCTTAGGCAACATTTTGTTTTCTGTGCTGTCCTACGGTTCTGTGATTGTCACCTTGGTTAAAAACTCAAGCAAAGGCAATCGGGCAAAGTCCTTTTCCACCATCTCATTCCACTTGTTGGTGTTCACACTTTTCTATGGCCCATTAGCAGGGATGTATGCACAGCCAGAGGGAAAAACTGATTCGAATATCACTAAGACTGTAACACTCCTCTATGCTGCCTTAACACCCTTTCTCAACCCCATGATTTACTGTCTGAGGAATGATCAGGCGAAAGAGGCACTATTCTGATTATGGAGGAGAAAGGCGGTCTTTTTGAAAAGTAAAATTGACAGTGTAAAAAAGAGGAAAGGGACAGGAAAAATATAACAAAACATTCATGATTAGTGTATGAGAAAAAGCTGATCTGTACAATGGTGGATAACAAAGGGACTTAAACGGCACTATTATCTGAGCTCAGGAGATAGTCGGGGGATAGATGGTAGGTTTTGTGTCCCTGAATGCAGTGCTCTCTGGGGAACATGCAGAGAAAGACAGTCCTATAGATAGGCAGGCCCTTGACCATAGAAGGCTTTAAAGGTCAATACCATCACCTTGAGGTAGAGGCACCAAAATTGCAGCATAGCATCTGGTGCCTCTCCCCAAAATAACCTCCAAGGGGTCCAATTCTATGAGCCCCAAAACAAGGTGCTCCTATCCTTCATTATTTCCGAAAGAGGAAGGCATTTAAAAGGTTTGTGGTCTCTTTAAATGTGATGGCCAGAACTGACGGATAGTGAGTGGTAGCAGAGAGCCGTCCAAATAGGCTGATAAGAATGATTATGCCGACAAGAAGAGTCTTCACACCAGTTCTTCTAGAACTATCAGTCTATTTACAAATATTTACAGATAAGTGCAGTATAATTACAATCCAGACCTCCAAAGTGCTACACAAGACAATCATCAATACAGAGAGAAAAATACCTTGGTACTTAGCACTTTTTATAGCTCAGCCCACCAATCAGCAGATATGCTGACTCACTGTGACTACAGGCATTGCCAAGCATTGCATCTGCCTGTCCTGTGATCACAGTCACATGACCTCATCATTCTGACAGTAGATGATCTAGGATGCAGTAACTTTTAAGCTACTCAGTTACTGACAAGAACTCCTTTTTGGAGTTCAATTGTGCTTGTCACAACCTTGTTCCTGGCTCCACCCCCACAGTCTCCTGGCTCCACCGCTAAAGTCCCCAGATATTTCTTGAATTGGACTTGGCAACCCTAAGGCAGATGGAGCAGCCTGAGTTGGTAGAGCCCTGTCCCATTTGCCCTACTGGACCAACCTCCATGGATTGTCTGCCAATTTGAGTGGATGACTGCGAAGCCTAATATAGCAGTACGAATGGGAGAAGAAGATATTCATGCTGTGTGTAATGGTATCTCCTCATACACACCTTTTTTTCCTGGACTCAGAACTTCCAACTGCTGTAGCCCTTCCTCACAACCTTATCAACTCTATTGATTGATCTAGTTGCTTAAATTAGTCCAAAGAGAAACCTCAGGGGAATGATTGTGTGAAGAAATTTTTCCTCATGGCAGAAATAAGCAACCTATTTCTGAATTGAAAATATACTGATATTGTTCTAGAGGGACACAATCTCAAGGGCCCCCAAAGTTTTATTAGAAGCGTTCAGATGTCAATGCTTATTCATGCCTCCTCTTTCTTTCTAGCAAGACTGTCGCATGGAGCACCAACATCACAGCTGGGCTTCTTGGTAAAAAAGTACAGGATGTTGCAATAGTCACACACACCAGTTGTGGCAGAAGTTTTTGATGACTTTTCTCCTAGATGGAGCAGTACTTTCAAAGCTCTTGAGGTACAGTAATGGAATAACAAAGGCAACTGAAGTGGGACCTTGAATGGATGTAAAAAGTGATTGTGCTTCTTGAATGAAATTACAAAGATTTATGATAAGATTCTGGCTAGAAAAGAGAGATTCTGACTAATGAAACTGAGGGATCATGAGTTATTTCAGGGTTCTCAGCTGCATCCATAACTTAATTTTAAGGCATTATGAGCACCATAACTATTACAAACATTGGATTGCTGTTGGCTATGGATTTTGTAATTTGACTGATTATTTCATTGTATGGTATTGTTTTAAGTCTTATATCTCAATGTTCTTTTATTGGTTGTTAGACACCCTGAGCCTGTTAAAGAGAGGGCAGGATATAAATTTAATACAAGAAATAAAGAAATAAAAGTGCTTCTCTCCATTTGATCCTTTCAAAAATATGCAACCTCCAATGGAGGATTCTCAGGCTTGCCAGAACTTATTTTGTCAATTCTTGGGCAGATTACACAAAAAGTAAATAACCACTGACTGACTTCTGGGGTTTGGCGATAAGATCTTGTCCACATCTCCTAGCGGAAACATCACTCCTGCCTTATGCGGAAGATCACTCAAAGTTCATGTTTTGTTATTACCAGAGTGGTGGAGGTGCATCCCCTCTCTCCCTAACTGGATACCATGTCTCTTTATCATTTCTCTTTCTATGGAAACAAATCACCAGATAACAACAGGATATCGTATGCAATGATGATTCTATTCTCTAATTCCAGATGGAGTTCACCAACGGGACAGTTCAGGAATTCATTTTGCTGGGCTTTGAAGTTGGGCAGTTTCAACGACTCCTGCTCCTCACCTTTTTCACTCTTCTTTACATGCTCACCATAGCTGAGAACATCACCATCATCATGTTGGTGCATCTTGACACCCACTTGTCCCGGCTTCCCATGTATGTCCTGCTGAGCAACTTCTCCAGGCTGGAGATCTGCTATGTGAGCACCACTGTGCCCCGCATGCTCTTAGACCTGGCATTGTCCAACAAGATGGTCTCCTTCAGTTCCTGCTTCCTCCAGTTCTACATCTTCTGCTCTTGTGGCAGTACTGAATGCTTCTTCCTCTCTTCTATGGCCTTAGATCGGTACTTGGCCATCTGCCACCCACTGTGATATCCACAGATCATGTCCCCAAATTTTTGCTACATCTTAGTAACTGTTTGTTGGGTCCTTGGCTTCCTGGCATACATTGTCCCAGTCACACTGATCTCCCAGATGTCTTACTGTGGTCCTAACATCATTGACCATTTTTTGTGTGATCCTGGCCCAATTCTGGCTTTGGCTTGCCCCCCACTTCCAAAGGCTCCCTTCATTAGTCAGATTGTCATGGATATTGTGGTGGTCTTAAGCAACATTGTGTTTTCTGTGCTGTCCTACTGTTCTGTGATTGTCACCTTGATTAAAAACTCTAGCAAAGGCAATCGAGCAAAGTCCTTCTCCATCATATCATTCCAGTTGGTGGTCACACTTTTCTATGGCCCATTAGCAGGGATGTATGTACAGCCAGAGGGAAAAACTGATTCAAATATCACTAAGACTGTAACACTCTTCTATACTGCCTTAACACCCTTTCTTATCCCCCTGATTTACTGTCTGAGGAATGATCAGGTGAAAGAGGCACTGTTCCGATTATGGAGGAGAAAGGCGGTCTTTTTGAAAAGTAAAATTGACAGTGTAAAAAAGAGGAAAGGGACAGGAAATATTTAACAAAACATTCAAGATTAGTGTATGAGGAAAAGCTGATCTGTACAATGGTGGACAACAGAGGTACTTAAACGGCACTATTATCCGAGTTCTTCACATGTGCTCTCCTGCCTTCTTTGGTTTTACATACTCCAAGTCCTATTGTCCCTTTATAGATTTTCTGACTATCCCAGAAAAGCCTTCTTTTTAGCCAGATTTAATGTGCTCCCTCCTGCTGTTCTTAGTGGGCACTACATGAGAAAGCCCTATTCCAAGAGATTATGTGGTTGTGGATCTGGCTCTGTTGCAACTGTAAAACGTGTCTTTTTGTTTGCCAAGGTACAACTACTTAAGAAAACAATTTATCGACTTACTGATTTCCAATATTGATCTGCCTGTGGCAAATAAGCTCCAACTTTTGCTTGGTGGCTTTGATCTAACCATCCCAGTTTCAGTTGTATAATTTCTTCTGAGAGTGTTTAGATTTAAGAGACAAGAGGAGGATTTTAAGAAAATGGGAAAGGATGTTTTATGTTGTGCACTTTGCTGATTCTAAACATTATTTTGGAAAATCTGTAAAATCTATATTGATGAATTTTCTATTTCATTGCCATTTGCTTATGACCAAATGGTCTGTGAGCAAAATATATATATATGATATGAAAAGAAACAGAGGTACTGTTCTCTGTTCAATGTTTCCAACCCCTTTGTGCACTGGAAGACAACAACACACATTTCCACTAGAATACTATGTACGGTAGGTGCTTTTGAAGCATATATTCTGTAATAAATACAGTAAAATGAATTCTCCATTATTTTGTCAGCTCTCAAAACTGTATAATTCTTATGCATTCCAGCAAGTGCAATAAAAATAATCGTATGCAAAAATCACTATTGTTTCTCTATGTGATCTAACTGTAGGTAATGCTGATTTATATTTGTAGACATGTTATAGAGATGGTTTTAGTGTCATTGACTCAATACAGAATGGTTATATTTTGAAAATCAAATATTTGAAATGTGAACTCTCCCATTCTACCAAAAAATTCTCCCCAAAATCAAATAACTACTTGAGAGCCAGTTTGGTGTAGTGGTTAAGTGGCAGACTCTTATCTGGGAGAACTGGATTTCATTCCCCACTCCTTCATTTGCAGCTACTGGAATTGCAGCATAGCATCTGGTGCCTCTCCCCAAAATAACCTCCAAGGGGTCCAATTCTATGAGCCCCAAAAGAAGGTGCTCCTATCCTTCATTATTTCCAATAGAGGAAGACATTTAAAAGGTTTCTGGTCTCTTTAAATGTGATGGCCAGAACTCCCTTTGGAATTCAATTATGCTTGTCATAACCTTGCTCCTGGCTCCACACCCACGGTCTCCTGGCTCCACCACTAAAGTCCCCAGATATTTCTTGAATTGGACTTGGCAACCCTAAGACAAATGGAGCAGCCTGAGTTGGTAGAGCCCTGTCCCGTTTGCCCTACTGGACCAGCCTCCATGGATTGTCTGCCAATTTGACTGGAGATTGTTTCTCCTGCTATGACTAACATAGCAGGAGGAATGGGAGAAGAAGATATTCATGCTGTGTGTAATGGTATCTCCTCATATACACCTTAGCTGTGTCTTTTTTTCTATACTAAAAGGTTAAAGCTACTTTAGCCCTTCCTTAACAACCTACCGTAATCAAGTCAACTAGTACATCTGGTTGCTTAAAATAGTCCAAAGAGAAATCTCAATCAGACTTCAGACGTTTCTGTTTCTGAAGTGAAGACTTATTAATGTTCTTGGGGGACACAGTCTCAAGGGCACCCAAAGATTTATGAGAAGAATTAAGTCTTCAGTGCTCATTCATATTGCCTTTTTCTTTCCAGAAAACCTTTTGCATGGAGGACCAACATCACAGCTGTGCTGCTCGGTAAAAGTACAGTAAAGTACAATAGATTTCTCCTCCAACCCGATGCTGATAGAATATTTTTGATGATTTTTCTACTGGATGGAACAGTGCTTTCAAAGCTCTTGAGGTACAGTAAAGGGAACTATTACAGGCAGCAAAGGCAACGGAAGTGGGACCTTGAATGGCTGACAGAGTCCAGGGGAAAAAGGCATTTGTGCTTCTTAAAGGAAATTATGATCCTTGGTAAAATTGTGGCTAGAAAAGAGAGAATCTGACCAATAAAACTGAGGGATTGTGAGGTATTCCAGGATTGTCAGCTGCATTCATAATTTGTACTTAATTGTTAAGACAAAGTGCTTTCCTCCAGTTAGACTCTTCAGATTCCAATTTCATTCAAAGACATCCTGCCATCTTTATCTATGGACACTGCCATGTTATTTTTCTATGCTACTGAGGAATGAAGTATCTCTGAAAAATGTGTGGAGGTCCCTACCTGCCCGCAAGGAGGGTCTCTCATTCAGTGCACTGAACAACTGGAAGACCAGACATTTCCTCTCACAAAACCCCTTTTGATCATTCCCAGGTCTGTGAAAAAAATTAAAATGTGTTTTGATTGATTTCCCTTCTCTTCCTCTCTTTCCCCACTCCAACACCAGTTTCAGAGCATCTATCTCAACTAGTATTTGTATACTCTCATATGGAATGGAAACTTTTGAAACTCTTGCTGATGCTGACAATTTCTCTGTCGTCATCTCATGTTTCTTGGTTCTGGTGGAAGAGTTCCATTCTGTGTGTTCATTTTACACCTGGTGTTACACTAGCCATAAGTGGCGTGAGACAAGCCAGCTATTTCATGGTGAATTCTGTCCAATTCATTTCTTCTGAGGTGTTATAGAAAATCATGAAAATAGAAATCGTAAAGAGACAATCTGCTTTTCACATCCTCTAGTTTTGATGGCATGAGCTATGTACTTTGTAAACCTCTCACCTCATCCTAACTGGAAAGCACAAGATATATAGCAGTACTAGCAATACAGAATGTCTATTTAAGAGATTGGTTTATTAAGTATGCAGACTGATCACATGGTAAACCAGTGTGGCATGGCCATTCCTTTTGTAATTCACCTAGATTTAAAGAAGCACCAATTGGCAGAGGACTTTATTACCTTTTATGGCTATCCAGACCAAATGGCCAAGCCACACTGGTTTACCATGTGATCAGTCTGCATACTTAATCAACAGACTGCTGGTATTTCAGCCCACAATACCTGAGCCCCTCATCTGATGAAGTGTGCTTAAAGAGCACACGAAAGCTTATGTTCTGAAAAAAACTTGGTTGGTCTTAAAGGTGCTTCTTGACTCCTGCTTTGTTCAACATATATGCATACAAATAGATAAAACTTGCCAATGTGAGTCAAGACAAAAGAACCTTCTAAAAGGGTCTATAATCTGTACAAAAATAAGTCAATCTGTCTAATACAAATTTAAATTACAACACATTACTGTGTATAAGAAGAGCAGCCTGCAAAAACATTGCCACAGCATCAGTTGTGTCTCCATCTTTGTTGTTTAATAGATACAGCAGTTTATATGAATCGGGAAGCTCTAAGATGCTATCAAGAATTAACGATTAAATGCTACGCTAAATATTAACATAATAAAAGCATTCTAACAACACATGAGGCACAGTTTCAAGGGACCCACTTGCACATGAGCATGGTCTTTTAGCAAAAGATCTCCCAGTTAAAATCACTGAAGGGAGGGGCATGGAACCAAGCAAGAGAAAAGATTCTGCGTAATGCTGGAGTCTGAAGTTGGTAAAAGTAGCTAGCAGTGGATAAGATCCCATGACTAAGAGACAAGCATGTCGTTAGCTGCATTGTACAGTTCAGATAGCTCTACCTCAAATAATCTGTCCTTTATTGTTCACACCACTCGTAAAAAGCAACGTCACCCCAGAGTCGGAAACGACTGGTGCTTGCACAGGGGACCTTTCCTTTCCTTTCCTATTGTTCACATTGCCTCTAATTCTGAAAGGGAGAGAAGAGATTCAAAGGAAATATTCAATGTTCTTAGTTTGTTTTCGATATTCACCAGCCATGGGGAAATATTAGATTCTGTCAAGAATTGGCCACAGTAGCTAGAGGGCTCAGATCTATAGTGCAATTGAAGCCAAAATTTAAAGATCATAGACCTCGCACTTGTGGTCATAAAATTTCGCCACATTCCAGGCATAAGGCAGCATATGGTACGCAAGACGAAACACCCAAAATCTTCTGTAGAAAGCCTGATTGTACTTGTTCAACTGCTTTATTTATAGAGTAATTGAGGGTCAGTTTTCAAATTAAAAACTTTGAGCACAGCTGGAACATATTGATTCCCTTTTTCAGAGAAACAGTAGTGCAGAAGTTAGTTAACATTTGCTTTAGCATTATTAATTGTTACTCTGCATTGTTGGGTCCATGATGTAGTAGCCTGGAAATGTTACCGTAAGTATTTAAAGTGTATTACTTGCTTGAGCTCATGGTCACCCACCCTTCAAGTATATTGCTTCCTAGATTTGGAGAAGACTAACACTTTTGATTTCTCATAATTTAATTCTAATTGATTGATTTTACAGTACTTTTGGCAGCGATTTAATAGCCAAAGTAAAAAATAAATAACCATTGACTTATTTTGATTTCTGGGGTCTGGCACTTAGAACTTGTGAGCATCTTTTTGCAGAAATTTCATTCCTACCTACCTCATGCAGAAGATTACTCAAAGCGCATGTTTTGCTATTACTTTTTATAATTCATTATTTATAAGAACCTAGAGGAATAATACATTCTGTGAATTTAGGGAGAGGTATTTTTGTGTTTTCTACATTGTGCAGGGGGTTGGCCCTGGAGGTCTCTTTTAGCTCTATGATTCTATGACTAAATGGATGTGATCTGAAACGTGGACATCCCCTCTCCTCCGTAACTGGATGCCATGTCTTTTTAGCATTTCTCTTTCTATGGAGACAAATAGCAAGATAACAGTATATGGTATGCAATGATGACTCTGTTCTCTAATTCCAGATGGAGTTCACCAACGGGACAGTTCAGGAATTCATTTTGGTGGGCTTTAAAGTCGGGCAACTGCAACGACTCCTGCTCCTCACCTTTTTCACTATTCTTTACATGCTTGCCATAGTAGAGAACATCACCATCATAACGTTGGTGCATCTTGACACCCACTTGTCCCGGCTTCCCATGTACATCCTCCTGAGCAACTTCTCATGGCTGGAGATCTGCTATGTGAGCACCACGGTGCCCCGCATGCTCTTAGACCTGGCATTGTCCAACAAGTTCATCTCCTTCAGTTCCTGCTTCCTCCAGTTCTACGTATTTTTCTCTCTTGGCAGTACTGAAGCCTTCTTCGTCTCTTCTATGGCCTTGGATCGGTACTTGGCCATCTGCCACCCACTGCGATATCCACAGATCATGTCCCCAAATTTTTGCTACATCCTAGTAACTGCTTCTTGGGTCCTTGGCTTCCTGGCATACATTGTCCCAGTCACACTGATCTCCAAGATGTCTTTCTGTGGTCCTAACATCATTGACCATTTTTTGTGTGACCCTGGGCCAATTCTGGCTTTGGTTTGTCCTCCACTACCAAAGGCTCCCCTCGTTAGTCTGATTTTCATGGATGTTGTGGTGATCCTCGGCAACATCGTGTTTGCTGTGCTTTCCTACAGTTCTGTGATTGTCACTTTGATGAAAAACTCTAGCAAAGGCAATCGGTTAAAGTCTTTCTCCACCATATCATTCCACTTGTTGGTGGTCACGCTTTTATATGGCCCTCCAGCAGGGCTGTATGTAAACCCAGGAAGAGAAACGGATTCAAATGTCATTAAGACAGTAACACTCTTCTATACTGCCTTAACACCCTTTCTCAACCCCCTGATTTACTGTCTGAGGAATGATCAGGTAAAGGAGGTGCTGTTCCGATTATGGAGGAGAAAAACGGTCTTTTTGAAAAGAAAAGTGACCGTGTAAAAAAAGAGGAACATGCCACAGTACTCTCCAAGATAAAGCTGATGCAGTCAGTGCTAGACAACAAAGGCACAGATCGCTATTCAGTGTTTCTGACTCCTTTTGTGCACTGGAAGGCAACAGTACACATTTCCACAAGAATACTGTGCAAGCACTTTTCAAATTTATATAATGTAACATACAATAAAATGAATTGTCCATTATTTTATAAGGCACTCACAACTGTACAATTCTTATGCATTCCAGCTAGTTCGATAAATATAACTGTATGTGGAAATCATTCTTGTTTCTCTATATGATCTAACTGTAAGTAACGCTAATTTGTATGTGTAGACACATCATAGGGATGGTTTTACTGTTATTCACTCAATACAGAATGGTTATTTCCTAAAAATTAGATAAATACTTTTCTGAGTTTGAAACATGAATGATCCCTTTCTCCCCAAAATGCCATCGAGAACACCAGGGCTTTTTTAATAGAAAAAGCCCAGTTGGAACTCATTTGCATATTAGGCCACACCCCTAAAATCAGCACTATTCCATATAGTGAAATAGCAGGAACTCATTTGCATATTAGACCACACCCACTGATATCACAATTGTTTCACGTAAGCTTTTTTGTAGAAAAAGCCCAGGAGGAACTCATTTGCATATTATGCCACACCCCCTGCAACCAAGCCCACCAGAACTGTGTTCCTGTGCGTTCCTGGTCAAAAAAAACCCTGGAGAACATGATGGTGTTTGATTGTCCCTTTCCTAATACCTGATATGGGCAGTGGAGATGTTTTACTTCTGAAAGGCTTTCCTCCCTTCCTAACATAACAGGTCTCAAGGTTTGCATTTTCCAGGGTTCCTTGCATCCATACTAAGGACTTCATGCCCTGGGCCAAACTACTTCCCCGAGTCCCATTGCCAGAGTCCCTGAAACACAGAGCATCGTATCCTCCAATGCTTGTCTGTGAGGATGGAGCTGCAGCGGATGAAATTATCATCCAATTTTGAGAAGACATCTTGATGCAAATTCACAATGCCACTGAGTAATATAACAAGATGTATTTTATTAATGTAACTATGACCTGGATGACCCAAGCTGGCTTGATCTTGCCTGATCTCCAAAGCTAAACGAGGACACCTTGGTTGATACTTGGATGCGAGACCTACAAGAAAGTCCAGAGTCACTATGCAGTGGCGGACAATAATAAGCCACTTCTGATGCAGTAGTTGCGATAACATCTCTTTGCTGCAATCCCTGCTGCTTTATAGGTCTTTCCAGGGCTTTTTTTTTGTGGCAGGAACTCCTTTGCATATTAGGCCACATACCTCTGATGTAGCCAATCCTCCTAGAGTTTACAGCAGGCCCTGTACCAAGAGCCCTGCAAGCTCTTGAAGGATTGGCTACATCAGGGGGTGTAGCCTAATATGCAAAGGAGTTCCTGCCACAAAAAAAGCCCTGGGTCTTCTAAAGAGCACTGTAGCACCATCTGTCAGATTTAGTGTGAGATCTCTGCCAAGGTCATTCTAGATGTCTCCTGGACCTCTTCCAGTCACCCAGCCCTGTGACTTCCACAAGAGGTCAATGAGAGGTAAAAATTCAATAACTTCAAGGAGGTTTACAGTCCACATTCCCACTGCAACCTCGAGAGAACAAATATTTGGGATCCTACAGTTCCCCCGAGCATTTTGAAATCCTGAAGGATCCCTGACCCTTCACAAGCAGAGCATTGTATGCTGGGTCCCTTTCCGGTAGGGTGTCCTGGCCACTTTCACCTTTGCCCTTTGTAGCAGAATGGTCCTGCTCTGTCCTAGGCCCTGTGCTACTCTGCCCTCCAAGGCTTTCCTAACCACCATCACCACCTGCCCTTTGTAGGAATTGCCCCTGTGGTGGTCAGGACTCCCAACTTCCCTTCCAAGTTCTGAGGCCTTGCCCTTGCATCTACTCTGCACCTGGTTACCATGGGAACAGCTTACTGCCTTGAGCACCACTGGGGGAACAGCCACTTGCCAACTGACTGTCCTCTCCTTCCTCCTGGTACTCCTTCTAAAATAGGATGTCCAAGATGGTGGAGGTCTGTGTAGCACAGAGAACCACTAAAAAGATCAAAAGATATAAAGCAGGGACATCAAACTCATTTGTTATGAGGGCCAGATCTGACATATAATAATAATAACTTTTTATTTCTATCCCGCCCTCCCCGCCGGGGCAGGCTCAGGGCGGCTCACAACATAAAATACATTATACTTCAGTTTACTTATAAAATCACAGTTAAAACAATTTACAAATTATTAAAATTAACAATAACAATATCAACATGGTGCTAAGCGTTAGATCTTCAGCAGAATCCAGTAATTAAAAACATTTTCAATGGCACTTCCCGGTTTATCAGTGGTTGAAGGCTATTTTGAAGAGGTGGGTCTTACAGGCCCTACGGAATTGATCTAAGCATCGTAGGGCCCGCACCTCCTCCGGGAGTTGATTCCACAGCAGTGGAGCAGCAATAGAGAAGGCCCGGTCTCGGGTGGCCTTCAATCTGGCCTCCCTTGGCCCAGGGATATTCAGCTGGTTTTTTCCAGCTGACCTCAGCGCTCTCTGGGGCTCATATGGGGAGAGACGGTCCCTCAGGTAGGCAGGTCTTCGGCCATATAAGGCTTTAAAGGTGATAACCAGCACCTTGTAACGAACTCGGTATACCACTGGCAGCCAGTGCAGTCCGCGTAGCCCCGGCTGTATGTGCTCCCACCTTGGGAGCCCCAACAGTAGCCTAGCCGCCGCGTTCTGCACCTGCTGCAGCCGCCAAGTTCGGCACAAGGGCAGCCCCATGTAGAGGGCGTTGCAGTAATCTAATCTCGAGGTGACCGTAGCATGGATCACCGTTGCTAGGTCACGGCGATCCAGGAAGGGGGCCAACTGCTTCGCCCATCGAAGATGAAAGAACGCGGAGTTGGCAGCGGCTGCTATCTGTGCCTCCATTGATAGTGAAGGCTCCAGAAGAACCCCCAAGCTCTTGACCTTATGGGCTGCTTTCAGCAGCACACCATCAAAAGTCGGCAAGGGGATTTCCCTTCCCAGGGCACCACGACCCAAGCAAAGGACCTCTGTCTTCGTTGGATTCAACTTCAGCCTGTTCAGTCTGAGCCAACCTGCCACGGCTTGCAATGGTAGGTCCAGGCTTTCTGGAACGGAGTCAGGTCGGCCGTCCATTAGTAGATAGAGCTGGGTGTCATCTGCGTATTGATGGCACCCAAGCCCAAACCTCCGGGCAATCTGGGCAAGGGGGCGCATGTAGATGTTAAACAACATCGGGGAGAGAACTGCCCCTTGTGGCACTCCGCATACTAGTGGGTGCCTCCGGGACAGCTCCCCTCCAATTGCCACCCTTTGTCCCCGTCCATCAAGGAAGGAGGAGAGCCACTGTAAGGCCAACCCCCTTATCCCTGCGTCGGCGAGCCGGCGGGCCAGTAGCCGATGATCGACCGTGTCGAACGCGGCCGACAGGTCCAACAACATCAGCACCTCCACACCGCCTCGATCCAGATGCCGCTGGAGGTCATCCACTAAGGCGACCAGCACTGTCTCCGTCCCATGACCCGGACGAAAGCCAGACTGGTAAGGGTCTAAGGCGGAAGTGTCATCCAAAAAATTCTGCAGCTGTAACGCCACTGCCCTCTCTATGACCTTACCTAAAAATGGTAGGTTCGAGACCGGTCGGTAATTCGCCAATTCGGCCGGATCTGCTGTACTCTTTTTTAGGAGAGGGCGGACCATAGCCTCTTTCAGAGATGTTGGAAATTGCCCTTCCAAGAGGGATCTATTTATGATATCCCGTACAGGATATCTAAGCTCCCTCTGGCAAGATTTAATTAGCCAGGAGGGGCATGGGTCAAGATCGCAAGTTGTAGGGCGTACAGTTGAGAGAATTTCGTCGACTTCCCCAAGACTGAGCGCGTCGAAGTGATCCAAGATAACATCAGAAGACAGGCACGGAGCCCCGGGTTCTTGTACTGCATCCAATGTGGCAGGAAGGTCCTGGCGGAGCAACAAGATTTTATCTGCAAAAAATTTTGCAAAAGCCTCACAGCCTATTTCCAATTCTCTCATATTTGGTCTGCCTTGAGGCAGAGTGGTCAAATTCTCAATTATCTTAAATAATTGTGCCGGGCGCGAATTTGCAGATGCAATCCTAGTCACAAAGTAATCCTTCTTTGCGGCTTTGACTGCCATCTCATAAGACTTCATAAACATTCTATAGGATGTTCTTGTCGCTTCGTCACGAGTATGCCGCCACCGCCTCTCTAGTCGTTTGAGTCCCTGTTTCAGCTGGCGTAGCTCCAAGGTGTACCAAGGAGCCAGCCTACTTCGAAGGTGCAGAGGACGCTGGGGTGCAATCTCGTTGATGGCTCTAGATAGCCTGTCATGCCAGGTCTCTACCAGGCCATCAAGGGAATTGCTAGGGGGCCAGGGATCCCGCAGAGCCCTTTGGAACAGCTCTGGGTCCATCAGACTCCGCGGGCGAGCCAAAATAGGCTCGCTGCCCGTACAGGGTTGGGGTGGCACACCCACACGAGCCTTGAGGGCTAGGTGGTCTGACCATGGCACCGATTCTGCTGCGATACCGTCCACCAGAATCCCGGACGCAAAGATCAAGTCTAACATGTGCCCGGCCTGATGCGTGGGGGTGGTGACAAATTGGGAGAGTCCCAGTGTCGCCATGGAAGACACTAGATCCAGCGCCTGATTGGAGGCCATGTCGTCCACATGGACGTTGAAGTCACCCAAGACCATAAGTCTTGGGAACTCCAACGCCCAGCCCGCCACCGCCTCCATCAGGGCTGGTAAGGTGCTGGCTGGTGCGTTAGGCGGACGGTACACCAGCCAGATCGCCAACCCCTACCCCACTCCCCATGCCAGACCGGCACATTCCAAGCCCTCGATCGTTGGGGCTGGGAGAGCCCCAACGATCAACATAAATTAGAACTTGTCAGGCCAGGCCATGCATGCATAAAATGTAATGCCAGGTAGTACCATTGAACCACAGCCCCTCCCTCATCATGGTTATAGTGAATGGGCATCTTTTAAACTCTTGTGAGAGATCCAGTGTCCAAGGAGGTCTTATTAAGAATCATTATACAAAGCTTGATTGGAGTCCAGTAGCTACAACAATTCTTGCGTCATAAGCTTTCAGGAGTCAAAAAATGTTTAAAGGTTCAGGAGGGGCACCCGTGTGTTTCTCCGTTGTTATGTCTTGAAATGTAAGCTAATGTACCGTTTGGCGATCGCTACAGAGGCGACCAGGGAAAATCCACTGGTCCCCGGATGTAGCTCGCTAGACGCTCCGCCCATCAAGATCTGTGGCGGGAAGTTTGACTGGCCAGGATTGGACTGGTCAGACTGGGGGATAGTTCCGGGAAATGTATATAAGTGGGACCCGGCCCGTGTGTTCTCTCTCTTGTAATGTACCACCAAATAAAGCATGTTGCCTTCAACCTGTCTCGTCACTCAGTACATTACATGAAAATATATGCGTAATAGGAGATTTTAACGCCGTAAATTGCCCGAAATTAGATAGAAGCCCTAGAAATAATTAAAAAAATAAGGCGGCGGGAAGTAACATCCTCCTAGAGGTCTTTTATAGAATGGCGGATGAATTTGTTTTAGTGGATGTGTGGTGCACCATGAATCCAAACAAAAAGGATTTTACGTTTTTTTCGAACAGACATAATTCATGGTCGCATATTGATATGGTTTGGGCATCTTTGGGATTTATGAAATCAGTTGAAGATATAGAAATTCTTCCACGTACAACAGCGGATCACAATCTATTATGTTACATATGAGCTGTGGAAGGAAAAAAATGGGATGGAGAATGAATCCTAAACTAATGGAAAACAAAAAATTTATAGAGTATGCAGCAGAGGAGATGAAATATTTTTTTCAATCTAATGTACAGGAGGAGATATCTTATAATACTGTTTGGGATACAAGTAAGGCGTTCTTCAGAGGTTTAGTCATAAACTTTAATACCCATAAGAGACGTGAAAAAATAGAGTCTTAGCAGAATTGACAAATTCAATAAGGCATAAAGAAAGGCAATTAAAAGGAAACCCAACAACATAAGATTCATTTAATATTTTTGGAGGAAATGGAGAAAAAAATACGTTATGCCAAACAACAATTTTTTGAGAGTGCGAATAAACCAGGAAAATGGTTAGCATATAAGATTAGGAAAGAACGAGAAAGAAAAATTATAAAGCTGTTGAAAGATAAAGAGGGGAGGCGCAGATCGCTTTTAGAGGAAATGAAACTATAGTACAAGATTTTTATACGAAACTATATAGTGCAACGGATGTAAATAGGATAAAAAAAGAATATTTAATCAATAAACTATCTCAAAAATTAACAGAAGAACAGAAAATATTAATGAATAGCCCTTTTACGATGTTTGAATTAGAAGAAGCATGGAGCAAATTAAAGAAGAATAAAGCGGCTGGCCCAGACAGTATCCCAGCAGAGTACTATATTGTTTTTAAGGATAATATTATAAATCAGTTTAAAAGCTTAATTGATGAGGTGTGGCTATTAGCTAAGATGTCAGATTCACGGAAACAAGCGAACGTTGCTCTTATCCCAAAAACAGAAGAAGAGTCTGATGAGATTAGGAATTTACAGGCTGTATTAGGGATTAGGGATTTACAGGCTGTATGGCATGCAAATTTGTGGTACATAGAGAAAGCCCAAAAATATTTTAGAAACCACCTCATTCGAAAAGCACTCTATGATGTGTGGATAAAAATTAAAAGACAAATATATAATAAAACACCAAGGTGGATATCTCCAGAAGAAGCGTCAAACAGTCATGGAATTATAAAAAGGTGATAAGATACCAAGAGCTGTTAGATGAGAAAGATAAATTAAAGAAGAAGGAGGACTTGGAATCTTTAGGGATAAAATTAGATTGGTGGGTAATGACACAGATTGTTACAAAATATAATAAGGATAAAGCATTAGGTTTTACAAAACATAATTTTGATTTTGATAAAATAATATCTACAAATGAAGATAAAGTAATTAAAAAGGTTTATAACTATCTTACCCAAATAAAATTAGAAGACGAAACAGTGAAAGAAGTGATGATTAAATGGTCAAAAAATCTGGAGAAGAATATTAATTTAGAACAATGGTCCCTCTTCCGGAAAATTAATTATAAGATTATCAAACCTGTTAATTTTAGAGAAAATTTTTTAAAACTTTTCCATAGATGGTATATCAATCCAGTGCAACTGAATAAAATTAATACAGCAATATCACCCAATGTTGGAAATGTGGAACAGTGTTAGGCTCCTTCTTCCACCTTTGGTGGACATCTAAAATATCAAAAAGATTTTGGATAAAAATACATGGAATGCTAAAGGAGATTTTAAATATAGACTTACAACTTAAACCCGAGACAATGTTGTTATCACTAGTCAAAAATGAAATTCCACAGGAAGATGAATATTTAACGGTGTATATTCTCACAGCAGCAAGAATTGTATTTGCCAAATATTGGAGACAAATGAGATGTCCGGAGCAGGATGAGGTGGTGGGAAAGATCCTGCAAGCCGCAGAAATGGATATTTTATCCAATCTAATGAAAGGGATGTCGAAAATGGATGCTGAAAAAAAATGGGAAAAATTTTATAGTTGGTTAAAAAAAAAGTAAATTGGCGAGTTTAGAAAATTATGTTATATTAGTGATGAAAAGTAATGTTATAATTTTTTATGATTTTAATTAGGATGATTATTTAAAAAGTATTTAAAAAATTATAGTTTGTTTCACAACCAACCTCTTTTAGGATAAACAGTAAGATGACTATTGTGGTAATATTTTTGTCTGTTTTCTTTTGCTTTAATGATGTAAAAAGCTGGAAAATTTAATTGAAGTAATAAAATATTATATTAAAAAAAAATAAGAAGTATGCGGATTTCACCGATGTCTTTGAAGAGACAGAAGCCGATCAGCTTCCCCCGCACCGGCCCTATGACTGTGCCATTGATCTAGTACCAGGGACACCACTCCCGGCGGGGCACTTGTACCCAATGTCGGAGCCTGAGTTGGCAGCTCTGCGAGACTTTCTGGACAAGAACCTGAAACGCGGATTCATCCGACCCTCAATCTCTCCCCTGTCTGCCCCAGTCCTCTTCGTGAAGAAGAAAAGTGGGGAGCTTCGGCTGTGCAACGACTACCGGGCCCTGAACAAGATCACCATCCGAGACCGGTGCCCTCTATCCCTGATCCCTAAACTCTTGGATCGCCTAAGGGGGTCTAAATCTACACCAAGCTGGACCTCCGTGGAGCATACAATTTGGTGCGCATACGGCCCGGAGACGAGTGGAAGACCACCTTTGGGACCCGCTACGGGCAGTACGAGCACCTGGTGATGCCTTTCAGGTTGACCAACGCTCCCGCGGTCTTCCAGAGGTTCATGAATGACGTGTTCCGGGACCTGCTCAACCGCTTCGCGATCATATACCTGGATGACACCCTGATTTACTCCCACAGTCCGGCCCAACACACCGAAAACGTCCGCCAGGTCCTGCAGCGCCTACGAGCCCATGGCCTCTACACCAAACTGGAGAAGTGCGAATTTGACCTGCGGTCTGTCGAGTTCCTCGGTCATATTGTGTCACCATGGGGGATCCTCATGGACCCGAAAAAAGTAGAAGCGGTCCTACACTGGCAGGCCACTCAGAATCGCAAAGACCTGCAGCAGTTCCTTGGTTTCGCTAAGTGCTATCGGCAATTCATCCCAGCCTATGCATCCCTGACCACACCCCTGACTCAGCTATTCCGCCCCAAAGAACCCTTCCGCTGGTCCCCAGAGGCCGAGGACGCCTTCTCCACCCTGAAGACCCGCTTTGCCACCAGGCCACTCCTGAGGTACCCTGACGCCCAGCTCCCCTTTACGGTGGAAGCTGATGCCTCCAACGTGGCTCTGAGAGCAGTCCTATCCCAGCACGGGGAGCCATCCCAGCCACTCCAGCCCTGTGCCTATTACTCGCGCCAGCTCACTACTGCAGAGAGGAACTATACCATCTGGGAGAGGGAGTTACTCGCGATCAAGGCGGCTTTTGAGGTTTGGCGACATTACCTCGAAGGGGCTCACCACCCTGTTTAAGTACTCAATGACCACCGGAACTTGGAGCACCTCCAGACCACCCGCCGTCTCAACCAGCGCCAGATCCAGTGGTCCCTATTCTTCTCCCGCTTTGACTTCCGGGTCACATACATCCCCCATACCCAGAACCGGAAAGCGGATGCGCTCTCGCGAAAACCGGAATACGCACCTGCTTTGACTGAGACCGCGCCTGCTACGCCCATCCTGCCGCCCTTTGTGTTCGCAGCCACCTCCACTTCACCAGCGCTCGTGGAGGACATTCATGCTAGCCAAGCCAACGATCCCTGGGTCCAGCGACACCTCCAGGCACTCCAAGATGGCTCAACAGGCGAGTTCACAACTCGAGGCGGCCTCTTGCTACACAGCGAACGCTTGTATGTACCGCCCGGGCCCTTGCAGGCAGAAGTGCTACACCTGACCCACGACTCGTTACCTGCCGGGCACTTTGGACAACATAAGACCACCCACTTGCTGACACGGGAATTCTGGTGGCCACGAGTTCGCTCCGATGTTGCCCGATATGTCAGCTCCAGTGACATCTGTCGACGGGCCAAAAACATCCCAGCCAAACCCTCGGGATTGTTACAGCCCTTACCCACACCCTCTGGACCCTGGGACACCATCTCGATGGACTTCATCACAGAACTTCCGCGATCCAAGGGTCAGACTTGTATCTTGGTGGTTGTCGACCTATTTACAAAGATGGCTCACTTCATTCCGTGTCCAAAGCTTCCCACAGCTCCGGAGACGGCTCAACTCTACCTACAACACATCTTTCGACTGCATGGACTCCCAACCCACCTGGTCTCAGACCGGGGCACCCAGTTCTCCTCTCGATTCTGGCAAGCCCTCCATTCCAGTCTGGGTACTCAAGTGCACCTGTCTTCAGCCTACCACCCACAGACGGATGGTCAGACGGAGCACACCAATGCCATGCTAGAGCAATATCTCCACTGTTACACCTGTTACCAGCAGGACAACTGGACCACTCTGCTGCCCCAGCGGAGTTTGCATACAACAACGCGGTCCATTCATCCACCCAAATGACACCATTTGCTGCAACCTACGGGTACCATCCTCAGTTTTTTCCGACCATCCTGCCACCCACGACGGTCCCTGCCGTCGAAGCCTACCTGCAAGAACTCCACGCCAGCCAAGACTTGCTCCGCGAACAGCTACAACGGACCAAGGAAGCATATAAACTGGCCGCGGATCGGAAGAGCCAAGAAGACCCTCCCATACAGCCGGTGGATCGGGTATGGCTCTCCACTCACTACCTGCGTGGCCGGGTCAGTCTCACAAGCTAGAGGCCCGGTTCATTGGACCCTACCCCGTCATGGAACAAGTAAACCCTGTTGCCTTCAGGCTCCAGTTGCCACCCGACCTCCGCATTCACCCTGTGTTCCATCACTCCCTCCTGGTTCCAGCTGCACCCCCTGACCCAGCCCGGTCCCCTTCTCCACTGCCACCACCACCGGTGCTGGTGGATGATGAAGAAGAATATGAGGTGCACCAGATTCTGGACTCCCGGTACCATCGTGGGGGTCTCCAGTACCTGGTAGACTGGGAGGGATACGGCCCAGAAGACCAGTCCTGGAAGCTGTGGACTGCCTTCATGCCCCGGACCTGGTACAGCAGTTCCACACCGACCACCCCGACCTCCTCGGCCCTTCGACGGGGGGGGGGGGGCCTGGGAGGGATAGTGTCATGGGTGCTGGGGACCCTGCAGAAGAAGCCGAGCCTGCAGAAGAAACTGTGTCCCTGCCACCTGCACCAGTGCACCTGCCTCCTGTGGGAGAGGATCCAAGCCCCCCTGCCTCGCCCTCTCGGGTGGCTCGGGTGCGTGACCGCCTTCGTCAGGACCTCAGGGATCGGAGGAGAGCGGCACTCTCACAAGCAAGACGCTCCCTGAGCCCTGAGTTTTAAAAGGATCCTGGCCCTTCTGGGAGTGAGGATGCTTGAGTCTCAGCAGGATCCTGGCACCCTCTGAGTCAGCACTTAGCCCAAATCGGCAACAGGCAGCAGAGGGCTATATAGCTGTGGGCTTTGGGAGGAGGCTTTGTGGAAGCAACTAGTCACTTTCTTGACGTTCCAGCATCCACTTCGGTTTCTGACTTTGACTTCTGGACCCCCTGACATTGGCTTGGACTTCTGGACCCCCTGACCTTGGCTTGGACTTCTGGACTCCCTGACTTTGGCTTGGACTTCTGGACCCCCTGACTTCGGCCCCTGAACCCCTGATCTACGATACCAGGACTGTGATTCAGCTTTGGCGCATCGGACCCTCGTTGCTCACCCGCTACAGGCCTGGGACTGCCCCTGGACTTTGCCTGACCCGGCCCCAGCTCGTGACACAGACGCCACAGATTTTGTCGCAGCACATGCTGCGGTGGAATCAGTTCCTAAACTTTCGTATGCCCTGGTCCACCACCCGGGCAAGGCGATGGGACACGCGGATGCCCTCAGTCGCCTGCCGGTGCCCTCCATGGACCTGGACCCGGACCCAGCCCCAGCCCACCATGTGATGCTCATTGAAAAGCTACCGGAGAGACCCCTCCACGCCACCGAGGTAGCAAAGGCCACGGGGCGGGACAAAATACTCACGCGGGTTCTCGACTGGGTGGGGATGGCCCGAGAGAAAACAGGCCGAAGAATTCAGGGCATTCACAACATGCAGGAAAGAACTGTCCACTCACAAGGGGTGTCTTCTCTGGGGAAGCAGGGTGGTGGTCCCCCCCCCCCATTGCAGAAACAAGTGCTGGAGGCCCTACACAAAACTCATCCAGGGATTGTACGGATGAAGGCCCTAGCACGCAGTTATGTATGGTGGCCGGGGATGGATGAAGAGATCGAGGGGTGGGTTCGAAGATGCCAGGCCTGCCAGGAATCCCAGCCCAAACCGCCCAGTGCCTCTGTCCACCGCTGGGAAGCCCATAAGAGGCCGTGGTCTAGCATACACATTGACTTTGCGGGGCCATTTCAGGGCCAAACATTCTTCATTCTGGTGGACCAAGTGGTTGGAAATTATTCCTGTAGCTTAAACCTCAACGGTGGCGGCGGTCCGGGCGTTGCGCAGGGTCCTTTGCACGCACGGGATTCCCGACACCATCGTCTCAGATAATGGGACCACGTTCACCTCCCAGGAATTCCGAGAGTTCTTGCAGAGATATCTAATACAACACATACGGTCCGCCCCCTTCCATCCGGCCACCAACGGCCAAGTGGAGCAGATGGTGCGCACCACAAAAGAGGCCCTGGGACATATAGTGCAGGGGGTCTGGGACCACCGCCTGGCTGCCTTCTTATTTAATAATAGAATCACCCCTAACCCAGTCACCTTTGGCTTGGGGTGAGCCCAGCAGAGTTGTTAATGGGGAGGAAGCTGATCACAAGGTTAGACCGGTTGCACCCCGACCGGGCCACCAACCTCCGTAGTTCCCCCGAGATCAGGGAGGTGGCTAGGGGGTTCTTCCCTGAGGATCCAGTGTATGCAAGGAACTACGCAAGCAGCCCCGAGTGGGTAGCGGGCCAGGTGCTATGAGTGACCGGGTCCCGCTACTATGACATCTCAACGGAGGGGGGCCACATCCTGCGGAGGCATATAGATCAGATACGCCACCGCACCTTGCTGGAAGAGCCAGCTGTAGTAAGGAACGGGGATGAACCAACAGCCGCAACCACACCGAGAGATACCCCGCCCATGCCGAGCGCTCCAACCGCATGGGCGGAAGTGCAGCACCATGGCTGGGGCAACCCCCCAGGAGTAGGGGCACCAGAAAGACAACAGGTGGTGGACAGCCCTATGCTGGCATTACCCCCATGCGGGGAAACCACCACTTCAGCAGCTGCGGCCCTGTCAGCCCCGGTGGCCGCTCCTACTCCACAAGTAACTCCAAGGAGGTCAACCAGGGAACACAAGGCCCCAACATACTTGCAAGACTATGTGTCCTGAACTAGGGGGGGAGGAGTGTTATGTCTTGAAACGTAAGCTAATGTACCGCATGGCGATCGCTACAGAGGTGACCAAGGGAAACCCACTGCTCCCCGGATGTAGCTCGCTAGACGCTCCGCCCATCAAGATCTGTGGCAGGAAGTTTGACTGGCCAGGATTGGACTGGTCAGACTGGGGGGCAGTTCCGGGGAATGTATATAAGCGGGACCCGGCCCGCGTGTTCTCTCTTTTGTAATGTACCATCAAATAAAGCATGTTGCCTTCAACCCGTCTCATCACTCAGTACATTATATCCGTCATTCACCGTGCTATCTCTTTTTCCAGAAAAAAGGCCCTGCATATGTCTTAGGTTGTGTTAGACTACTGGATTTTTAGGGTGTTCTGTTCAGAACTTTTAATGATTCTATGCTCTTTGTTGCTTTATTATGTTTTAGGTTGTAAACCTGCTTGCACAGGTTCTCTGCACAAGTGGTGCAGACATGTTCTAAATCAATAAACAAATAGATTCATCCAAGGAGAAGTTGCTCACTGATTTTGCATGGCTACTTCTTGTCTGAGAATAGGAAGTAGGCATACATTGTCCAAGTCACACTGATCTCCCAGATGTCTTACTGTGGTCCTAACATCTGTTGTCCATCCCTGGACCAAAGGAGGCTAGGTTGCAGCAAACGCGAGCTAGGGCCTTCTCGGTGGCAGCGCCAGAATTGTGGAATGCTCTCCCAGAGGCCATAAGCGCCCTGCGGGACCTTTCTACTTTCTGCAGGGCCTGTAAGACCGAACTGTTTCGACAGGCCTTTGAGATCTAACCAGGAGAGAGCTGCCACTCTACATCATTATAGAGTACCATTTACATTTACATTTACATTACACTACGTTATATTATAGTGATACAGCACCATGAAATGAAATGGAATGATTTTAAATATTTAAATGTTTTAAATAATTTTAAATTGTAGCTTTTTATTGGTTCAATTGTAAAAATGGATGTTAGCTGCTCTGAGTCCGCTTGCAAAGAGGGCGGGATAGAAATTTAAAGTAATAAATAAGTAATAATAAATAATAATTGATCATTTTTTGTGTGATCCTGGCCCAATTCTGGCTTTGGCTTGCCCCCACTTCCAAAGGCTCCCCTCATTAGTCAGATTGTCATGGATATTGGGGTGATCTTAGGCAACATTTTGTTTTCTGTGCTGTCCTACGGTTCTGTGATTGCCACCTTGATTAAAAACTCTAGCAAAGGCAATTGGGCAAAGTCCTTCTCCACCAATTCCACTTGTTGGTGTTCACACTTTTCTATGGCCCATTAGCAGGGATGTATGTACAGCCAGAGGGAAAAACTGATTCAAATATCACTAAGACTGTAACACTCCTCTATGCTGCCTTAACACCCTTTCTCAACCCCATGATTTACTGTCTGAGGAATGATCAGGTGAAAGAGGCACTGTTCCAATTATGGAGGAGAAAGGCGGTCTTTTTGAAAAGTAAAATTGACAGTGTAAAAAAGAGGAAAGGGTCAGGAAAAATATAACAAAACATTCAAGATTAGTGTATGAGGAAAAGCTGAACTGTACAATGCTGGACAACAGAGGGACTTAAATGGCACTATTATCCGACCTCAGTCGCGTGTGCTCTCCTGCCTTCTTTGGTTTTACATAATCCAAATCCTATTGCCCCTATATAGATTTTCTGACCATCGCAGCATACAGAAGAGCCTTCTTTTAAGCCAGGTTCAATGTGCTCCCTACTGCTGTTCTTAGTGGGCGCTACATGAGAAAGCCCTATTCTGAGAGATTATGTGGTTGTGGATTCAGCTCTGCTGCAACTGTAAAACACGTGGTTTTTTGCTTGCCAAAGGTATAACTACTTAAGAAAACAGTTTATCGACTCACTGATTTTCGATATAGATCTGGCTGTGGCAAATAAGCTCCAACTTTTGTTTGGTGGCTTTGATCTAAGCATCCCAGTTTCAGTTGTAAAATTTCTTCTGAGAGTGTTTAGATTTAAGAGACAAGAGGATGATTTTATGAAAATGGAAAACGATGTTTTAGGTTGCGCACTTTGCTGATTCTAAACATTTATTTTGTAAAATCTGTAAAATCTATATTATTGATGAATTTTCTATTTCATTACCATTTTTATGACCATATAGTCTGTGAGCAATAAATATATATATGATATGAAAAGAAAAAAGAGTTGCTGCTCCCTGTTCAATGTTTCCAACCCCTTTGTGCACTGGAAGACAACACACATTTCCACTAGAATACTATGTAGGTGCTTTTGAAGCATTTATTCTGTAATAAATACAGTAAAATGAATTCTCCATTATTTTGTCAGGCACTCACAACCGTATAATTCTTATGCATTCCAGCAAGTGCAATAAAAATAATCGTATGCAAAAATCACTACTGTTTCTCTATATGATCTAATTGTAGGTAATGATGATTTATATTTGTAGATATGTTATAGAGATGGTTTTAGTGTTGTTGGCTCAATACAGAATTTTTATATTTTGAAAATCAAATATTTGAAATGTGAACTCTCCCATTCTCCCAAAAAATTCTCCCCAAAATCAAATAACTACTTGAGAGCCAGTTTGGTGTAGTGCTTAAGTGGCAGACTCTTATCTGAGAGAACCAGGTTTGATTCCCCACTCCTCCACTTGCAGCTGCTGGAATGGCCTTGGGTCAACCAAAGCTCTCACAGAGCTGTCCTTGAAAAACGGCAGCTGCTGTGTGAGCTCTCTCACCCCCACCCACCTCACAGGGTGTCTGGTGTGGGGGCGAAGGTAAAGGAGATTATGACTGCTCTGAGATTCAGAGTATAGAGTGGGATATAAATCCAATATCTTCTTCTTTTATTTTTCTGAGTTTGAAATGTGAACTATCCCATTCTCTCGCGCCAACTCTCTTTACGATCTTCTTTAGCATGATGCTTCAAAGAGCCGCAGTAGATCTAAATGATGACAATGGTGTCTACATCCGCTATCATACCGATGGCAGCCTGTTCAACCTGAGGCGACTAAAGGCCCATTCCAAGACAATGAAAAAACTTATCTGAGAGCTACTGTTTGCTGACGATGCTGCACTTGTCTCCCACTTGGTATCAGCTCTGCAGCATGTGACGTCCTGCTTTGCAGAGGCTGCCAAGCTATTTGGCCTAGAAGTTAGTCTGAAGAAGACAGAAGTTTTCCACCAGCCTGCACCCCAGGAAGATTATCATCCTCCCTGCATCACTGTGGGTGGATCAGTTTTGAAGACAGTCCAGCAGTTCAGCTACCTGGGGCGCATCATCTCCTCAGACGCCAAGATCGACAAGGAGATAGACAACAGGCTGGCAAAGGCAAACCGTGTATTCGGCCGACTGCACAAAAGAGTGTGGAGCAACAAGCATCTGAAAAAAGGCACAAATATCAATGTTTATAAAGCGGTTGTGATGACGACCCTTATCTATGGCTCCGAATTGTGGGTTTTATACGATCATCACCTGCGACTCCTTGAGCGCTTTCATCAGCGCTGCCTTCGCACCATCCTCAACATCCACTGGAGTGACTTTGTGACCAACATTGAAGTCCTCAAGCGGGCGGAGGTTATAAGCATTGAGGCACTGCTGTTGAAGACGCAGCTGCGCTGGGCAGGGCATATTTCCAGGATGGAAAACCACCGCCTTCCCAAGATTGCCCTGTATGGTGAACTTTCCACCAGCCATCGAAATAAAGGGGCACCAAAGAAGAGATACAAGGACTCCTTGAAGAAATATCCTGGTACCTGTTGCATCAACCATCACCAGTGGTCTAACATAGCCTCCGATCGCAAAGCATGGAGGCACACCATTCACCAGGCCATCTCTTTCTTTGAGAACGCACGTATAGCTGGTCTTGAGGACAAAAGGAGATTGAGGAAGAATTGCACTGCTACATCATCAACCCCAAATCAGACTTTTCCCTGCAGCCATTGTGGCCGGACCTGCCTGTCCCGCATTGGTCTTGTCAGCCACCAGCGAGCCTGCAGCAGACGTGGACTACTGCACCTTTCTTAAATCTTTGTTCATGAAGTCAAGCTGTGAAGAGAGAGAGAGTATATTGGGAAAGCTATCAAAGGTGCTGTGGTCCCCGACCTACAAACTGAGTTTATATCCATCTGAAAGCAAAACAAAAACCCCGAAGAGACTAGTATTGAGAAATCCATATTACACCCACCCCTTGAGTTCCATAGCCGTGAGGTAAAATTCAAAAGGAAGAACTGAGGCGGAAGAGGGGCTGGGGTAGCCATAAGCCGCATATAGAAGCGATACAGTGAGACCGCGAGGCCGCTGTTATAAGTGGTTGCCAGCGTCGGGATTTCAAAGAAAAACCCAAAAATAAGTGTCACTAGGACACACAGAAAGTAGAGGGACACTGCAGTAAAGGAATTGACAGTTTTGTGAAAAATTCTTGTCAGAAATGGCTCCTCCTAAGAGAACTACCACAGCCACTGGGGATGGGCAGACACAAGAAGAGATTCCTGAAAAGAATCCTAGTCAGAGCATGGAGGCTATGAAAATGCGGTTAGAATTGGCCAGAATAGAATCCGAAAAAGAAATTCAGATTGCCAAAATTCAAGCAGAGAGAGAAAAAGAAATACAAATGGCTAGACTAGAGGCAGAAAGAAAGAACAGAGAACGCGAGAAAGGGAAAAAGAGAGAGAACATGAGGAAAAAATGTGCAGTTTGAAACTCCAGGAGATTCAGGCGGGGCCAGAGTTTCAACGTGACACTAGAAGTGAAAGGCGCCTCACAGTTGAACAAAAGAAATTCCCCAAGTACCAAAAAGGGGATGATGTAGAATCTTTTTTATTTAATTTTGAAAGGACCTGTAAAGATTTAAAAGTTGCTGATGAGGAGACCTCTGATTATCAATTATACAAGGAAAGAGTGAGAGTTCACTTTGGCTTGACAGCAGAGCAAAGTAGGAAAAAATTCAGAAAAATCAGAAGAAAGCCTGGAGAAACATACTCTCAACTAGGTTGTCGGTTAGACAGAGCCCTGGACAGATGGGTAGAAGGGAGTAAAGTTTCCACATTAGGAGACTTGAAAAACTTAGTTGGCTTGGAACAGTTTTATAACCAAGTCCCCTCTCAGTATAGGTGGGTTCTGAGAGATAACAAATTGAAAACAGTAGAAGAAGCAGCTGTGATTCTAGATGAGATTGAATCAGATCTAGGTAGATCAATGTGGACTGCTCCAAATAAAAAAAACCTAAGTCTGGAACTCTCCAGAAAAGTCTGGGGCAGGTAACAACAACCCTGCAAGGCGGTACAGTCCACCTCCATATAAAAAGACGGAGGCTGCTTGTTTCCAATGCGGAGAAATAGGGCATTATGCTAGATCCTGTCCAAGGAAGGACAAAGGGAAAAAGACACCACAAAATAAGGCAGTTAAAGTGGTGCAGTACCTAAAGCAAGAGGCAGATACAAAACCCTCACTTCCAGAGAACACACCACCAGAAAAACCCACTAGTGTTCTGAAGGTATGGAAGGTGCAGGAAGGCTTGAGTGAGGAGTATACTGAGACTGTGACAGTAAATGACCAGGAGGTCAAGGCTTATAGAGACACAGGGGCGCAGGTTTCCCTGATACAGCCAAGCTTAGTACAAAGTCATCAGTATTTACTAGGGAAATCATACACCATAAAAGGCATTAGAGGACCTGCATTTGAAGTGGCCCTAGCAGCAGTTCCAATCAAGTACAAAGAGTTCCAAGGCGATTGGATAATAGGAGTCCTAAATGATATAGGAACCTCGCTTTTAGTAGGCAATGATTTAGCTTCTGAGTTAAAGAGACAGCAAGCTAATCCAGCAAACATTGTTATGAGAAGCAAGCCAAAACCAGCAGCTGATGTGTTGGTACAGCAACCAGAAGAAGAGGAAACAGTGTTGCAGACCATCCCTGCTGCAGAATTCCTCAGAGAACAGCAACAGGATGACAGCCTGAAAGAACTATGGCAGAGAGCTGGGGTGAGTAATACTGAGATCACAATTGAACATCCGTGCCAATTTAAAGTGATAGACCAAAAGCTATACCGAGTAGCATTAAAAAGAAAACATAACATAGTATGGGAAAGAAAGAAGCAATTAGTCCTGCCAAGAAAGTATAGGATGCAAGTGTTGGATTTGGCTCATGCATCACCCATGGCCTCTCACCTTGGCATCAATAAGACAAGGGACCGAGTGCAAGAACGGTTCTCTTGGCCAAATATGGGCAAGGACATAGGGCTTTTTGTAAATCGTGTCAGGCCTGCCAATTGGTGGGGAAAGCCCTAGATAAAACCAAAGGTCTATTACAACTAGTCCCTATAGTCATGGAAGCCTTTGGGAAGATAGGAGTAGATATCGTTGGTCCTATCTCCAGAGTGACCAGAAGGGGAAACAAGTACATCCTTACCATCATAGACTATGCCACTAAGTTTCCAGAAGCGGTTCCACTTAAGGACATTGAGGCTAAAACCGTGGCGGAAGCCCTGTTGAATGTGTTTGCAAGATTGGGTTTTCCGAAAGAGATGGTGACTGATTTAGGCACCACATTCATGTCAAATGTAATGCAAGAACTGTTGAGAGCTTGTGGGATCCAGCATGTGACCACAACAGCATACCATCCACAAGCAAATGGCCTAAATGAAAGATTTAATGGCACCCTGAACCATATGCTGAAAACCTATGCATACAAGCATCCCAACGATTGGGACCAGCGGTTGCAACACCTGTTCTTCAGGTACAGGGAGGTACCCCAAGAAAGTTCCGAGTTCAGCCCATTTGAACTCTTGTATGAAAGATAAGCCAGAGGACCCCTTGATGTTCTGAAAGAGGCGTGATCCAGGAACGAGGACATCCAGGAGGCAGATGTCATCTCTTACCTATACGAACTACAACAGCATCTGCAGGAGGTGAGGACGGCTGCTGCAGACAACATGAGAAGATTGCAACGACGGCAGAAACAGCGGTACGACTTCAAGTCCAGAGACAGAGAGTTCAAGCCAGGAGACAGAGTACTGGTTTTGAAACCCAGGAAGAAGAACAAGTTAGATGTGGCCTGAGAGGGACCTTATACCATCGCCCATAAGGTCTCCAACGTGAACTATGTAGTAAATCTAAGTGAGAATGGTGAACAATGTAAAGTATTCCATGTAAACATGTTAAAGCCTTATTTTGATAGAGGTAATTTAGTTTTAATAGCTAAGAAGGGAATGTGTGTGGGAACTGAATTGTCGGGTTGGGGGGAAATATCCCAAGAAGTTACCATCAATGAGGTTCAGTTCGCCCCTTCTCTTATGGGAGAACAAAGAGGCCAATTACAAGCCATATTGGGGAAGTACAGAACGATTTTTTCAAATGTACCAGGTAAAACAAACCTAGCATATCACAAGATTGACATAGGGGATTCACGACCTGTAGCACTCCAACCGTATAGAGTGATCAGCCCAAATGCCAAGTATGTACAGCAGGAGGTAGAAGAAATGCTGAATTTGGGTTTGATTGTACCATCGGAAAGTCCGTGGGCCTCACCTGTAGACCTAGTACCCAAACCGGACAAAACCATAAGGTTTTGCGTGGGCTACAGAAGATTAAATAAGATTGCAGTACCTGATGCATATCCAATGCCTCGCATAGATGAGTTGGTCGAGACAATTGGAGCTGCCACTTTTATTACCACCTTAGACTTAACAAAAGGTTATTGGCAGGTAGCTATGGATCCTAAAGATCAGCAGAAAACAGCTTTTGTAACCAAAGAGGGACTCTTTGAGTTTACAGTATTACCATTTGGGTTAAGGAACGCTCCCTCCACGTTCCAAAGATTGATCGATAAGATGTTAGTAGGACTTAAGGAATTTGCTCTAGCATATATTGATGATATTGCTGTTTACAGTGCTACATGGAAAGAACATTTGCAGCATGTGGCCATTGTGTTACAAAGAATAAAAGATGCGGGTCTCACCATCAAAGCATCTAAGTGTCAGCTAGCCATGGCCCAGGTTAAGTATTTAGGGCATGTGCTAGGAGGAGATAAGATAAAAGCAGATTGGGGAAAGGTGCAAGCCATACACGAGTGGCCCAGACCCCAAACAAAGAAACAAATTAGAGCATTTTTGAGCGTAGTAGGATACTACAGAAGATTTATACCTGAGTTTAGCACAGTAGCAGCACCGCTATGCGAGTGTACAAAGAAGAAGAACCCTGATCCAGTAAACTGGAATGCAGAGTGTCAAAAAGCTTATGAACAACTGAAAGTGGTTCTGACCACTGAACCAGTGTTAAGAACTCCAGAGTTTTCCAAGGAGTTTACCCTCTTTACTGACGCATCTAATGTTGGGATAGGTGCAACATTAGGTGCAACAGGGAGAGGAAGGACAATACCATCCAATTCTGTATTTAAGTAGAAAATTGTTAGACCGAGAGCAACACCTTTCAGTGATTGAAAAGGAATGTTTACCAATTGTATGAGCAGTAGGAAAGTTAAAACCCTACCTATGGAGAAGAAAGTTTATACTATGTACAGATCATTCTCCCCTGAAATGGTTAAACCAGGTGAAGGATACAAACAATAAACTAATAAGGTGGAGTTTACAGCTCCAGGATTACAATTTTGACATACAGCATATCCATGGAAAGCAAGATGACTACTGTATTTACCCATACAAGAAGAGACCCTTTCCCTGTTCAGTGTTTATTGGATTGCTCAGGTAGGCAGCCCCAAATTAGTCAAAGGTTATGGAGGGTCACGGTGGAGCTTGCCATTTTCCTAGTAGAGACTGCATCAAGGGATTTCACAAAGAACTCTTTGTGAAATGGAACAAAGGTCTTGCCATGCAAGAGGAGGCTCTTGACAACACAACACCACCAAATTTCAAATGCAGTGTTATGTAGATCCCTTTGTACAAACGAATAATTTGTTGTTGTTAATGACAGTCCCAGATGTATGATTTTCATGTGCTCCATGAAGTAGGCACCACAAATTTGTCCTCACTATTTTACAGTGAATTTTAAATGCCACAAGGCCCTGATGTGCCATTGGTTTATTGTATGGAGCTCTTGTAGAGTTCTGTGCCACACCAGATCAGGGCCTTGTGGATTTTGGTACTATTTGGAGGATTTTGCGTGGCTCAGTATGGCTTCTACCCCTCAAAACATACATGGAATTTACAACCACATGCTAGTTTTCTGCATGCATGGATTTTTATGATTCTGTAGCATTGCCCCTTTCCACATTTGATTTCAGATAATGATCCACACACATTGAAAATAATGGAATAATAAATATATAGCTCAGGAAAACAGCAGTTACCTGTGGAAATCACCTGGGAGCAGCCTATCTCCAGAGAGAGAGCTTGTTTTGCTGAGTAATTAATAATAATATAATAATAATAAATTTTTATTTGTATCCCGCCCTCCCCGCTGAAGCAGACAATTATATTGTCCTTGAGGGACAGGGCCACCAGATACTTATATACTCTTCCTTCCTATCAAGTCTACCCAATACCCCACTATTGTACACCCCAAGGACAATAAAATTGATGTGCCAATGGTTTATTGTATGGAGCTCTTGTAGAGTTCTGTGCCACACCAGATCAAGGCCTTGTGGATTTTGGTACTGTTTGGAGGATTTTGAATGGCTCACTATGGCTTCTACCCCTCAAAACATACATGGAATTTACAATCACATGCTAGTCTTCTGCATGCATGGATTTTTATGATTCTGCAGCATTGCCCCTTTCCACAGAAAGAACATCAGTGGAACAGAGTGACGGGTGACCATGTTTTTGGAGAAGAATCTTCCTTCACTTTTGCTATTATCACAGAATTCAGCTGCATGGCCATAATGTATTGCATTTGATTTCAGTTAATGGTCCACACACATTGAAAATAATGGAACAATAAATAAATATACAGCTCAGGAAAACAGCGGTTACCTGTGGAAATCACCTGGGAGCAGCCCATCTCCAGAGAGAGCTTGTTTTGCTGAGTAATTATATTGTCCTTGAGGGACAGGGCCACCAGATACATATACACTCTTCCTTCCTATCAAGCCTACCTAATACCCCACTACTGTACACCCCAAGGAGGCACAAGAAATAGCACATGTGCTATGGTGTATCATCTTCTGGATAAAGCATCACATTGAATACTATTGAAGTGCAGAAAAGGGATCTCCAAGGCATATAGGGAGAGCTTACAGGGCTCTCCGTACAGGGTCTACTGTAAGCTCCTGGAGGATTGGCTACATCAGAGGTGTGTGACCTAATATCCAAAGGAGCTCCTGCTAGAATTCCACCTCTGGATGCCACAGAGGAGGGAGGGGTCCCCAATATGGTGCCCATAGGCATTACGATGCTCACCAAAGTTTATTTATTACTTTAGATTTCTATCCTGCCCTCTCCGCAAGCAGACTCAGTTCTGTCAGACAGTCAGTTCAAACATCTACAACATCTCTCCTGGCTTAGATGCTGAAGGCCTGTTGAAATAGTTCAGTTTTGCAGGCCGTGCAGAATTGAGAGAGATCCCGCAGGGATCCCGTGTGGAACACAGTCTGGCCTACCTTGGTCAGGAGATAGATAGTAGGTTTTGTGTCCCTGAATGCAATGCTCTCTGGGGAACATGCAGAGAAAGACAGTCCTATAGATAGGCAGGCCCTTGACCATAGAAGGCTTTAAAGGTCAATACCAACACCTTGAAGTAGAGGCACCAAAATTGCAGCATAGCATCTGCTGCCTCTCCCCAAAATAACCTCCAAGGTGTCCAATTTTATGAGCCCCAAAACAAGGTGCTCCTATCCTTCATTATTTCCGATAGAGGAAGGCATTTAAAAGGTTTGTGGTCTCTTTAAATGGGATGGCCAGAACTCCCTTTTGGAGTTCAATTATGCTTGTCACAACCTTGCTCCTGGCTCCACCCCCAACATCTCCTGGCTCCACCACTAAAATCCCCAGATATTTCTTGAAATGGACTTGGCAACCCTAAGGCAGATGGAGCAGCCTGAGTTGGTAGAGCCCTGTCCCATTTGCTTTACTGGACCAGCCTCCATGGATTGTCTGCCAATATGACTGGATGACTGTCAATCCTAACATAGCAGGAGGAACGGGAGAAGAAGATATTCATGCTGTGTGTAATGGTAACTCCTCATATACACCTTTTTTTCCTGGACTCAAAAGTTCCAATTGCTGTAGCTCTTCCTCACAACCTTATCGACTCTATTGATTGATCTAGTTGCTTAAATTAGCCCAAAGACAAACCTCAGGGGAATGATTGTGTGAAGAAATTTTTCCTCATGGCAGAAATAAGCAGCCTATTTCTGAATTGAAAATATACTGATATTTTTCTAGAGGGACACAATCTCAAGGGCCCCCAAAGATTTATTAGAAGCATTCAGATGTCGAAGCTTATCCATGCCTCCTCTTTCTTTCTGGCAAGCCAGTCGCATGGAGCACCAACATCACAGCTGGGCTTCTTGGTAAAAAAGAACAGGATGTTGCAATAGTCACAAACACCAGTTGTGGCAGAAGCTTTTTGATGACTTTTCTCCTAGATGGAGCAGGACTTTCAAAGCTCCTGAGGTACAGTAACGGCAATAACAAAGGCAACTGAAGTGGGACTTTAAATGGATGTAAAAAGCGATTGTGCTTCTTGAAGGAAATTACAAAGATTTATGATAAAATTATGGCTAGAAAAGAGAGATTCTGACTAATGAAACTGATGGATCATGAGGTATTCCAGGGTTCTCAGCTGCATCCAATTTAATTTTAAGGCATTATGAGCACCATAAGGATTACAAACCTTGGATTGCTGTTGGCTATGGATTTTGTAATTTGACTGATTATTTCATTGTATAGTATTGTTTTAAGTCTTATATCTCAATGTTCTTTTACTGGTTGTTAGCCACCCTGAGCCTGTTAAGGAGAGGGCAGGATATAAATTTAATACAAGATATAAAGAAATAAAAGTACTTCTCTCCATTTGATCCTTTCAAAAATATGCAACCTCCAATGGAGGATTCTCAGGCTTGCCAGAATTTATTTTGTCAATTCTTGGGCAGATTACACAAAAAGTAAATAACCATTGACTGACTTCTGAGGTTTGGAGCTAAGATCTTGTCCCCATCTCCTAGCGGAAACATCACTAATACCTTATGCAGAAGATCACTCAAAGTTCATGTTTTGCTATTACCAGGGTGGTGGAGGTGCATCCCCTCTCTCCCTAACTGGATACCATGTCTCTTTATCATTTCTCTATCTATAGAAACAAATCACCAGATAACAACAGGATATCGTATGCAATACTGATTTTATTCTCTAATTCCAGATGGAGTTCACCAACGGGACAGTCCAGGAATTCATTTTGCTGGGCTTTGAAGTTGGGCAGTTTCAACGTCTCCTGCTCCTCACCTTTTTCACTCTTCTTTACATGCTCACCGTAGCTGAGAACATCACCATCATCATGTTGGTGCATCTTGACACCCACTTGTCCCGGCTTCCCATGTACGTCCTGCTGAGCAACTTCTCCTGGCTGGAGATCTGCTATGTGAGCACCACTGTGCCTCGCATGCTCTTAGACCTGGCATTGTCCAACAAGATGGTCTCCTTCAGTTCCTGCTTCCTTCAGTTCTACATCTTCTGCTCTCTTGGCAGTACTGAATGCTTCTTCCTTTCTTCTATGGCCTTGGATCGGTACTTGGCCATCTGCCACCCACTGCGATATCCACAGATCATGTCCCCAAATTTTTGCTACATCTTAGTAACTGTTTGTTGGGTCCTTGGCTTCCTGGCATGTTTTGTCCCAGTCACACTGATCTCCCAGATGTCTTTTTGTGGTCCTAACGTCATTGACCATTTTTTGTGTGATCCTGGCCCAATTTTGGCTTTAGCCTGCCCCCCACTTTTAAAGGCTCCCCTCATTAGTCAGGTTGTCATGAATGTTGTAGTGATAGGCAACATTTTGTTTTCTGTGCTGTCCTACGGTTCTGTGATTGTCACCTTGATTAAAAACTCTAGCAAAGGCAATCGGGCAAAGTCCTTTTCCACCATATCATTCCACTTGTTGGTGTTCACACTTTTCTATGGCCCATTAGCAGGGATGTATGTACAGCCAGAGGGAAAAACTGATTCAAATATCACTAAGACTGTAACACTCCTCTATGCTGCCTTAACACCCTTTCTCAACCCCATGATTTACTGTCTGAGGAATGATCAGGTGAAAGAGGCACTGTTCCGATTATGGAGGAGAAAGGCAGTCTTTTTAAAAAGTAAAATTGACAGTGAAAAAAAGAGGAAAGGGACAGGAAAAATATAACAAAACATTCAAGATTAGTGTATGAGGAAAAGCTGATCTGTACAGTGGTGGACAACAAAGGGACTTAAACGGCACTATTATCCAAGTTCATCAAGTGCGCTCTCCTGCCTTCTTTGGTTTTATATACTCCAAGTCCTATTGTCCCTTTATAGTTTTTCTGACCGTCCCAGAAGAGTCTTCTTTTTAGCCAGATTTAATGTGCTCCCTACTGCTTTTCTTAGTGGGCGCTACATGAGAAAGCCCTATTCCAAGAGATTGTGTGGTTGTGGATCTGGCTCTTTTGCAACTGTAAAACGTGTCTTTTTGTTTGCCAAAGGTATAACTGCTTAAGAAAACAGTTTATCGACTCACTGATTTCCGATATTGATCTGGGTGTAGAAAATTAGCTCCAACTTTTACTTGGTGGCTTTGATCTAACCATCCCAGTTTCAGTTGTATAATTTCTTCTGAGAGTGTTTAAATTTAAGAGTCAAGAGGAGGATTTTAAGAAAATGGGAAATGATGTTTTATGTTGTGCACTTTGCTGATTCTAAACATTTATTTTGTAAAATCTGTAAAATCTATATTATTGATGAATTTTCTATTTCATAGCCATTTGCTTATGACCAAATGGTCTGTGAGCAATAAATATATATATGATATGAAAAGAAAAAAAAGGTACTGTTCTCTGTTCAGTGTTTCCAACCCCTTTGTGCACTGGAAGACAACAACACACATTTCCACCAGAATTCTATGTAGGTGCTTTTGAAGCATATATTCTATAATAAATATAGTAAATGAATTCTCCATTATTTTGTCAGGCTCTCCCAACTGTATAATTCTTACGCATTCCAGCAAGTGCAAAAAAAATAATCATATGCAAAAACCACTACTGTTTCTCTATATGATCTAACTGTAGGTAATCCTGATTTATATTTTTAGATATGTTATAGAGATGGTTTTAGTGTCGTTGACTCTATACAGAATGGTTATATTTTGAAAATCAAATATCTGAAATGTGAACTCTCCCATTCTCCCAAAAAATTCTCCCCAAAATCAAATAAGTACTTGAGAGCCAGTTTGGTGTAGTGGTTAAGTGACAGACTCTTATCTGGGAGAACTGGGTTTCATTTCCCACTCCTCCACTTGCAACTACTGGAATGGCCTTGGGTTAACCAAAGCTCTTGCAGAGCTCTCCTTGAAAAAGGGCAGCTGCTGCGAGAGCTCTCTCAGCCCCACCTCACAGGGTGTCTGGTGTGGGGGTGAAGGTAAAGGAGATTCTGACTGCTCTAAGATTCAGAGTATAGGGTGGGATATAAATCCAGTGTCTTCTTCTTTTATTTTTCTGAGTTTGAAATGTGAACTATACCATTCTCCCAAAAATGTCACTGAGAACATGAGAGCATTTGGTTATCTCTTCCCTTTCTTAACACCTGGTGAGGGTTGGTTTAGTTTAACCTTTTAGCTTAAGGGACAGGTGAACAACTGCTCGTCTCATTAGTTCAATTTTCAAGGATGTTTCGGTGATCCTTGGTAATATCGTGTTTGTTGTGCTGTCTTAGGCCCTGTGATTATCACCCTGATTGAAAAAGGTCATCGGGTAAGGTAATCAGCAAAGGTAATCAGTTAAAATCCTCCTCCATCATATCATTTCACTTAATTATAGTGTCTTAACGGTGGTATCTCAGGTGAAGGAAGCACTAGGCAAGTTGTGGAGAAGAAAGACAATAGTTTTGAACAGAAAGGTGACCATGCAAAAAGGATGGTTTCAGGCGGGTGCCATGTTCCTCTGCAGTAGAAGACAAAAAGACAAGTTCGCTATCACCTTAAAGTCCAACAAAATTTCCAGGGAATATGCTTTGCAGCTCCTACCCTGGACACCTTTTTGGTCTTTAAGGTTGCTACTGCCCTCACGTGTAAAAAGGAGGAAAGCGAGAGGAAATATACGACAAAACACCTGAGATTTCCATCAAAGATAGATGACTACTGTAGTTACCCATACAAGAAGGGACCCTTTCTCTGTTCAGTGTTTATTGAATTGCTCAGGTAGGCAGCCCCAAATTAGTCTAAGGTTATGGAGGGTCACGGAGGAGCTTGTCATTTTCTGAGTAGAGACTGCATCAAGGGATTTCACAAAGAACTCTTTGTGAAATGGAACGCATGTCAAAGGTCTTGCCATGCAAGAGGAGGGTCTTGACAACACAACACCACCAAATTTCAAATGCAATGTTATGTAGATCCCCTTGTACAAGTGAATAATTTGTTGTTGTTGTTAATGACAGTCCCAACTCCATGAAGTAGCCACCACAAATTTGCCTTCAGCATTTTACAGTGAATTTTAAATGCCACAAAGCCCTTTTGCCCCCCAAGGTCAGAATAAAGAGTCAGACACAATGCATTGGAATAAAATTGGACCACTTTATTAACTAACAGCATAAACAGCAAGGGTACCCCACCAGCGGCCTGGTCAGGGCTAGGGGTCACCGCGACCGCTCCCCTGCCATTAACGGGTGAGAGACCCAGCCCCCCAGCCAGCTGAGCAACTCAGCTCCCTCCAGGCAGGCCCAGCAGGGAGGCACGCACCAGAGGCCCCAAACCCAGACGCACGTCTCGCCAGAAAGGCACCCTCTAGCCGAGCCTCCTGGACAGTCTGCAATCTCCAAACCCCGGTCTCCAAACCCCAGGTTGTTCATGCCAGACCCCAAATTCTCCAAAAGGGGGATGCTTCGCAGTCCTCCTCTAGCCGCATAGTGTCCTAAACCCCAAAAACCTGCCACTACTAAGGCCAAGTCTCTACTTAGGGCTTAGCGCCCACCGGAAGGCCCAAAGCCACCCGCAACCCTTGCTACAAATTTCTCAGGAAAAGCATATTACCCTTTTCCGAGAGAAGGACCCCATCCCCTCTGTAGAGGCCAGGACATTTACCAAAATATCCGGATGGGGCAAATAGTGACCCAATGCCCTTTCTAGCAGTTTTTTAAGTTCCTTGTTGGCCTTGTATCTAGCCCTTTCTATAACTGCGGGGTCCAAAGCACAACGCCATACCAGGCGGGGCAGCATGGCTGACCACACTACGATGGTCCCCGGCCATCGCTCCCAATGTGCTGGAAATCATCACGGGCTTGCCATAACAAGGCCTTGCCCTTCAACAACCCCAGATCATTACCTCCCAGGTGAACAATTAAGATCTGAGGAGGAGGACCCGCTCTATGATTGAACCAAAATGGTAGCGAGCCCGGCCACTGAAGGCCCCGGTGCCCCTGCTATTCGATAACGGCATGCTGGCTGAGTCCCAGCTGAGAGCTGACCACAGTTCTCCATCCCTGAAGAGCGGCCCAAAACACGTGTCTATGGCCGAGATGAGAACTCAGCTCCGGCTCCTCTGGCCAGGAACAGCAGCATCTTAAGAGAAAAAACAGTTAACACAAACAGAACCAATAGCATTCCAACAACCAAAGTTACTCACGGCCCGCGAAAAGGTCATACATAGCCTTATAGGTCGATGAATGCCACCAACCCAGCCTCCGAATAGAAGTAGCAGGATACCCCATGTCCACTGCTGTAGAGGCCGCCCCAGTCCAAAGGAGTGGGTCCCAAAACTGCACCCCTGACAACCCCAGCTCACAAAAAGCCCGGGCCGTCACCGCCCAAGACTGGTGTCTCGTCAACAGCTTGCACACCCTAAGAGCCCCCCAAAAAGGCTAACAAGGACACAGCATGGAACAAACATGCTTCAAAGGCGAAGCACACATGTCCAAGAACCTCATCAAACCACATAGAATCGAAGGAGACACGGGACTCCACGTATCAACCCTGGGACCGGCCTTTCTAGATCACCCCTCCCACATCTTTCGCAGACCAAAGTCCGCCGTGTCTTCCCTATAACGCTAGTGCCTTGCTGGCAAAAGCCAACGCAGACAGGCGCCCCCTAATGGATCGCACTGCCAACCCCTTACTTCTCAGCAAAACACAGTAATGGAGTAATTCCTCCACCGTAAGGGGCCACACCCTGCGGTACCCTACCTCAGCCCTAAAGTCTTCAAACTGCCGCACAGCCCGTTCGAAAGACTTCTGTGTGCTAGGCGCAATGGCTAGACCTATCGCTCTGCAGGCCTCGGCTCTCCAATCAGCCATAGCTCCTGGGGCATTGGCACCGGTCTGCCTCTGGGGCCAGCTGATGAAATCTCTCCATCTGTTGCCACCCCATTACTAACCCCAGGAACATGATGGCTAAAAACAGAATATTAAGCCGCAAACAACGCAGAGTGAAGGCCCTCGCCAATCTCATAACCTACCCAGATTTGGATGAGAGGGAATTAATGGCGTGGACCACTGCCATATTATCACACCAAAATGAACGGTGTGATTGGCCATATCCTTCCCCCACAGCCAAACTACAACTAAGATGGGAAAGAACTCGAGAAACGTGAGATCCCGGTTCACCCCCACCCTTGCCCACAAATCAGGCCAGCTAGCCGCGTACCAATGTCCACGGAGCTCAGCCTCAATTCCTCCCCCCAAAAGGAGACTCCATTAAAAGACTCCAAAAATTCCTGCCAAACCCTCGAATCATCCCTCATGCTGCAAGTAACCCTAGCCCTATGCTGAGACAAGCTTAATCCTGCCAAAGCATCACAAAGCCTCCTAAGAAAAGCCCTTCCAGGAACGACCACTTTAATCCTTCCCTCAGCCAGCCCCTTGGCCATCTTATCCCTCACAACCTATTCCAAACCCCAAACAAATTTAAAGGTTACCTGATGTAAACGGAACTCGAGGACCCTGAAAAGGGATCTGAAACCAACTTTAAAACCCTCTAACAAATACCAACTATCAACCCTTCGAGGGTACCTCGCCAGCCGCTGCTCAAGAGGTCCCACCCATATCGGGCGGGGTCCCTTTCTTAGCCGGAAAGGCTCCTCCACCTCCTCCAGGCTACTTTGCACTCCTACGCCCCCGAGCTTTAGGACAGTCATCAAAAGAGTGGGATCCCCTACACATGGGCATTCGTGCTTAAGCTGGCATGCTTTCCTATTACATACCCCAGGGGCTCCTAATTCCCAACAGAGCAAGCGGGGACATCACCTGCAGCCAAAGCTGCTGATGGATCCGATCCCATTGAAAAGATGGATACAGTCCACCTATTCCCCCTTTAAAGTTTCTCCCTGGTGGCAGGAAGCAGACAATCCCCAAGCGGTAAAGCAACCTCCCCAAAGGGCAAGGCTGCAAAAGGCACCATCCCATAAGGAGAAGGTGCCCCCTAAATGGTCCCGCCAAGTTCATCTGCCCTCCACCTTATCCCCGACAAGGTATGCATACCTGTCCATGCCCAATTTAGCGGTACTCACACCCTGGAAGAAGCAGGCACCACCGTATTCACTCCTGAAGCACCCTGCCCAGCTGCCAAAGCAGGCCCCCATACACCCCATGGCCAAACCTGCCCTGGCCCCACCTGTAAGTTATCACAACACCTACCTCCAAGGCCAGCAGGAACCACTGGCAAACAAACACCGGACGTCCCAGCTGCATCCACCGCACCTGCATCAGGACCACTGAGACCGGCATCCCTGCCAGGCACGACTCCACCATACCTGCCCTCAAGAATAGACAGCCTGGTGAGAATGCTAACTTGCCTTGCCTTCCTGGATTGCCTCATCCCTTCCCCTGCACTTGGAGAAGGGACACCTGACACCTGCTCAAGCACCCTCAGCCTGTGCAGTATACTAGGTTCTACTGCTGCTCCATCCTCATCCTCCGATGATGACGGGGATGGTGGCCTCGGTGCAGGCTTCTGCCATTAGGCTTGCCTGCGCCCATACCCCCAGCCATATTGCCACAGAATTGTCTGAGCAAACAATCACCTCCGAAATAAAACATATGAACATATGACGCTGCCTTATACTGAATCAGACCCTCGGTACGCCAAAGACAGCATTATCTCCTCCGACCGGCAGTGGCTCTCCAGGGTCTCAAGCTAAGGTTTTCACACCTATTTGCCTGGACCCTTTAAGTAGGAGATGACAGGGATTGAACCTGGGACCTTCTGCTTACCAAGCAGATGCTCTACTACTGAGCAACCCTCCCTCCCCAAGATGGAGAGCTGAGTCAGCCTGGAGCCGGCTACCTAAACCCAGCTTCCACCGGGATCGACTCAGGTCGTGCACAGAGGGCTCCGACTGCAGTAGTACAACTTTACCACTCTGCGCCATGGGGCTCTAATCCAGTCCTAAAATGGCCACCACACCCTACAAGAAAGGAGACTTAAGATGGCCGCTCCACTCTCTCACCAAGTAAGCAAAATGGCTGCACTCCCTTTCCCCAGGGAAGACACACAAAATGGCTGCCACTAGCCTCTTAAATGCCCTATCTCACTCCAAGAAAGGGCATAAAATGGCCACCTAACAACAGTACTAAAATGGCCACCAAATAGGCTTCCCAATCCCCAGGTCCCAGCAGGGGATCCCCTGGTTTTACAGGCTTCCCCCCTCCCCCAGCCAGCTGGCCGGCAGGGGAAGCTCCACCCCACAGTCATTATGCACTTCCAGGAACGATTCCCATAGGGAATGATGGGGAATTGATCTGCGGGTGTCAGGGGCTCTGGGGGGGGGCTGTTTTTTGAGGCAGAGGTGCCAAATTTTCCATATAGCATCTAGTGCCTCTCCCCAAAATACCTCCCAAGTTTCAAAAGGATTGGACCAGGGGGTCCAATTCTATGATCCCCAAAAGAAGGTGCCCCTATCCTTCATTATTTTCTATGGAAGAAGGCATTCTAAAAGGTGTGCTGTCCCTTTAAATGCGATGGCCAGAACTCCCTTGGAGTTCAATTATGCTTGTCACACCCTTGTTCATGGCTCCGCCCCAAAGTCTCCTGGCTCCACCCCCAAAGTCCCCAGATATTTCTTGAATTGGACTTGGCAACCCTACCACCAATGGTCCCCTCCAACCTGCCAAGGCAAACTACACCCTTAAAAAACTGGGGGGGGAGGCAGACCATAGCCTCCCTAGCAACAGTACTATCTTCTCCCTAGCAACAGTACTAAAACGGCCACCAAAGGTCCCCTCCAACCCGCCAAGGCAAACTACTCCCTTAAAAAACGGGGGGGGGGAGGCAGACCATAGCCTCAAAATGACCACTTCAGGATCGCAGGCTAAGGTCTTTCATGCCTAACTGCCTGCACCCCTTATAGTTGGAGATGCTAGAGATGACCACCAAGCCCCTGTCCCTCCTGGCCGTCAGGGTAGCAGGCTGAGGTTTTTCACACCTATCTGCCTGCACCCTTTATAGCTGGAGATGCTGGAGATTGACCACAGAGCCCACATCCCTCCAGGCTGTCCTCTTCCCGAAAAATAAAAGGGGGGGGGAGGCAGACCACCCCACCTCTCAAGAAAACCCCCGTTCAGAGACCCTTGTAGCCAGACAGCTCGCTCACACACCAATGACCCCCCCTCACAGAAAGGCTGACCACCCCCAGCCCAATGCAGCTCAAACTCCCGGAGACTCAGCCAGACGCCGCTGCCAAAACGCCGCCTAAGACGTTCCTCAGGCGAAGGAACGGCCCGCCGATGCAGCGACAGGCTCCCGACCTTCCAATCGGAAGAGCCTGCAACGAAGCCTCCCCGAAGCTGCTGCGCCGATCAACGACGGAGAGAACTGAGGGGAACGTGGAGCTAGCTGTTAAAGCTGCTAGCCCCGCCCCTCACATTGCGCGCCCAAACGGGCGACTTCTGACTCCTCCCTCCCAGGGAGACAAACAGCGCAGAAGCAGCCTAGCAGCTACGCTGCAAGCTGCAAGCTTCCGAATGTGCCAATGACTTATTGTGTGGAGCTCTTGCAGAGTTCTGTGCCACACCAAATCAGGGCCTTGTGGATTTTGATACTGTTTGGAGGATTTTGCATGGCTCACTATGGCTTCTACTGCTCAAAACATACATGGAATTTACAATCACATGCTAGTTATCTGCATGCATGGATTTTTACGATTCTGCAGCATTGCCCCTTTCCACAGAAAGACCATCAGTGGAACATAGTGACGGGTGACCATGTTTTTGGAGAAGAATCTTCCTTCACTTTTGCTATTATCACAGAATCCAGCTGCATGGCCATAATATATTGCATTTGATTTCAGATAATGGTCCACACACATTGAAAATAATGGAATAATAAATGAATATATAGCTCAGGAAAACAGCAGTTACCTGTGGAAATCACCTGGGAGCAGCCCATCTCCAGAGAGAGGGCTTGTTTTGCTGAGTAATTATATTGTCCTTGAGGGACAGGGCCACCAGATACATATACACTCTTCCTTCCTATCAAGCCTACCCAATACCCTACTACTGTACACCCCAAGGCGACGCAAGAAATAGCACACGTGACCCATATCTTGACACAGTGCTTATGGTGTACCATCTTCTGGATAAAGCATCACATTGAATACTATTGAAGTGCAGAAAAGGGATCTCCAAGGCATATGGGGGAGAGCTTACAGGGCTCTCAGTACAGGGCCTACTGTAAGCTGCAGGAGGATTGGCTACATCAGAGGTGTGTGGCCTAATATGCAAAGGAGCTCCTGCTAGAATTCCACCTCTGGATGCCACAGAGGAGGGAGGGGTCCCCAGTATGGTGCCCATAGGCATTACGATGCTCACCAAAGTTTATTTATTACTTTAGATTTCTATCCCGCCCTCTCCACAAGCAGACTCAGTTCTGTCAGACAGTCAGTTCAAACATCTACAATTGCAATTTAAAAATGATAGAATACAATTAAAACATTTTATGGTATTGTTCAGTATAGGTGGGATCTTCTGGCAGTGATCCTATGATCGTAGCTCCTCGGCAGTGCAGGATAGCAGTCCTCTCCTGGCTTAGATGTTGAAGGCCTGTTGAAATAGTTCAGTTTTGCAGGCCCTGCAGCATTGAGAGAGATCCCGCAGGGCCCTTATGGCCTACAGGAGGACATTCCACATTTCTGGTGCTGCCACTGAAAAGGCCCTAACACGTGTGGAACACAGTCTGGCCTACCTTGGTCGGGCGATAGATGGTAGGTTTTGTTTTCCCTGAATGCAGTGCTCTCTGGGAAACATGAGGAAAAAGACAGTCCTGTAGATAGGCAGGCCCTTGACCATAGAAGGCTTTAAAGGTCAATACCAACACCTTGAGGTAGAGGCACAAAAATTGCAGCATAGCATCTTGTTAGGGCTGCCAAGTCCAATTCCAGAAATATCTGGGGACTTTGGGGGTGGAGCCAGGAGACACTGAGGTGGAGCTAGGAGCAAGGGTGTGACAAGCACAATTGAACTCCAAAGGGAGTTCTGTCCATCACAATTAAAGGGACCTCACAACTTTTTAAATGCCTTCCTTCCCTCCACCCTCCCCTTCTCTGATTTTACCTCAGAGGCGGAGCGGAGCGGGCAACGCCGCTGTGCTTCTGCCGCCTCTTCTCCGCTTCACTGTAGCTGCTCCTCCGAGATGGGCTCAGGCTGAGCCCATCTCGGTGGAGCAGCTAAGATGAAGAGGTGAAGAGGCGGCAGCTGCGCCGCGGCATCGCCCGCTCCGCCTCTGAGGTGAAATCAGAGAAGGGGAGGGTGGAGGCAGGCCAGGGGCGTGGTGAGCCGTGAGTCCGGGTCCTAGAAGGACCCAAATTCGCGGCTCGCCACGCTCCTGGCCTGCCTCCACCCTCCCCTTCTCTGCTTTTACCTCAGGCGGAGCGGGCGATGCCGCTGCGCTGCTGCCGCCTCTTCTCCGCTTCATCTTAGCTGCTCCTCCGAGATGGGCTCAGCCTGAGCCCATCTCGGAGGAGCAGCTACGGTGAAGCGGAGAAGAGGCGGCAGCTGCGCAGTGGCATCGCCCACTCCAAGATGGGGCAGCTCGCCACGCTCCTTGGCGCCGTTTCCCCCCCTCCCCCCATTTCCGTTTTTTTGAGGAGCGGGGGAAGAGGCTGGAAATCCTGAGGTCCCCCGCCAGGGCGGGAGGGTTGGGAAGCCTACATCTGGTGCCTCTCCCCAAAATAACTTCCAGGTTTCAAAAAAATTGGACAAGGGGTCCACTTCCATGAGGCCCAAAACAAGGTGCTCGTATCCTTCATTATTTCTGATAGAGGAAGGCATTTAAAAGATTTGTGGTCTCTTTAAATGTGATGGCCAGAACTCCCTTTTGGAGTTCAACTATGCTTGTCACAACCTTGCTCCTGGCTCCACCACTAAAGTCCCCAGATATTTCTTGAAATGGACTTGGCAACCCTAAGGCAGATGGAGCAGCCTGAGTTGGTAGAGCCCTGTCCCATTTGCCCTACTGGACCAGCCTCCATGGATTGTCTGCCAATTTGACTGGATGACTGTCAATCCTAACATAGCAGGAGGAACGGGAGAAGAAGATATTCATCCTGTGTGTAATGGTAACTCCTCATATACACCTTTTTTTCCTGGACTCAAAAGTTCCAACTGCTATAGCCCTTCCTCACAACCTTATCAACTCTATTGATTGATCTAGTTACTGAAATTAGTCCAAAGAGAAACCTCAGGGAAATGATTGTGTGAGGATATGTTTCCTCATGGCAGAAATAAGCAGCCTATTTCTGAATTGAAAATATACTGATATTGTTCTAGAGGGACACAATCTCAAGGGCCCCCAAAGATTTATTAGAAGCGTTCAGATGTCAATGCTCATCCATGCCTCCTCTTTCTTTCTGGCAAGCCAGTCGCATGGAGCACCAACATCACAGCTGGGCTTCTTGGTAAAAAAGAACAGGATGTTGCAATAGCCACACACACCAGTTGTGGCAGAAGCTTTTTGATGACTTTTCTCCTAGATGGAGCAGTACTTTCAAAGCTCCTGAGGTACAGTAATGGCAATAACAAAGGCAACTGAAGTGGGACCTTAAATGGATGTAAAAAGCGATTGTGCTTCTTGAAGGAAATTACAAAGATTTATGATAAAATTATGGCTAGAAAAGAAAGATTCTGACTAATGAAACTGAGGGATCATGAGGTATTCCAGGGTTCTCAGCTGCATCCATAATTTAATTTTAAGGCATCATGAGCACCATAAGGATTACAAACCTTGGATTGCTGTTGGCTATGGATTTTGTAATTTGACTGATTATTTCATTGTATAGTATTGTTTTAAGTCTTATATCTCAATGTTCTTTTATTGGTTGTTAGCCACCCTGAGCCTGTTAAGGAAAGGGCAGGATATAAATTTAATACAAGAAATAAAGAAATAAAAGTGCTTCTCTCCATTTGATCCTTTCAAAAATATGCAACCTCCAATGGAGGATTCTCAGGCTTGCCAGAATTTATTTTGTCAATTCTTGGGCAGATTACACAAAAAGTAAATAACCATTGACTGACTTCTGAGGTTTGGAGCTAAGATCTTGTCCCCATCTCCTAGTGGAAACATCACTAATACCTTATGCAGAAGATCACTCAAAGTTCATGTTTTGCTATTACCAGGGTGGTGGAGGTGCATCTCCTCTCTCCCTCACTGGATACCATATCTCTTTATCATTTCTCTATCTATGGAAACAAATCACCAGATAACAACAGGATATCATATGCAATGCTGATTTTATTCTCTAATTCCAGATGCAGTTCACCAACGGGACAGTTCAGGAATTCATTTTGCTGGGCTTTGAAGTTGGGCAGTTTCAACGACTCCTGCTCCTCACCTTTTTCACTCTTCTTTACATGCTCACCGTAGCTGAGAACATCACCATCATCATGTTGGTGCATCTTGACACCCACTTGTCCCGGCTTCCCATGTATGTCCTGCTGAGCAACTTCTCCTGGCTGGAGATCTGCTATGTGAGCACCACTGTGCCCCGCATGCTCTTAGACCTGGCATTGTCCAACAAGATGGTCTCCTTCAGTTCCTGCTTCCTCCAGTTCTACATCTTCTGCTCTCTTGGCAGTACCGAATGCTTCTTCCTCTCTTCTATGGCCTTGGATCGGTACTTGGCCATCTGCCACCCACTGCGATATCCACAGATCATGTCCCCAAATTTTTGCTACATCTTAGTAACTGTTTGTTGGGTCCTTGGCTTCCTGGCATACATTGTCCCAGTCACACTGATCTCCCAGATGTCTTACTGTGGTCCTAACATAATTGACCATTTTTTGTGTGATCCTGGCCCAATTCTGGCTTTGGCTTGCCCCCCACTTCCAAAGGCTCCCCTCATTAGTCAGATTGTCATGGATATTGTGGTGATCTTAGGCAACATTTTGTTTTCTGTGCTGTCCTACGGTTCTGTGATTGTCACCTTGATTAAAAACTCTAGCAAAGGCAATCGGGCAAAGTCCTTCTCCACCATATCATTCCACTTGTTGGTGGTCACACTTTTCTATGGCCCATTAGCAGGGATGTATGTACAGCCAGAGGGAAAAACTGATTCAAATATCACTAAGACTGTAACACTCTTTTATACTGCCTTAACACCCTTCCTCAACCCCATGATTTACTGTCTGAGGAATGATCAGGTGAAAGAGGCACTGTTCCGATTATGGAGGAGAAAGGCGGTCTTTTTGAAAAGTAAAATTGGCAGTGTAAAAAAGAGGAAAGGGACAGGAAATATATAACAAAACATTCAAGATTAGTGTATGAGGAAAAGCTGATCTGTACAATGGTGGACAACAGAAAGGCTTAAACGGCACTATTATCCGAGTTCATCACGTGCGCTCTCCTGCCTTCTTTGGTTTTATATACTCCAAGTCCTTGTCCCTTTATAGATTTTCTGGCCATCCCAGAAGAGTCTTCTTTTTAGCCAGATTTAATGTGCTCCCTACTGCTTTTCTTAGTGGGCGCTACATGAGAAAGCCCTATTCCAAGAGATTGTGTGGTTGTGGATCTGGCTCTTTTGCAACTGTAAAACGTGTCTTTTTGTTTGCCAAGGTATAGCTACTTAAGAAAACAGTTTATCGACTCACTGATTTCTGATATTGATCTGCATGTGGAAAATAAGCTCCAACTTTTGCTTGCTTTGATCTAACCATGCCAGTTTCAGTTGTAAAATTTCTTCTGAGAGTGTTTAGATTTAAGACACAAGATGAGGATTTTAAGAAAATGGAAAACGATGTTTTATGTTGTGCACTTTGCTTATTCTAAACATTTATTTTGTAAAATCTGTAAAATCTATATTATTGATGAATTTTCTATTTCATTGCCTTTGGCTTATGACCAAATGGTCTGTGAGCAATAAATATATATATGATACGAAAAGAAAAAAGAGGTACTGTTCTCTGTTCAATGTTTCCAAACCCTTTGTGCACTGGAAGACAACAACACACATTTCCACTAGAATTCTATGTAGGTGCTTTTGAAGCATATATTCTGTAATAAATACAGTAAAATGAATTCTCAATTATTTTGTCAGTCTCTCACAACTGTATAATTCTTATGCATTCCAGCAAGTGCAAAAAAAATAATCGTATGCAAAAATCACTACTGTTTCTCTATATGATCTAACTGTAGGTAATGCTGATATATATTTGTAGATATGTTATAAAGATGGTTTTAGTGTCGTTGGCTCAATATAGAATGGTTATATTTTGAAAATCAAATATTTGAAATGTGAACTCTCCCATTCTCCCAAAAAATTCTCCCCAAAATCAAATAACTACTTGAGAGCCAGTTTGGTGTAGTGGTTAAGTGGCAGACTCTTATCTGGGAGAACTGGGTTTGATTCCCCACTCCTTCCCTTGCAGCTACTGGAATGGCCTTGGGTTAACCAAAGCTCTTGCAGAGCTGTCCTTGAAAAAGGGCAGCTGCTGCGAGAGCTCTCTCAGCCTCACCTACCTCACAGGGTGTCTGGTGTGGGGGCGAAGGTAAAGTAGATTGTGACTGCTCTGAGATTCAGAGTATAGGGTGGGCTATAAATCCAATAGCATCTTCTTCTTCTTCTTTTATTTTTCTGAGTTTGAAATGTGAACTATCCCATTCTCCCAAAAATGTCACTGAGAACATGAGAGCATTTGGTTATCTCTTCCCTTTCTTAACACCTGATGAGGGTTGGTTTAGTTTAACCTTTTAGCTTAAGGGACAGGTGAGCAACTGCTCGTCTCATTAGCCTAATTTTCATGGATGTTTTGGTGATCCTTGGTAATATCATGTTTGTTGTGCTGTCTTAGGCCCAGTGATTGTCACCCTGATTTTAAAAGGTCATCAGGTAAGGTAATTAGCAAAGGTAATCAGTTAAAATCCTCCTCCATCATATCATTTCACTTAATTATAGTGTCTCAGGTGAAGGAAGCACTATGCAAGTTGTGGAGAAGAAAGACAATAGTTTTGAACAGAAAGGTGACCATGTCAGGTGGATGCCATGTTCTTTAAAGTGCAATAAAATTTCCAGGGTATATGCTTAGTAGCTCCTACCCTGGACACCTTTTTGGTCTTTAAGGTTGCTACTGGCCTCAAGTGTAAAAAGGAGGAAAGCAAGAGGAAATATAAGACAAAACACCTTACATTTCCATCAAAGATAGATGACTACTGTTTTTACCCATACAAGAAGAGACCCTTTCCCTGTTCAGTGTTTATTGGATTGCTCAGGTAGGCAGCCCCCAAATTAGTCTAAGGTTGTGGAGGGTCACAGTGGAGCTTGTCATTTTCCTAGTAGAGACTCTTGATGGTTGTGAAAAGGAACTCTTTGTGAAATGGAACACCTGTCAAAGGTCTTGCCATGCAAGAGGAGGATCTTGACAACACAACACCACCAAATTTCAAATGCAATGTTATGTAGATCCCCTTGTACGAATGAATAATTCGTTGTTGTTGTAGTTAATGACAGTCCCAACTGTATGATTTTCATGTGCTCCATGAAGTAGCCACCACAAATTTGCCCTCACCATTTTATAGTTAATTTAAAATGCCACAAGGCCCTAGTGCGCTTATTGTATGGAGCTCTTGTAGAGTTCTGTGCCACACCAGATCAGGGCCTTGTGGATTTTGGTACTGTTTGGAGGATTTTGCATGGCCCAGTATAGCTTCTACCCCTCAAAACATACATGGAATTTACAATCACATGCTAATTTTCTGCATGCATGGATTTTTATGATTTTGTAGCATTGCCCCATTCCAGAAAAAGACCGTGGAACAGAGTGACGAGTGATCATGTTTTTGGAGAAGAATCTTCCTTCACTTTTGCTATTATCACGAATCCAGCTGCATGGCCATAATATATTGCATTTGATTTAAGATAATGATCCACACACATTGAAAACAATGGAATAATAAATAAATATATAGCTCAGGAAAACAACAGTTACTTGTGGAAATCACCTGGGAGCAGAATATCTCCAGAGAGAGAGCTTGTTTTGTTGGGTAATTATATCGTCCTTGAGGGACAAAGGCACCAGATACACATACACTCTTCCTTCCTATCAAGCCTATCCAATACCTCACAACTGTACACCCCAAGGAGACACAAGAAATAGCACACGTGACCCATATCTTGACACAGTGCTTATGGTGTACCATCTTCTGGATAAAGCATCGCATTGAATACTATTGAAGTGTAGAAAAGGGATCTCCAAGGCATATGGGGAAGAGCTTACAGGGCTCTCAGTACAGGGCCTACTGTAAGCTCCAGGAGAATTGGCTACATCAGAGGTGTGTGGCCTAATATGTTAAGGAGCTCCTGCTAGAATTCCACCCCTGGAAGCCACAGAGGAGGGAGGGGTCCCCAATATGGTGCCCATAGGCATTACGATGTCCACCAAAGTTTATTTATTTATTACTTTAGATTTCTATCCCGCCCTCTCCGCAAGCAGACTCAGTTCTGTCAGACAGTCAGTTCAAACATCTACAATTGCAATTTAAAAATGATAGAATACCATTAAAACATTTTATGGTGCTGTGTCGTGGGGCCAGCCCACGCACCAGTGAGAAAAGTAAGATTTACACGACAATGAAAACACACACACAGAGACACACACAGGGAGGCGCCTGGATTAGTTTCTAAAGGTCATCAGAGTTGCTAGCAGCTTCTCATAATTCATGAAACTCTTTATTCTCTGCTGCGCAATACCAGGATGGCCGTTTTTATTTATTTCATGACCTCATAACATTCCACTTTCTCCAGCCAATTATCCACCGTATCAGCTCAACGTGACCACAAATTACACCTGCGCAAATCTCTCAAACCTAGCATGTTTCTCTAGTACCATAAATCAAGTTTGTCTGCAAAACATTCCATCCACACACTTTTCTCTCTCCCTCTGAAACCTTCATTACTACTTCTTGTCTGCACTTAAATCTACATCACTGCACCTTCTTTGCACTTAAACTAAATCCCCACAGTGCTGTTCAACATCAGTAGAGAGCTCGTGGCACAGAGTAGTAAAGCAGCAGTACTGCAATCTGAACTCTCTGCTCATGACCTGAGTTCGATCCCAGTGGAAGCTGGTTCAGGAAGCTGGCTCCAGGTTGACTCAGCCTTCTATCCTTCCGAGGTTGGTAAAATGAGTCCCCAGCTTGCTGGGGGGAAAGTGTAGATGACTGGGGAATGCAATGGCAAACCACCCCATGAAAATGTTGTGAAAGCAACGTCACCCCAGAGTCGGAAACGACTGGTGCTTGCACAGGGGACTACCTTTACCTTTTTCAACTTCAGTATAGTCAGGATCTTCTGACAGTCATCCTATGATCATAGTTCCTCAGCAGTGTAGGATGGCAGTCCTCTCCTGGTTTAGATGTTGAAGGCCTGTTGAAATAGTTCCATTTCGCAGGCCCTGCGGAATTGAGAGAGATCCCGCAGGACCCTTCTCGCCTCCGGGAGGACATTCACATTTCTGGTGCTGCCACCAAGAAGGCCCTAGCCCGTGCGGCACACAGTCTGGCCTCCTTTGGTCAGGGGATAGATAGTAGATTTTGTGTTCCTGAATGCAGTGCTCTCTGGGGAATTGCGGAGAAAGGCAGTCCTGTAGATAGGCAGGTCCCCAACCATAAAGGGCTTTAAAAGTCAATACCAACACCTTGAAATGGACTTGGAACACAATAGGTAGCCGGTGCAGCTCTTTCAGCACTGGTTGAATGTTTTCCCATCAAGGGAGCCCCATTAGCAGCTGTGCTGCAATGTTCTGCACCAGCTGTAGTTTCCGAGTCAGGGTCAAGGGTAGTTCCATGTAGAGAGCATTAAAGTGATCTATTCTCGAGGTGACCATAGCATGGATCACCATTGCTAAGTTGTCAGACTTACTGTTTGGTTTGGAAGACAGGCTGCAGCTCCCTAGCAAGGGGGATTTTTTTTTCACTGTTCAGGGTATTAAACACCTCTCGGGGGGGGGGGGGGTCTATGCCCATTAACCTTAGTCAAAGGTTAATCCAAGATGACGTTAAATTCCTTTAGCTGTTGATTTTGATTTAGGGGGAGGCAGGGAGCTGCCTTCTTCAGATCTTGAGATCCAGCGATAGAGGGTATGTCAGCCATGCGTCTACAGTGGAATTAAAGTCATTGATTTGACTTAAGCCTTTCGGAATCCAAACACTTAAGGGCAGACTGACTTTAATTGCAAGGTAACAAAGCCGAAGTGTTGCGAGAAAGAACATCTGGTTAAGGTACTTTATTCTTATCTCTACTCCAAGAGACCTTGAACATTAATTAAACGTTGTGTGGAATAAAAACAGATGAAGTTGAAGCATAACTGAATAAAGATAATTACCTTATTAAGTTTGAACTCTGAAACTTTGAAAGTACAAAGGCTGTAGCAGAACCTGAAAATAAAAGAGGGAGTTGTTGTGACGGACTGTGGTCTGCGGTTGGTGACGTGTAAAGAAGATCGCTTCTTGTTGTGTATTCACTCCTACAAACTGTTGGAATCTAAACAGACTGAACTGAACTAAGGCATAATTGAAAGAAAATTCAGCCTGTGAAAACTGGATGTTGTCAACTTAATAGCCTCGAAAGATATTTGAGAAAAGGACAAATTGTTTTGAATACTTGTGGCTGTGGCTTCTTCACGAATCTCAAAGGCTGCGATACTAGACACGAGATCAGAGCAATCTGCACCAGGAAGTAAAAGGGACTGGCCAAGAATACAAAGTCTGTAAGGATTACAAAAGCTGTGACATTTGACATTTGAACCAGGAAGGAATTTAAAGATCAAGAAAGACCTCTCTAGGAATTGAACTTTACCATAGAGAAACAACGATTGCCATCTTAAAAGGGAGAAAAACTGTCAAATTTGTTAAAAATCAATATCTCTGCTTAGGAAGATAGGAGGAAAACGAAATTAGTCTCATTTGAAAAAGCATGTTCTAAGCTATTGGACTGGGTGCTGAATTTTAATTGGTGAACTTTTAAGGTTTGGTGACTTTTTATATGTCAGAAGGGAGACTAATTCGTGCAAGGGCTCACTCATTTGACAAGATGCAATCCCAATTTGACTCTCTGGAATCGAAAATGTTAAAAGCTATGGACAAAATGCAAATGGCAATGAAAAAAGAATTCAAAAAGGAAATTGGAGATCTCAGAAAAGATATAGAGGGTTTCAAAGATGAAATAAAAAATAGAGTTAAAGAGGTAGAGGGAAAAATGGATACACATGCCTCTATCTTGTTAAAACTCCAAGAGAAGGTTACAATACATGATTGCAAGTTGATGGAAACTCAAGTTCGTCTGAGAGGGGTACCTGAAAAGGAAGAGGCAGAGTTAATGGGATATATGGTGAACATTATCACTGAATATTTAGAGGAAGACCCTGACAATTTAGGAGTATGCTGGATGGTGCCTACAGAGTCAACTCAGCATATGCGAAGGATAAAGACCTGCCAAGAGACATTGTTATAAGACTAAGATCAAAAGATTTGGCAGGAAAAATTTTGAGCAAAGGTTTCCAAAAAGCTTGGGCCATAGAAGGGAGCAAAATTAAAATAATGAAAGAGCTACCAAGACAAGTGATCAGTGATAGGAAGAAATACAAGAAGTTAACTGACCAGCTGCGTGCAGAGGGCACAAGATATAGATGGATAATACCTGAAGGTCTTGGATTTGAACAACATGGGAAAAGGATTACAATAAGGAGTGAACAAGAGATGCAAAGCTTTTTTGAAGAGAACAAAGAATCAACATCATAATGGAGTACAAACTAGTATCTTGGAATATAAATGGACTAAATTCACCACAGAAAAGAAGAAGAACATTTCATTGGATTAAAAAACAAAAATGCAACATAATTTGTTTACAGGAAGTTCATATACAACGCAAAGACAGTAAATTTTTGTGGAATAGAAATTTGGGGCTGGAATTTTTCTCATTAGCAGAACAAAAGAAAAGAGGGGTAGTCTTTTATATCAAAGAACAACTTGAGCCAAAACTAATATTTAAAGATAAAGAAGGAAGATATATCGCTGTAGAAGTGACAATTGAGGCCAAAAAAACGTGATTATTAGGATTATATGTGCCCAATGGAGCGAAAGATAATTTTTTTAAAGACATAAATCGACAACTGGATGAAAAGACATATGATCAGGTTTTGATGATGGGCGATTTTAATGGGACAATACAAAATAATATTGACAGATCAAGCCAAAAGAAGAATGACAAAGAAGGAAAGCTACCAAATTCTTTCTTTGAGTTGATTAAACAGGAGAACTGTCGCTCGAAGATGGCAGACGTGTTCTGAGACAGCTCTGCTCTCTTTCCCTCCTTTATGCGGGGAAAAATCGCTATGGACAATTTCAGAAATTAAAGACAATGACGAAAGGTGCCCGGAAGACGCCTAAATCATCTAACATCCCAGTTAATGTAACTTGCCGGTTAACATCCCAGTTAATGTAACTTGCCGGATTTCTTTTTATATACAGTTGAAATATTTATTAATATTTATTGATAACCATGGTTTTATCTGTTTTTATCTGTTTTAAATGCTGATCCCTTTATATGTTAAATACTGTAATTTTGTTGAATCTATCACTGGAAGCCGCCCTGAGCCACTTGTGGGAAGGGCGGGATATAAATCCCAAATAAATAAATAAATAAATAAATAAATAAATTAAGTCTGTTGAAAACTTTTTTCCTTCTACTAACTCCAAACGTGCTGCGAAAGAGAAGGGGCCGTTAACTCCAACTAAAATGGTGCCCGTCACTAACTCTCACTCTCCTGAGAGCGGAGCTGATAATAATGACAGCCCAATAACAAAGAAAGACCTGTCAGTCTTTAAAGAGGAGCTATGTAATTTTTTTACAAGTTCAATGTCAAATCTGCTTCAGCCTGTCACTACAAAACTAGACTCTTTGGCAGCTGAATTAAAAGAAACATCTAAAGTGGCAGAAAATGCCACAGAAATGCTATATGCGGCACAGGACGAAATAAAATCTCTCCAGCAATTTGAAATAAGTGCGACTGAAAAAATTATGATGTTGGAGAGAACGAAACCTTAAAATTAGGGGGATGGAGGAGGGCGCAGAAGATAACACCGCTACAACTAAACTTGTGATAGAATGGCTAAACAAAAATGTAAAAGCTGAAAATATTTCACCAAGCATCCAAATATTTCATCCAAAGCATACAGACTGGGTCCAAAAGCCTTGGGTAGAAATAGACCACGGAATATACTTGTACAATTCATCTCCCTAGAGGTCCGTGACGCTATTCTACAAGAGGCAAGGAAAACAGACTTTAAATTTAAGGGAAAGAAAATCCTCTTTCTATCAGACCTTTCCCCAGAAGCTCTAAAAAAGCGACGTCAACTTAAGCTAGTGTCCCTGAAACTGTTGGAAAAGAAGATCAAGTTTCGATGGAGCCCAGCCTCCGACATTATGATTTTTAAAAATGGCGCGCTTTTTCAGGCGTCAGATGGAACTACTGGGAAAGCGCTGCTAGCTGCAATGAACATACCAATAACACAAGAGGAAGAGGAACTCCTGCTCTCATCAGATCAAGATATGAACTAACCTTAAATGCTGTAACTACTTTTACTGTGCTTTTGTTTAAAACAGCATTCATTCAAATGGTGCGGTCCCCGTCAGTTCGCTCTGGCACCGGCAATGAACGTTTTATAGGACGTCGTTATTTGAGGAGCTGAAAGACAATACTAGCTGCTGTCCACAACCATTAAGCCATATAAGTGATGGCTTTACTAACCTTAGATTGCTTTGTTCAGCAACGGCTCTTCGGGCATCGGCATTGCTGTGTTAACGGGATTAGTGGGACATTACCTAACGCTGATCACAATCGTTAAGTCTTTGCAATACTGCCATTACTCTGCTTTAATTTTGTTAATCTTATTTTTTAAGTCTCAGGGTTGCTGTTTAGCTTAAATCAGTAACGTGTTGTAACTACTCTTGGGAATTGCATTCCCTGTTTCAGTAAGGCATGTATTGGAGGCTTGATTTTTTGAATATAGCATTGGGTGTTAAGCATAACATTCTTACAGTTTAAAACACATAGTTCCGTTTAAAATCTCCAGGATTTACTATTTACTATTAAATAATAACATGGTTCCTCTTGCTAATACAGTGACTATAAATGGAACTAATATTTATTTTTATAGATGGAGGGGATAAAAAATCTGTTGCAGTCATATTTTCAACATTTAATTACACTAAGTAAATCCTACTGAATCTACTGAACTCTGACAAACTGAAGAGTAGTCCATAGTTTTTTTTATAAAACAGTTAAAGGGGGGGGGGGAGAGCATTTATTCAGAATTCCAATTGATTTATAGTGCCCTCCTTGTTTTGTTTTTTTCTAAGTGTAATTGTACTTGGCCTAAGGTTTGGTGCGATTGCACTCTCAGTTCCTTTGTGTGAGCTTCATGTTTAGAGGCTCTCTTAACCCTCTCCCTAGGCAGAGGGGTGGAACTGAATCCCATTATTTTGAGGATTTTGTAAATTGTTAAATAGTTTTTACTTTGTTCTTTACTAGAGGACATAGTAAACGTTTAAAGTTTTGTTTATTCTGGTTGTACATGAATCTATTCAGACAAGCTGTCAAACTGAGTTATACAAAAGAAAGGTGAAGTAACTTTGAGTATAAAAATGTCTAACCATATAAAAATAGTATCTTGGAACTGTAGAGGTCTAGGAAATTGTATAAAGGTTAAAAGAATTTCAAACCTTATGTATAAAAAGAAAGCTAACATCTTGTGTCTACAAGAAACTCATTGCAAGAAAGTGAGTGATCCCATTTTAAAATCTAAATGGTTTTCACAAAGCTTCCAAGCACCCGGCTCATCCAAGGCGAGAGGAGTTGACATACTGGTATCTAAAAACATCCCCTTCCAATGTGAAAAAACCTTAGTTGACCCCCATGGTAGATTTCTGTTTCTCAATGGTATTTTGGATGGTTCACCCTTAACTATAGCGTCGGTTTATGCCCCTAACAATAATCAAATGGAATTTTTGGAATCTGTTTTTTCAAAACTAAATGAGTTCAAGAAAAGAGAAGTAGTGATTGGAGGTGACTTTAACCAAATAGATGATCCTAAACTAGATAAAACCTACAAGAACAGAATTGAGACGAAAAGGGTACAAGGCTCACCTAAATTGCAACCTCTGTTCTTAAAACATGACTTGAATGATGTGTGGAGAACACTGAATCCAGGTGTAAAACAATATTCTTTTTTCTCTCCAGTCCATAACATCTATTCCCGTATTGACTACATACTCATGTCTATTGGATTATTGAGGCATACAACTGAGGCTGATATTGGCTCTCAAACGTTGTCAGACCACTCAACTATTTTGGCATCCGTCGACTTATATAACAGAGATGACACTAACCGCCCATGGACGTTAAATTCTTTATTATTAAATGACCAAAGTTTTTGTGATATGGTAAATAAACAGATAGTAGAATATTTTCGTTTTAATACATTATGTGGGGTAAAACAGGATCTTGTGTGGGATGCATTTAAAGCGGTCATGAGGGGTAATCTCCTCTCTCTGGCGATTCACTATAAAAGGGAAAAACAAAAGACTATAAGTGAATTACAAAACAAAATTAAAACCTTAGAGCTGAGACATATGCGTTTTGGTGGGAAAAAAACTTTAAAAAACTGGAATTTGAACGCAAAAAATTAGCTCTATTGGAAACTTCTCAAATCCAAAAACAATTAATGTATCTAAAACAGAGGTATATTACCAAATCTCCCAAATACCTAAAACTACTAAAAATCAGGATAGTCAAAAAACAGAAGTCTTCGTTAATCCATGCTATAAAATCCTCAAAAGGCGAAATGCATTTGAAAACAAAAGAGATAACGGCACAATTCCTAGAGTACTATAAAGAGCTATACAAATCTAATAACCCACAGATGTGTAACATTGATGACTTTCTTAATAAAATTAATTTTACAACCAAATTATCAGAAGAACACTTAAGCTTTATGGAAAGGCCTATAGAGAGTTCAGAACTGCAAAAAATTATAAAGACTATGAAAAATAAAAGGCCCCAGGAAACGATGGATTGACATCAGAATTCTATTAAAAAAATTTTACCTAATATTTTGATCCCTCTCCTAGATACCTGCAATTCAGTGCTTACCAGAGGTTCCATGCCTGACTCATGGAAGGAAGCAAAAGTGATAGTTTTACCTAAACCAGATAAAGATAAACTGAATGTGAGTTCGTATAGACCAATCTCTATACTCAATCATGACTTCAAAAAATTTTCTTCTACTCTAGCTGCCAGACTAAATAAAATTATTTCTAATTATATTGATAAAGACCAAGCCGGGTTTATTCTGGAAAGATCAATAACGGACAACATAAGAAAAACTCTGAATATTATAAATTTTTGTAGAAATACTAAAACAGAGGCTGTTTTGTTTTCTCTTGACGCCGAAAAAGCCTTTGATAGGGTTGAAATTCCTTTTCTGAAAGCAGTCCTTAAGATAATGGGATTTGGCCCTAATTTTCTACGCTCAATACAGGCTATTTATGAAGAACCCAAAGCTTTTTTGTCCATCAACAATTATAATTCACAGAGGTGGACACTTTCCAGAGGAACTAGACAAGGATGCCCCTTGTCCCCAATCTTGTTCGCCTTGTCTTTAGAACCCCTGGCCATGGCTGTAAGATCTGAACCCAATATAACTGGTGTGGTCATTGGCTCTCATAAAACTTCCTATAAATTAAGTCTGTTTGCTGATGATGCGATATTCTACTGTACAAATCCCTTGCTTTCATTAACTAAATTAATATCCTTAATTGAAAACTTTGGAAGTGTAGCAGGTTTCACAATAAATTTTCAGAAATCAGAAATATACCCTATTTGGCTGGGACCTGACTTGGAACCCATGTTAAAACGCGAATTCCATTTTAAATGGGTGTAATCTCACTTTAGACATCTAGGCATTTTGATTCCCTTGGAACTGCAAAATCTTTTTAGAGATAATTTTGATCCTCTACTAAAAGTTATAACAACAACCTTTAAAGACTGTGAGAAACTTTCATTGAGTCTGTTAGAAAAAATAGAACAAATCAAGGTCTTTATCCTACCAAAATTCTTATTCTTATTCCAGAACCTCCCCATTGTTATCAAATCAGAGGTTTTTTAAAAATGGAAAGCTCTATTTCTAGATTTTATTTGGGCTAAGAAAAAACATAGGATAGCGTACTCGACCTTAGTGAAACCTTTATCACAAGGTGGATTGGCACTCCCAGATTTAGAAAAATATTACTTGGCGGCTCAACTAAAACATATCTTGCATTACGCAGTTCCTCAAATTGACAAGGATTGGGTACGTATTGAGCAATCTTTTATAGAACCAAATCTATTATATGAAATAATTTGGAACAAGCCTAATTCACGTAATTTAAGTCTTCACTTGAATCCATTTCTGAAACTAACTCTGAATACTTGGGACAGATATAGAAATTTCTTAGCACCCCATCCCTCCCCAGCAACAGTTTTCCTGGGGCAGGACTGGTTTCCTGCAGCAACAAACAAGTCAAGTTTTAAGAACTGGAGAGTGGCTGGTATTCTCAGATTTAAACAACTAACTATAAATAATTCAATGAGATCATTAAAGAACCTGGAAAGAAAATATCTTTTTAAGGCCGACTGGTTGCAATACAACCAGTTACATCATCTATTGCATAATCCAAATATTTTGTCTCAATTAAATAGGCCCCTGAGAGCATTTGAAGAAGCCATGTTGGAACCGGTACCCAAAATGAAAGGAAAAACTGCGGTTATTTATAAAGAACTAAGCAATTTAAACATGCCCTTAGATAGCTCCATTATGAAGGCTTGGAACAAGGATTGTGGGATTACTATTACTCAAGAATGCTGGTCTAAACTCTGGTCATCTTATTTGTTCCATTCTCCCATATTGAATTTGAGGTTACAAAACTTTAAACTTTTCTCCAGATGGTACCTGACACCATTACAGACTTATTACGCCAAAAGATCAAAAGATGCCAAATGCTGGAGAGGATGTGGTCTCCTGGGCTCATTTATTCATTGCTGGTGGGAATGCCCTGTTGTGATGGAATTCTGGAGGAAGATTTTACCCACTATTGAACATATAATTGATCACAAAGTGCCCTTCACACCTGACTCCATATTGCTTAACCTATGGAAAAACGTGGAATTGCCTAAGCATAAACATGATTTGGCCTCAATGCTTATTTTAGCCGCAAAACTATTAATAGCTCACCATTGGAAAGCCTCTGTCTTACCTTCTAAGCGTGATTGGTTTTTAAAAATTTGGGACTTAGTAGTAATGGACAAGTTGGCTACTACCATAAAAAACTCTGAAGCATCCGATTCAGGTCTGGAAAAAAACACCTTTGTGGAGAAATGGTTTCATTTTTTTGAGTATGTACAATCTGAACAAAATACGCTGTGTAAATTACCGGATAAGTACTTAACTTTTGCTTTGTATTAGATCTATACTCTGTATAGTATGCTCATAACGCGATGGCTTGTAAGGTAGATTCTATGGTTGCTAGTGTTTTAGTTGATGTTTGTTGGATCGTATTTTTGTTATTATTTAATAAAAAAAATTAAACTCAAAAAAAAGAAAAGAAACACGATTTAAAAACACACAAAAAAAACAAAAACAGGAGAACTTAGAAGAAATTTGGAGAAAATTTAACCCTGAAGTAAGAGACTATACATTCTTCTCAGCAAGACATAACTCTTTCTCTAGAATAGACATGTTATGGGGTTCCCAAAGCTTGAGCCTCATAACAAAAAAAATTGAGATTCTACCAAAGGTTTGGGCGGACCATAATCCAATATGTTGGTCTACAAAATTGCAAAAGAAAACAAGAAGATGGAGAATCAATGAGGACTTACTACAAGACAAAGACATTGTGGCATCCTTAGAAAAGGAGACTGCAGCATTTTTCCAAATAAATGAAACTGATGTTATGGAATTTCAAACAGTATGGGACACCTATAAAGCAGTAATGAGAGGACTATTAATCACATTGAACAATAAAGATAAAAGAGCCAAAGAAGAAAGGTTGTCAGCATTGCAAAATGAAATAAATAAAAAAGAAAGGGATTTGAAAAAAAGGCCAGGAAAAAAGAAATTAATAAAAGAAATTATGATATTACAAACCCAAGTTAAGCACTTGCTGAACAAAGAATTAGAATGGAATTTAAAAAGTTTGAAGCAGAAATCGTTTGAAAGTGCGAATAAACCCGGAAAATATTTGGCCTGGCAATTGAAGAAAAAGAAAGAAAATAAAACCATAAATAAAATTATGGTAAATGGAAAAGCAATAGTAAATCAAGAAGGAATCAAAAGAGAATTTTTAAATATTATGCAAATTTATTTAAAGGTGTGAACATTAGGAAAGAAAAAGTGGAAGAGTATCTACAGAATATCCAAGTGGCATCTCTGACTGAGTATATGAAAAAGACTTTAAATGACCCAATAGAGAAAATCGAAATAGAAGCAGCAATAAAAACAATGAAAGAAGGCAAAGCCCCAGGGCCAGATGGATTTACATCAAAATTTTACAAAACTCTTAAGGATGAGATAACACCCAAACTGATGAAATTGTTCAATACGATAAGAGAAGAAGGGAAAATTCCAAATACTTGGAAGGAAGCTGTAATTTCTTTGATTCCTAAAGAAGACAAAGATATCACAAATGTAAAGAATTATAGACCAATTTCATTGCTGAATAATGACTATAAGATTTATACAAGAATTTTAGCAGAATGATTGAAGCAGTATTTGACTAACTTTATAAACAAAGACCAAGCCGGATTTCTTCCTAAAAGACAAATAAGAGACAATGTAAGAGCTGTTATTAATGTTGTGGAATACTATGAGAAGCATCCAGAAAAGGAAGCGGCCTTATTCTTTGTGGATGCAGAAAAAGCCTTTGACAATTTGAACTTGGACTTTATGTTTGCGGTAATGGAAAAAATAAACTTAGGGGAACAATTTATAAAAATGACAAGAGCAATATATACGGATCACCAAGCAAAATTGTGCATAAATGCAGATCTTACCAAAGAACTGAAAGTAAGTAAAGGAACAAGGCAAGGATGTCCGTTATCACCATTGTTGTTTATAATGACCCTTGAAATTTTGTTACAACAAATACAAAAGGATAAAGAAATAGGAGGACTAAAAATTAGAAGATTCTCTTATAAATATAAAGCTTTTGCAGATGACATAGTGTTCATATTATAGAATCCGATTCAAGTGTCACCATTGCTGTTAGCCAAGATAAAAGAATATGGAGAGTTAGCAGGACTATATATAAATAAAGAGAAATCGAAATTCTTATGTAAAAATATGCAACCAAATAAAATAAAAGAATTGCAAAGGGTGACGGGCTGTGAGGTCACTACTAAAGTCAAATATCTTGTAATAGAGATAACAATGAAGAATATTGATCTATTCAAAAATAACTATGAAAAACTGTGGTGTAAGATGGACAAGGATTTGATGAAATGGAACAGACTTAACTTGTCCTTATTGGGCAGGATAGCTGCAATTAAGATGAATATTTTGCCAAGAATAATGTATTTGTTTCAAACCATCCCGATTGTAAAAGATGCCAAACAATTTAACAAATGGCAAAGGAAGATTTCTGACTTTATATGGGCCGGAAAGAAACCAAGGATTAAGATGAAGATTTTAATAGATGCCAAAGAGAGAGGTGGTTTTCAACTCCCGGATTTAAGATTGTATCATGATGCGGTTTGTTTGACATGGATCAAAGATTGGATAATGCTGTTAGATAAAAAACCTTTGTGGTTAGAGGATCATGGGAATAAATTCGGCTGGCACGCGTATATGTGTTATGCGAAGAAAAAAATGGATGGTTTTTTCTCTCACCATTATATTCGAAACAGTTTACTAAATACTTGAATAAAATATAAGAAATATGGAGATGAGAGAAAACCACTGTGGATAGTGCCAGCAGAAGTAATAAAAATAACAGCTGAATCCGATGAAGAAAGAGAGATGTCATATAATCAACTGCTTAAGATTCAAGGAGACAAAATTGAATTAAAATCCTCAGAAGAGCTAAATAATAAGTACGATTGGTTTCAAATGGTGCAAATTAAAAGCTTGATGGAAAACGATATTAAATTGGAGGGAATTAGACGAGAACAAACAAAACTGGAAAGGGTCCTGCTTGGAGATAATGAAAAATTGATATCGAAAGTATACAAATTATTATTGAAATGGTCTACAGAAGATGAAGTAGTAAAGTCTCAAATGGTTAAATGGGCAATAAATATGAACAGAGAAATACAAGTGGATACGTGGGAGTACCTTTGGAAGAACTCGATGAAGATCTCAACTTGTCAGAGTATCAAAGAGAACTGTTTTAAGATGATGTATAGGTGGTATATGACTCCGAAAAAACTGGCTAAGATGAGTAAAAAGATGTCGGATAGATGTTGGAAATGTAAAAAACTTGAAGGTTCTTTCTTTCATATGTGGTGGACTTGTGAAAAAGCGAAAGAGTACTGAAAGATGATACATCACGAAATCTCCAAAATTCTGGGTTACGACCTTAAGAGAACTGCAGAGACTTTTTTGCTTGGATTACAACTAGAAAAATGTCCAAAGGAAGACAGGACTTTAATTTGGTACCTGCTCTCAGCTGCTAGGACATTGTATGCGCAGCTGTGGAAACAAGAAAAAATACCAGAGAAATGGGACTGGATTAAGAAAGTTTTATTGTGGAGTGAGATGGACAAACTAACTAGAACCCTAAGAGACTATGATTTAGATATATTCAAAAAGGAGTGGAAGAAATTTAAAGAATATATGGAGAAAGAGTGGAATGTAAAAAGACATTGGACAATTTTTTAGTATTAATGAGAAAAATATATATATTGAACTTTGATTGGTTAGTAGTACCTTTAGTATTGAATTTAAATCTATAACTTCAGGGAAGTCAACATTGGAGGGAGGGGGGATTGAAATACCATATGGGCTAATACAGAAAATGTATAATTAAGTTTTGTAACCATATGTTATCAATAAATTGTTAAAACACACCATTGCTAAGTTGTCATGCTCCAAAAAAGGGGCCAGCTGCCGCACCTGCTGAAAGTGCAAAAAGGCGGATATCGTAGTAGCTGCTATCTGGGCCTCCAATGTCAGAGAGGATTCCAGTAGCACTCCCAGGGTCTTGACCTTAGGGGCTGGAATTAGTGGCACCCTATCAAAAGCTGGGAAAGGGATCAACCTTCCTGGGCCACCCCAGCTCAGATAGAGAACCTCAGTCTTCATCGGATTCAGCTTCAACCGACTCAGCCTGAACCAAGATGCTACGGCTTGAAGGACCAAGTCTAGATTATCCGGGGTACAGTCGGACTGGCCACCCATCAATAGATAGAGCTGGGTGTCATCTACATACTGATGACATCCCAGCCCATACCTCCTGACAATCTGGGTAAGGGGATGCATATAGATGTTAAATAACATTGGGGACAGAACCGCTCCTTGTGGCACACCACATACAAGTGGGTTCCTTCAGGATGAGTCTTCCCCTATCACCAACCTTTGTCCCCAACCTTGGAGAAAAGAGGCCAACCATTGCAAGATCGACCCCTGAATCCCCACGTCAGCGAGGCAGCTAGACAGTAGCTGATGGTCAACCGTGTCAAATGCGGCTGTCGGATCTAATAATAACAGCATTGTTGAGCTGCCCCAATCCAGGTGGCACATAAGATAATGTATGAGGGCGAGCAGAAGCCGGACTGGAATGGATCCAATGCAGAAGTGTCAAGGCTCAAAAAGCTATGATCCCCGCCATAGCTTTGGCCCTCCAAAGTTGCCATTTTCCCAGGGAAACTGTACTTTCTAATTGGAGGATCAACAGTAACCTGGGGAGAGCTCCAGGCCCCACCTGGAGGTTGGTAATCTTAGGGAGGGGCTTGCTTGCTGTTTTGAGTTATACAGTGACAAGAGTGACCGAGCTGCCAGCCCACCAACCCACAAACTATCTGCTAAGGACAATCAGGAGGTAGGCAGGAGGCCTACCTAGAGTTGCCAATCCCCAGGTGGTGGCAGGGGATCTCCCAGTTTGGAGGCCCTCCACCCACTTCAGTGTTGGCATAGGAAATAATGCCAGTAAGGCATGAGGCACTGCTGCTGATCTGACAGCTACTGTCAGGTCCATCAGTGGCTATTAGCCACAGTGTGTGTGTGTGTGTGTGTGTGTGTGTGTATATATATATATATATATATATATATATATATATATATATATATATGGGCCATTGGCCTGATCCAACATGGCTTCTCTTATGTTCTTAAGATATTCATGCTGTATGTTATGGTATCTCCTCACCTTAGCTGTGTCTTTTTTTCTAAACTAAAAGGTTCCAGCTACTTTAGCCCTTCCTTAACAACCTAATCAACTCTACTGGTAGATCTGGTTGCTTAAAATAGTCCAAAGAGAAATGTCAGGGAAATGTATCTGAAGTGAAGACTTCAGAAGTTTCTGTTTCTGAAGTGAAGACTTATTAATGTTCTTGGGGGACACAGTCTCAAGGGCACCCAAAGATTTATTAGAAGCATTAAGTCTTTGATGCTCATCCGTATCACCTTTTTCTTTCCAGAAAACCTTTTGCATGGAGCACCAGCATCACAGCTGTGCTGCTCAGTAAAAGTACAGTAAAGTACAATAGATTTCTCCCCCAACCCAATGCTGACAGAAGATTTTTGATGATTTTTCTACTGGATGGAACAGTGCTTTCAAAGCTCTTGAGGTACAGTAATGGGAACAATTACAGGCAGCAAAGGCAACGGAAGTGGGACCTTGAACGGCTGACAGAGTCCAGGGGAAAAAAGCATTTGTGCTTCTTAAAGGAAATTATGATCTTTGGTAAAATTGTGGCTAGAAAAGAGAGAATCTGACCAATGAAACTGAGGGATTGTGAGGTATTTCAGGATTGTCAGCTGCATTCATAATTTGTACTTAATTGTAACAAAGTGCTTTCCTCCAGTTAGACTCTTCAAATTCCAGTTTCATTCAAAGACAGCCTGCCATCTTTATGTATGGACACTGTCGTGTTATTTTTCTATGCTACTGGGGAATGAAGTCTCTCTGAAAAATGTGTGGAGGTCCCTACCTGCCCGCAAGGAGGGTCTTTCATTCAGTGCACTGAACAACTGGAAGACCAGACATCTCCTCTCACAAAACCCCTCCTGATCATTCACAGGTCTGTGAAAAAAAATTAAATGTGTTTTGATTGATTTCCCTTCTCTCCCTCTCTTTCCCCACTCCAACACCAGTTTCAGAGCATCTGTCTAAACTAGTCTCTGTATACTCTCATATGGAATGGAAACTTTTGAAACTCCTGCTGATGCTGACAATTTCTCTGTCTTCATCTCATGTTTCTTGGTTCTGGTGGAAGAGTTCCATTCTGTGTGTTCATTTTACACCTGGTGTTACACTAGCCATAAGTGGCGTGAGACAAGCCAGCTATTTCATGGTGAATTCTGTCCAATTCATTTCTTCTGAGGTGTTATAGAAAATCATGAAAATAGAAATCGTAAAGAGACAATCTGCTTTTCACATCCTCTAGTTTTGATGGCATGAGCTATGTACTTTGTAAACCTCTCACCTCATCCTAACTGGAAAGCACAAGATATACAGCAGTACTAGCAATACAGAATGTCTATTTAAGAGATTGGTTTATTAAGTATGCAGACTGATCACATGGTAAACCAGTGTGGCATGGCCATTCCTTTTGTAATTCACCTAGATTTAAAGAAGCACCAATTGGCAGAGGACTTTATTACCTTTTATGGCTATCCAGACCAAATGGCCAAGCCACACTGGTTTACCATGTGATCAGTCTGCATACTTAATCAACAGACTGCTTGTATTTCAGCCCACAATACCTGAGCCCCTCGTCTGATGAAGTGTGCTTAAAGAGCACACGAAAGCTTATGTTCTGAAAAAAACTTGGTTGGTCTTAAAGGTGCTTCTTGACTCCTGCTTTGTTCAACATATATGCATACAAATAGATAAAACTTGCCAATGTGAGTCAAGACAAAAGAACCTTCTAAAAGGGTCTATAATCTGTACAAAAATAAGTCAATCTGTCTAATACAAATTTAAATTACAACACATTACTGCGTATAAGAAGAGCAGCCTGCAAAAACATTGCCACAGCATCAGTTGTGTCTCCATCTTTGTTGTTTAATAGATACAGCAGTTTATATGAATCCGGAAGCGCTAAGATACTATCAAGAATTAACGATAAAATGCTACGCTGAATATTAACATAATAAAAGCATTCTAACAACACATGAGGCACAGTTTCAAGGGACCCACTTGCACAAGGGCATGGTCTTTTAGCAAAAGGTGTACCGTTAGATCTCCCAGTTAATATCGCTGAAGGGTGGGGCATGGAACCAAGCAGGAGAAACCAGTGTATTCTAGTTAATATTTCTTCTGGAGCTGTATAATTTTTAAATTTTAAATTTTTAAATTTTAATTTTTTTATTATAAGTACTATATTTATTAAGCTAGAGGATGTTTGACCACTACTGTATTATTTGTCATATCTCATTATTCATATTAATGACCTATATGTTATTTTCACATTTACTTTTTAAATATCTTTCGTTTTACTTATTTAGGTCCATCTTGATTTTTACAATTTTTATGTGGTGGTTGTTGTTGGCCTGCATTGTGCTGTGTATTTGGTCATGGACCGTAATAAAGCAAACTGAACTGTATTGATTCTGCGTAATGCTGGAGTCTGAAGTTGGTAAAAGTAGCTACCAGTGGATAAGATCCCATGACTAAGAGACAAGCATGTCATTAGCTGCATTGTACAGTTCAGATAGCGCTACCTCAAATAATCTGTCCCTAATTGCTCACACCACCCATTAAAAGTCTGCCGTGAAAACGTTGTGAAAGCAATGTCACCCCAGAGTCGGAAACGACTGGTGCTTGCACAGGGGACCTTTCCTTTCCTATTGTTCACATTGCCTCTAATTCTGAAAGGGAGAGAAGAGATTCAAAGGAAATATTCAGTGTTCTTAGTTTGTTTTCAATATTCACCAGCCATGGGGAAATATTAGATTCTGTCAAGAATTGGCCACAGCAGCTAGAGGGCTCAGATCTATAGCACAATCAAAGCCAAAATTTAAAGATCATAGACCTCGCACTTGCGGTCATAAAATTTTGGCCACATTCCAGGCATAAGGCAGCATATGGTACCCAAGATGGAACACCCAAAATCTTCTGTAGAAAGCCTGACTGTACTTGTTCAACTGCTTTATTTATTGAATCAATCCAAATAGGGGTTCCATAGAGTAATTGAGGGTCAGTTTTCAAATTAAAAACTTTTAGCACAGCTGGAACATATTGATTCCCTTTTTCAGAAAAACAGAAGCACAGAAGTGAGTTAACATTTGCTTTAGCATTATTAATTGTTACTTTGCATTGTTGGGTCCATGATGTAGTAGCCTGGAAATGTAAACCTAAATACTTAAAGTGTTTTACTTGTTCAAGCTCGTGGTCACCCACCCTTCAAGTATATTGCTTTCTAGATTTGGAGAAGACTAACACTTTTGATTTCTCATAATTTAATTCTAATTGATTGATTTTACAGTACTCCTGGGCAGTGATTTAATAGCCAAAGTAAAAAATAAATAACCGTTGACATTTTGATTTCTGAGATTTGGAGAAAAGAACTTGTGACCATCTTTTTGCCGTAACTTCATTCCTACCTACCCTGTGCAGAAGATTACTCAAAGCGCATGTTTTGCTATTACTTCTTATTTATAATTCCTTATTTATAAGTACCCAGAGGAACAATACATTCTGCGAATTTAGAGGGAGGTATTTGTGAGTTTCCTACATTGTGCAGGGGGTTGGACTAGATGACCCTGGAGGTCCCTTTCAGCACTATGATTCTATGACTAAATGGATGTGATCTGAAACGTGGACATCCCCTTTCTCCCTAACTGGATGCCATGTCTTTTTAGCATTTCTCTTTCTATGGAGACAAATAGCCAGATGAGATTATATCGTATGCAATGATGACTCTGTTCTCTAATTCCAGATGGAGTTCACCAACAGGACAGTTCAGGAATTCATTTTGGTGGGCTTTGAAGTCGGGCAGCTGCAACGACTCCTACTCCTCACCTTTTTCACTTTTCTTTACATGCTTGCTATGGCAGAAAACATCACCATCCATCACGTTGGTGCATCTTGACACCCAGTTGTCCCGGCTTCCCATGTACATCCTCCTGAGCAACTTCTCTTGGCTGGAGATCTGCTATGTGAGCACCACTGTGCCCCGCATGCTCTTAGACCTGGCATTGTCCAACAAGATCATCTCCTTCAGTTCCTGCTTCCTCCAGTTCTACATTTTCTTCTCTCTTGGCAGTACAGAATGCTTCTTCCTCTCTTCTATGGCCTTGGATCGGTACTTGGCCATCTGCCACCCACTGCGATATCCACAGATCATGTCCCCAAATTTTTGCTACATCCTAGTAACTGCTTCTTGGGTCCTTGGCTTCCTGGCATACATTGTCCCAGTCACACTGATCTCCAAGATGTCTTTCTGTGGTCCTAATATCATTGACCATTTTTTGTGTGACCCTGGGCCAATTCTGGCTTTGGCTTGTCCTCCACTACCAAAGGCTCCCCTCATTAGTCTGATTTTCATGGATGTTGTGGTGATTCTCGGCAACATCATGTTTGCTGTGCTGTCCTACAGTTCTGTGATTGTCACTTTGATGAAAAACTCTAGCAAAGGCAATCGGTTAAAGTCTTTCTCCACCATATCATTCCACTTGTTGGTGGTCACGCTTTACTATGGCCCTCCAGCAGGGCTGTATGTAAACCCAGGAGGAGAAACGGATTCAAATGTCATTAAGACAGTAACACTCTTCTATACTGCCTTAACACCCTTTCTCAACCCCCTGATTTACTGTCTGAGGAATGATCAGGTAAAGGAGGCACTGTTCCGATTATGGAGGAGAAAGGCAGTCTTTTTGAAAAGAAAAGTGACCGTGTAAAAAAAGAGGAACATGCCATAGTAATCTCCAAGATAAAGCTGATGCAGTCAGTGCTAGACAACAAAGGCACAGATCCCTGTTCAGTGTTTCTGACTCCTTTTGTGCACTGGAAGGCAACAGTACACATTTCCACTAGAATCCTGTGCAAGCACTTTTCAAGTGTATGTTCTGTAACAAATACAATAAAATGAATTCTCCATTATTTTATAAGGCACTCACAACTGTACAATTTTTATGCATTCCAGCTAGTTCGATAAACATAATTGTATGTGGAAATCATTATTGTTTCTCTATATGATCTAACTGTAGGTAATGCTAATTTATATGTGTAGACACATGATAAGGATGAATATGCAAGAATTCATTTGCATATTAGACCACACCCACTGATATCACAATTGTTTCACGTAAGGCTTTTTTGCAGAAAAAGCCCAGCAGGAACTCATTTGCATATTATGCCACACCCTATGCCACCAAGCCCACCAGAACAGTGTTCCTGTGTGTTCCTCCTCAAAAAAAGCCCTGGAGAACATGATGGTGTTTGCTTGCCCCTTTCCTAATACCTGATATGGGCAGTGGAGATGTCTTACTTCTGCAAGGCTTTCCTCCCTTCCTAACATAAGGGGTCTCAAGGCTTGCATTTTCCAGGCTTCCTTGCATCCATACTAAGGACTTCATGCCCTGGGCCAAACTACTTCCCTGAGGTCCATTGCCAGAGTCCCTGAAACCCAGAGCGTCACATCCTCCAATGCTTGTCCTTGGGGATGGAGATGCAGCGGATGAAATTATCATCCAATTTTGAGAAGACATCTTGATGCAAATTCACAATGCCACTGAGTAATATAACAAGATATATTTTATCACTGTAGCTGTGACCTGCATGGTCCAGGCTGGCTTGATCTTGCCTGATCTCCAAAGCTAAACGAAGACACCTCGGTTGATACTTGGATGCGAGAACTACAAGGAAGTCCAGAGTCACTACGCAGTGGCAGGCAATAACAAGCCACCTCTGATGCAGTAGTAGCGATAACATCTCTTTGCTGAAATCCCTGCTGCTTTATAGGTCTTTCCAGGGCTTTTTTTTTTTTGTAACAGGAACTCCTTTGCATATTAGGCCACATACCCCTGATGTAGCCAGTCCTCCTGGAATTTACAGCAGGCCCTGTACTAAGAGCCCTGTAAGCTCTTGGAGGATTGGCTACATCAGGGGGTGTGGCCTAATATGCAAAGGAGTTCCTGCTACAAAAAAAGCCCTGGGTCTTCTAAAGAGCTCTGTACCACCATGACAGATTTAGTGTCAGTTCTCTGCCAAGGTCATTCTAGATGTCTCCTGGATCTCTTCCAGTCACCCAGCGGTAAACCGGTAGGGTGATTTCCACAAGAGGTCAATGAGAGGTAAAAATTCAATAACTTCAAGGAGGTTTACAGTCCACAATCCCACTGCAGCCTCAAGAGAACATATGTTTGGGATCCCAAGCATTTTGGAATCCTGTAGGATCCATGACTCTTCACAAGCACAGCACTGTATTCTGGGTCCCTTTCCACGAGGGTTTCCTACCCACTTTGTAGCAGAATGGTCTTGCTCTGTCCTAGGCCCTGTGCTACCCTGCCCTCCAAGGCTTTCCTAACCACCATCACCACCTGCCCTTTGTAGGAATTGCCCCTGTGATGGTCAGGACTCCCAACTTCCCTTCCAAGTTCTGAGGCCTTGCCCCTGCATCTCCTCTGCACCTGGTTACCATGGGAACAGCTTACTGCCTTGAGCACCACTGGGGGAACAGCCACTTGCCAACTGACTGTCCTCCCCTTCCTCCTGGTACTCCTTCGAAAATAGCATGTCCAAGATGGTGGGGGTCTGTGTAGCACAGAAAACCACTAAAAAGATCAAATTGTATAAAGCAGGGGCATCAAACTCATTTGTTATGAGGGCCAGATCTGACATAAATTAGACCTTGTCGGGCCGGGCCATGCATGTCATAAAATGTAATGCCAGATACTGGAGATATAAACTTTATAAAGGACACAGAAAAACACAAATTATTTTAAAAAAAAACTTAAAGTAAAACGCGTTTAAAAGATTAGCACTCTTGCAATATTTTGTCTATCTAACAGTTTCTGATAACTGACACCTCTTGGTTTGAATTATTGCATCAAAATCGAGAGACAATGTGCTGTAGTAATTTTGAGTACGCTGTGCGGGTGTTGTTCAGATGTGTGTCTGTAAGTTGCAAGCCTACCTTTGATTTATTGACATCCATTGCAGAAGTCTCATGGTCAATGCTTTGAGCCTAAGACCCAGGGGAAAACATGAAACGGCTGGGCATTGTGAGCTTATATACATAAGTTGCTTCATGTGCTGGTCAGCCAATAGAGAAAACAGAGGCTTTGCTCTGTAGCTCCTGTGTGGTTGAACAAGCCTGAAAAAGCAAGCCGTGATGCAGAAGGAAGCAAGAGAGAGGAAGAAGGAAGCAGATGACAGTGGGGCCTGATAGGAGCCGTCTGGGGGCCTGATCTGTCTCTCGGGCTGCATGTTTGACAGCCTGGGTATAAAGCCATTATTAAAGCAAAAATGTTCACAGGCATACTTTTAGCACAGTTTAGGGTGAGCAAGGGATTAAAAAGAAATGGGTAAAACACAATTCCTCTGTCCCTCTCTCTCTATATGCCCCATCAGATGTTAAACATAAGGCAAGTTCCTTAGCTTAGAAAGTTAACAGATCTTATACATGGTGTGTGTTTGTGTGGTGGGATAGTGCACACTATACCAGGGGTGGCCAACGGTAGCTCTCCAGATGTTTTTGCATACAACTCCCATCAACCCCAGCTATCAGCCGTGCTGACTGGGGCTGATGGGAGTTAATGACTGTGCTCTACACAGAAGTCATGAACACAGGAGCACATGAAGCTCCCTTATACTGAGTCAGACCATCGGTCCATCAAGGTCAGTCGTCTACTCAGATTGGAAGCGGCTCTCCAGGGTAGCAGGCAGAGGTCTTTCCCATCACCTCCTACCTAGGCATTTTGACTGGAGATGCTGAGGATTGAACCTGGAACCTTCTGCATGCCAGGAAGAGGCTCTACCATTGAGTCACACCCCCTCCCTCATGACAGTAATAGTGAATGGGCATCTTTTAAACTCTTGAGTGAGATCCAGTGTCCAAGGAGGTCGTATTAAGAATCGTTATACAAAGTTTGATTGGAGTCCTGTAGCTACAAGAATTCTTGAGTCATAAGCTTTCAGGAGTCAAAAAAAAGTTCAGGAGGGGCACCCATTTGTTTCTCCATCATTCACCGCGGCATCTCTTTTTCCAGAAAAAAGGCCCTGCATATGTCTTAGGTTGAGTTACACTACTAGATTTTTAGGGTGTTCTGTTCAGAACTTTTAATGATTCTATGCTCTTTGTTGCTTTATCATGTTTTAGGTTGTAAACCAGGTTGCACAGGTTCCCTGCACAAGTGGTGCAGACATGTTCTGAAGTAATAAACAAATAGATTTATCCAAGGAGAAGTTGCTCACTGATTTTGCATGGCTACTTCCTGTCTGAGAATCCCATCCCATTTTTTGTTGTTGTTGTTTGGATTGCAGCATGGATGGCCACGGCCTCTGGTGGTCTGACCACACCATTCCAGCTGCTAATCTTGCTAGATGAGATCAGACAAATACTTTTGCTTCACTATTTCTGCAGCCAATGACCTCAGGACATTACCAACAGTCTTCCAGAGGAGATTAGCTCCAGTATAATTACCAAAATGACTGTCATTTCTTCAATCAGTCGAATTTTCAGTAGTTTTCCAGCATGAAACAGAAAACAAATCTAAAATGAAATCTCCATGTTCTGGTTATAAAAGCTTCCATGGAGCCATTCACTGCTAAAATGAGAGACCATATTGCTACTCGATATCTCATGAGTAGCACACAAAGCAAACAGCTGGGACATGGAAGATAAGATTCAGACGTGTACCCTTTAAAAGTGTGTTGGAAGAGACAGGAGCCATCTGAGTCATCTTCTTGAAACCAGGCTGAAGATAATGTTGACAATACTCTACAGGAGACCCTGAAGAGGAGACTCTACAGAGAGTCCAAATGGAGAAAGGTGTTTTTTGATTGCATACGGCAGAATCTGTAATGTTGAACATATGAAGCTGCCTTATACTGAATCAGACCCTCAGTCCATCAAAGTCAGTATTGTCTGCTCAGACTGGCAGCGGCTCTCCAGGGTCTCAAGCGGAGGTTTTTCACATCTATTTGCCTGGACCCTTTTAGTTGGAGATGCCAGGGATTGAACCTGGGATCTTCTGCTTACCAAGCAGATGCTCTACCACTGAGCCACTGTCCCTCCCCTGCTGATACCGATGCTACTTCCTTGTGTATAAATCCCATAGTATGAAGTGCACTGGAAACCATCCTCCTCAGATTCCACAACAGTCATATCAGCCTGGTGAAATCCTGATTGGTGGAATTGTGTCTCATACTGGTTGTGTTTCGCAAAAGCTTGAATTTAGGCAGCATCCCTGCCAGGTTGATAAATGTTATCCGATGTAAGAGAATCATTGTTCCTCTAACACAGAGGTGGTGGTGGTGGTGGTGGTGATATCTGATTTTATTTGAGCAAATCTGCATATTTGCAAAGCTCAGTAGGCATTTTTAATAATAATGGATAGCATTAAGCATTGTGGCTACCCAAATAAAGTACTCACGCTCCAAGGCCAAAGATTATGCTTATACCATATTGCTTCATTAATAATTTATAAATAGATTGCACTTTTTTTGTTTTGTTTAGCATTTATACACTTTCCTAGATTAGTAAAGAGTTCAGTAGCATCTTAAAGACTGACAGATTTTATTGTGGCATAAGCTTTCAAAAAACAGAGCTCTCTCTGTCAGAACTGTGATGAAGAGAGCTGTTTCTCCAAAGCTTATGCTAAAATAAAATCTGTTAATCTTAAAGGTACTGCTGGACTCTTTACTATTTTGCAGCAACAGACTAACACAGCCAACTCCTCTGGATATATTTCCTTGATTAGAAGGTATATAGCAGGAGGTAGAGATTTTTTTTAAAGCTGCAGTAAATATAAAAAGTAAAAGGTAGTCCCCTGTGAAAGCACCAGTCGTTTCCGACTCTGGAGTGACATTGCTTTCACAACATTGTCATAGCAGACTCATTTTGCCGAGCTCGGAATAATGGAAGGCTGAGTCAACCTAATGCCGGCTACCTGAAACCAGCTTCGACTTGGATCAAACTTAGGTTGTGAGCAGAGTTCAGACTGCAGTAAATATACAACCACCCAAATGCAGGCTATATTGAGAAAAGCCAGTTCTACACAGGGGATGCCAAAACTTGAAAATAAAGTAACGAGGAGGGAACTATTGTTTGAAAAATATAAAAACTTCTGAGAAAAATGTCAGTGTGACATATATGCAAAAATATTTGTATGACACAAGAGGCTTGTGATATTTATCACTACAGACTGAAGCAACTGCGGCATCAATCGGCAAACATTTTTGTCCCTCAGGTTAAATATCTCCTGTATATAAGGCAAAAAGCAGAGAGATATTTTGGGGGAAGGGAGGGTTTGGGGAAAGCAGAACAAGAGTGTCTTCCCCACTGTTCACAACAGCAGAATTCAGAATCACTAAACTGTATTTATTTTAGCAGTATAGGTAGGACAGACATAAAATCTCTGCTGAAGGCTCCTGGATTGTGCATCCTAAAGGGAATTAGACAAATCCATAGATCTATCAAGGGCTATTTGTTTTGGTAACTAAAAGGAACCTCCAGTATCCATTTGAACATCAGTCACTGGCAGATGGCTCCATGTCCAGCTTGCAGGTTTCCCAAGAGCATTATACTATGGGAAATGAACAGAGAATCTGATGGGTCATTTCTCTCATTCAGCTGGGACCTAGTGATGTTCTCAGACACAATACTGTGACCAATCCAGATGCTGTGCATTGAAGCATTCTCTTCTTAAACAATAACTGGTTGTCTTTGCAGCCTGAAAACAAAGTTCTACCAGCATGTCCTGGCCTTGGTGTTTGCCATCTTTGAGATCAATGAGGACCCCACCATCTTGCCCAACATTACTCTTGGGTTCCACATCCATGACTCCACAGTAGATCCAAAATGGATTTACAGACCCACCCTGGACCTGCTCTTCACCGCAGCTGAACTTGTCCCAAACTACAAATGTGGCTACCAGAAAAAAATGGCTGGCATAATTGGGGGCTATAGTTCTGAAACCACATCAGACATGGCGACTCTCTTAAGTCTTTACAAGATCCCACAGGTACGATCAGAGAACTGGGATTATTTGGACTTTCACAAATCTCACACGTAGTTTAATCACCTTTGCTGATCTATTATCAAGTACTGCAAAGAATAAAAAAATAAGGGGCCAATTCTACACAGGGGATTTGGGAGTGATATGGATCTTGAAATGACAGTTGTCAGAAAGGACTCCAAAGGATGCGTGTTGAATATTCAAGTTGAAAAGATGGCTAATAAATGTTTCTAAATAAAATAAAATAATTACAAACAATTATACTAGTAGAAGGCTGAAATATGCAGACAAAGAATATGTGGAACACTCTGAAAAGCAGAGTTGTATTTTATACCATTTACATTGGGGATATTATAAGATCTGAAGTAACATTTAAATGACTTTTAAAGAAGAAGGTGATGAATAGAGTCAAGTAGTCTAATTATCCCTCTATAACAGGGGTGGCCAGCGGTAGCTTTCCAGATGCAAAAAACATCTGGAGAGCTACCGTTGGCCACCCCTGCTCTATAACATGACTTTTTGTTTCCTTCCTAGCTGTCATTTGGCTCCTTTGAATCGGATGTGGATGTCCCAACCAGTCGGTCATCTTTTTACCGCATGTTCCCCAAGGAAGCCCTTCAGTATGAGGGGATTGTCCACTTACTTCTGCATTTCAGGTGGAGATGGGTTGGGCTCATCACTCTGGATGACGAAAGGGGAGATCGTTTCTTCCAGACTTTGGAGCCGATGCTTTCCAGGAATGGAATCTGTGCAGCCTTCACAGAAAAGGCTACAGGACAGGTCCCCTGGGATGACATATCCTTTCTGAACAAATATCTATACAATAGTAATGCAAAGTTCTTGGACAGCGAAGCAAATGCAATTGTCGTCTATGGAGGAACTGGAGCATTTCTTTGGATAACGATCGTTATCTTAATGCCCACGATGGTGATGAATCTCACAGGGGCTGACTACGGGGAGAGGACCTTTACAGGAAAAGTGTGGATTACAACCGCCCAGATGGATTTTGCACTCACTCCTTTTCAAAAGGCGTTTGATATAGAGATATTCCATGGTGCTCTTTCCTTCTCAATTCATTCCAAGCCCATCCGAGGCTTCCATAGATTTCTTCAACTTCTAAAACCTTCCCAGGCAAAGGGGGATGGCTTCATCAAGGACTTCTGGGAGCAAGTGTTCGACTGTGCATTCCCAGGTTCTGTTAACCCAGAACACTCTGGTAAGACATGCACCGAAGAGGAGAAGCTGGAGACTGTCCCGGCACCTTTTTTTGAAATGAAGATGACCAGCCACAGCTACGGTATATATAATGCCGTCTATGCCCTTGCGCACGCCCTACACATCTTGGGCTCATCTAGAATCAACCACAGAGCAATGGAGACTGGAGGCAGCTTGGCTTCTTTGGATGTGCCACCTTGGAAGGTAATTCTTCTTCGTTGGGAAAAAAGAGAGTCCTCTGCCATGCTCCCTTTAAGGTGTGGAGTCTTGTGAGCAAAAACTCTGCTTCGTGAGCTACTGGCATTAAAGCTGTGAGCCAGTTTTGTGTAGTGGTTAAGTGTGTGGACTCTTATCTGGGAGAATTGGGTTTGATTCCCCACTCCTCCACTTGCAGCTGCTGGAATGGCTTGGGTCAGCCGTAGTTCTTGCAGAGTTATCCTTGAAAGGGCAGCTTCTGTGAGAGCGCTCTCAGCCCCACCCACCTCACAGGGTGTCTCTTATAAGGGAAGAAGATAAAAGAGATTGTAAGCTGCTCTGAGACTCTGATTCAGAGAAAAGGCCGGGATATAAATCTGCAGTCTTCTTCGTCTTCTACTGCATCAGTTAGCTTGCTCTGGGGCTGTGTTCCCTGAGCTAAGACAAAAATGTGTGAGCCGGAGGTTAAAAAACTGAGAGCTGGTTCACCCTAACTTAGCTTAGTGGGAACACTAGTCCTCTGCCATGTTTGGGGTGCAATATGTTGGCAGGAGTGGGGAAATGGGATCTTTAATCTTTTTCCCCTGCCCATCTGAGCAGGGCTGGTGCGAGGGTTTTTGGTGCCCTAGGTGAGCTGCCCACTAGCCCTCCCCCCCAAAAAAAATTAAAAAACAGAGAATTGTAGGAAAAATGAAGAAACTTGAAACTATTTACATTTTTAATCCACAGTTCTTTTCTTTTAAATTTATTTTTTTTAAAAAAACAATTGTGCAATTAAGCAAAAAAAATTGTGAGAATACTACTTGTTCTATTTAGCTGGATGTGCCACGGATAAGTCCTTGTGCATATGAGAAGGATGCTCTACCAGGCAAGTTGAGCCAAGAGCAGCTCAGTTGCTGGCTGTGCGTGCAGGCTGGGAGAGATGCAAGCGGGGGGGGGGAAACTGGCCCAGGGCCCCTGAAGGCATGGGGGTCCATAGGCCAGCCCCTACTTGGCCTATTTGTTAATCCGGCCCTGAATCAAGGTGTACTGAGACTAGCTGCAGCTCTCCAGAGCGTCCAGCAGAGGAAGAAGAAGAAGACTGCAGATTTATACCCCTCCCTTCTCTCTGAATCAGAGACTCAGAGCGGCTCAAAATCTCCTATATCTTCTCCCCCCACAACAGACACCCTATGAGATGGGTGGGGCTGAGAGGGCTCTCCCAGCAGCTGCCCTTTCAAGGACAACCTCTGCCAGAGCTATCACTAACTCAAGGCCATTCCAACAGCTGCAAGTGGAGGAGTGGGGAATCGAACCCGGTTCTCCCAGATAAGAGTCCAAATTGGGTCTCTTCACATCACCTTTTACATCACTTACTGCCCTGCCTTTTAAAGGGAAGTGCTGGAGATTGTCTCTGGGACCTTCTGCATGCCCAGCAAATCCTCAGCACTGAGGTACGGACACTTCCTGTTTGCCAGTTTAGATGCAGCAAAACCAAAATGGATGTTTTTGGAAGCTCTCTCAGCAGCATTCATTCAAGGAACACCCTGAAGCCTGCTGAGAGCCAGTTTGGTGTAGCGATGAAGTGCACGGACTCTTATCTGGGAGAACCGGTTTTGATTCCCCACTCCTCCACTTGCAGCTGCTGGAATGACCTTGGGTCAGCCATGGCTCTTGCAGAAGCTGTCCTTGAAAGGGCAGCTGCTGTGAGAGCCCTCTGAGCTCCACCCACCTCACAGGGTGTCTGTTGTGGGGGGAGAAGATAGAGGAGTTTGTAAGCCGCTCTGTGTCTCTGATTCAGAGAGAAGGACGGGGTATAAACCTGCAGTCCTCTTCTTCTTCTTTCCTTTGTCTTGTGTCTGGCAATGGAAGTTTATTTTCATGGTCAAAAGAACAAATTAGTTGCATTCATAAATAACTTCACTCCTAGAAGAAAGTAATCTAAAACTCTGTTTGACACTGAGAAGTATTGGTGAGCACACTCCAACCCATCCAATTCATTCCATGCCCTTAAATGCTCCTTCTCTTTCCCCCAAGCTCCACACCCTTCTTCAGAGACTTGCTTTCAACAACAGCGCTGGAGATGAAGTGGCCTTCAATGAACATGGAGAATTGAAAGGTGGATTCGATATTACCAACATGATCGCTTTTCCAAATAAGTCCTATGTCAGAGTCAAGATCGGGAGGCTGGATCCTCAGGTTCCCCGTAGTCAACGAGTGATAATTGATCAGGATGAGATTAAGTGGAATAGGCACCTTCCACAGGTGAGAAACCATCTCAGTGTTTCTCAAACAAATACAAAACCCTTCATCGTTTAATGAAATGGGTAAGGAGAAGGGTTAAGGGGAACAAATGGATTCCATGATGTTTTTAATCCATGACATTTGCTAAATCAGCTCTCTCTAAATCAGCATCCTGTATGGGGAGGGCAGGATATAAATCAAATCAAATCAATAAGCGCAACAAAAATGCCACATGTAATCATATTTTGGATAATCTGCATTCCTCTCACACACTATGAGCCATCTTTGAGATCCCAGATATCACACTTCCATTTCATTGACAACTTGTAGAGAAATTCTGAGACAAAGTACTCATGATAGCTTCTCAGTTTTAAGATCCAGGTGGGCAGCTGTGTTGGTCTGAAGCAGTAGAACAAAGTAGGAGTTCAGTAGCACCTTTAAGACCAACAAAGTTTTATCCAGAATGTAAGCTTCCGTATGCGTGTATACTTCTTCAGACGAGGGGATGGGGTACAGTGAGCTGAAATACATATAGCTGGTGAGTTAAGAGTATTATGCATACGAAACCTTACATTCTGAATAAAACTTTGTGGTCTTAAAGGTGCTACTAGACTCCTACTTTGTCCTCAGTTCTAAATTCTTGCTTTCTTCAAGGACAGGTGCCTCCTTCCTCCCTGTGTAATGAGAACTGCAAACTTGGTTACAGCAAGAGAAAGAAGGAAGGGGAGAAGTTCTGCTGCTACGATTGTGATCTGTGTCCAGAAGGGAAAATGTCAGACAAAGAAGGTAGGAGATGCTCTGGGAAAGATTCCTCCTTTTAAAGATTCCCCAAATGTTTCATTACTTGAAGTGTGGGAATTTGAAACATTTACTCTTTGAGGAATTATTAAAAAAGACTTAAATTGGCCATTTTGTCATTATACATTAAGAATGTTTAACAGAAGTAGTGCCCTACTGGATCAGACCAGCAGTCTGTCAGCTCCAGCATCCTTCCTCAATATTAGCCAACCCGTTCATCTGGATGGCCAACAACAGGGTATAGAGGCCAAAGCCTTCCCTTGACGTTGTCTCCTGGCTCTGAGATTCAGAGGTTTGCTGCCTCTGAATGTGGAGGTTCCCTTGAGTCAACATGGTCAGCAGCCACTGACAGGCCATCTTCCATGAATCTGATTCCCTATTAAAGCCGCCGAAGTCTGTGGCCATCTCTACATCAACAGGCAGCATATTCCATGACTGATTTCCCACCAGCCTTATGCCGCTCTCACACTTGTCTTCTCAGCGGGGGTTCTGTTGGATTTCACACTATCTGCCCCGCAGAGAAGAGGAGCGTGAGACCGGCGTAAGGCTCATGGGAAATCGGTCCCTGTTTTTAATTAGGTTGTGTGTAAAGAAGTGCTTCCTTTTGTCTGTCTGAATCTGCTGCCCATCTGTTTCCTAAAAAACCCTTGAATTCTAGTATTTTGGGTGAGTCAGAGAAAGCTATTTTGTTCTGCCCCTACTGTCTATCCCATGTTTATTTTCCAAACCTCTATCAGGTCTGTTCTTTTAGTCATCTCTTTTCTGAACTAATTCTTCAGCTTTTCCTCATCGGAGAAGTCCTCCAATCCTTTCATTACTGTGGTTGCCCTCTGCTGTACTTTTCCCAGCTGTGTGGTGTCCTTTTTGAGATACGGTTATCAGAACTGCACATCGTATTTCAAATGAGGCTGCACCACAGATCTACATAGGGGCATTGTGATACTGCTTGATACTGATATTTTATTTTCAATCCCTTTTCTAATACTGCCCAGCATATTGTTAGCATTTTTCACTGCTGTGGCACACCGGGTTGTCACTTCCATTGAGTTAGACACTAAGACCTCAAGGTCTCTTTCCTTCTCAGTTTCCCGAAGTTCAAACTTCATTAGTATATATTTCAAGATAGGATTTTTTTTTGTCACCTTAGACTTTTAAAAAATGTAAAGGAAATCCCCTGTGCAAGCACCAGTAATTTCTGACTCTGGTGTGACGTTGCTTTCACAACATCATCATGGCAGATTTTTTAATGGGGTGGTTTGTCGTTGCCTTCCCCAGTCATTTACACTTTACCCCTAAGCAAGCTGGGTACTCATTTTACCAGCCTCGGAAGGATGGGAGGCTGAGTCGACCTTGAGCCGGCTACCTGAACCCAGCTTCCACCAGCATCAAACTCAGGTCATGAGCAGAGCTTGGACTGCAGTACTGCAGCTTACCACTCTTTACACTTACTGGTGTTGAACATTCCTGTGTATTTCTCCATTTGTTTCCAGAGATTTTGTGAAGTTATGGGAATTTAGATTTAAAAGTAACAGAATTCCTGAACAGTAGTATGGCTTAGTTCTGTTTGAAGGACAGAGGCTATCTGTAAATAGCAAATAGCAAGCCTTTATTGGCATAAAACAGATTTAGCAGTAAAATAGCAATATAAATAATATAAAATCCTAGATTATAAAGTACATAGGGAGCTAAAATACATAAAATAAGTAAAATATATATGAGTCGAGTTTAGCCAAATTAAATAATTAAAAGATAAAATGTGGTCATTCCAGAACCATTCTCTGTCGTATTTCCATGGCCTGTTGGAGAAATCTAGCCACCATTAAAGTTACCCCAGTGCAAGTGTCATTTAAAAGTTTGTGGACTTTGCCTGAATCAGCACAGCCCAACATATCGGCTAAAGTATCTTTCAAGTATATACAACAAATATCATCATAAAGAGGACAGTTCAGTAGTACAAGGGAAATAGTTTCAATACACTTGGAATTACAAAGACAGTGTCTATTAGAGTACTCAATCCTGTTAAATCTACCAAATAGGATAGCAGATGGTAATGCATTACATCTTGTTAACGAGAATGCATGCCATTGCTGTGGAGCTTGCAGAGAGGAGAAATACGACGCTTATTTCCCTACTGAAAGAGGAAGTTCAAAATTCCGCGGGGAGCAGGACTTGTTGGCCAGGCTATATAACGTTTGCATTTCAATATCTAGAATTCTGAGCTTAAGTTTCAAAAAAGCTTCTTTTAAGGATAGCATAAGAAGTGAATCTAAATCAATGCCATAGATTTTATTTTCTTCTCAATAAATACTAGCCAATTTGACAAATTAGATACTGAGAGCAGTTGATATAAAAGGCTCTCTGAGTCAGAGTGGAAATGTAGTCAAAGCCAGTATTTAAGTGATATTAGCCATGCTTGTGTTTCCACAAGATTCGTCCCTGTTTCTAAACACAAAACTGCATATGGTACGCACTTTGGGAATTCCAGAATTTTCCATAGGAATTTTGATTGGACACCTTCAATGTTATTATCCAAGGCTGTGATCCACACTGGGACCCCATATAAAAACTGCGGTATCACTTTAGCCTTAAAGATTTTTAGCGCGGCTGGGATAAACTGATTGCCTCTGCTGTAAAAGAGGCGCGGGATAGCTGCAACACTAACATTGACTGACTTAATTATACAGTTACGATGATTAGTCCAAAGTGTGTTATATTGAAAATGAATTCCTAGGTATTTGTAGTATTTTACTTGTTCTATCTCTTTGCCACCTATTGACCATTTAGTTGGTTTCCAAGATTTGGAAAAAACAACAATTTTAGATTTGTCATAGTTCAATAGAAGCTTATTGTTGTTAAGGAAGGTGATACAGCGAACAAGCAAACGCTTTAATCCAATTCTGGAACAAGATAATAAGACTGTATTGTCCACATATAACAGTAAGGGAACATGTCTGGCATCAAGTTTTGGACTATGATGGTCAGTATCTGACAAAAAGGGAGCAAGATCATTAAGAAAGAGGTTAAACAAAAAGGGGGCCAACACACAACCTTGTTTAACCCCCTTTCTTAACGGGATTTTTGACATAAGATTGCCTGATAAAGAGCATTTGACTTGACAAAAGTTGAAAGTATATATTTTTTATGAGCATAAGGAGTCTTTTATCAATACTTGTTTGTTCCAGTTTATCCCACAACAGGTCTCTGTCAATTGAATCAAATGCTCCCTTTAAATCTAAAAAGGCTACATACAATTTCATCTTTTTCCCAATAGTGTATTTAAAAATTAGATGGGACAAAGTATTACAATGATCGAGAGTAGTTTTGCCTTTACAAAAACCCAGCTGTTCCGTACCAAGAATTTTTTCTCGTGTCATCCATTGCTCAAGTTTCCTCAGCAGATACTTAGAATATAATGTACCAATGGTGGATAGGAGACTAATCGGCCTGTAATTATTTGGGATGGCGGGATCTCCTTTTTTATAAATTGGAACCACTATTGAATTAAGCCAGGCTTTAGGAATTATGCCAGTTCTGTCAATACTAGTAAAGAGAGATGCGAGCGGAGTAGCCCAACAATCTGGATCTAACTTTAGGATTTCAGAGGGAATAACATCTGGTCCTGCTGCTTTACCTGATTTCAGTTGCAAAATTACATCTTTAACTTCATCAGAAGTCACAGAGGGCCACTCCAGAAGATCTACCTGAGAAAGTTCAAAAGGTCTAGAAGTGTATAGTTTACTTTGGGAGAACATAGAGAATAAATATTGGTACCAGACATTGGGGGAAATGGCAGACATAGAAGGGGCATCAACTCTATGGGCACCTGATACAATAGACCAGAATTTTTTAGAGTTCTTTAAGATTATGGCCTGGTATAGCTCCTCCCATTGAAGTTTAGCATAATCATTCTTTTTGCTTATAATAACCTGGGACAGCTGATTTTTAAGATCAAAGTACTCTGATGGTAAAAACAAAGCCCCAGAGTCGCGGTAACATTTGTAGGTGTTACGCAACAGAGTTTTAACGGCTCTACATTCTTCATCAAACCAGGGCTGCAGAGATTTTATATTTCTTCCCTTTTTTACATTTTTAGGTTTAACATTTAGTGAACTAAGAATGTTAGATACTAGAGAATCATAGGCTATTATTAGCACTGCAGAATTTGTTGCAGTGGTTAAAACCCTTCTAAGATTCAAAAGGGAATGAGAATTTAAAAGTAACTGAGCTGCTTGTTTAGTCTGACTATTCCAGCAGATTTTTGGTAAGGACGTAGACTCCAACAAGTGTATAGAGGGATTAAGGGAAGAGTCTGGGGAAGAGTCTGTATGAAGGGTCAAGATAAGTGGAAGGTGATCACTAATAATGAGATCACCTATACAGAAATCTTTTATGTAAAATTCTAGTGAGAAAGGGACAGTAATATAATCAATTATACTGCAACCTGTATTAGAAATGAATGTAAAATCCCCTGAATGAGAAAATCTTTCCAAACCATTTAACCAGACCCTATTGTGTTGGATACAAAATTTGGCAAAGCAAATGCCTGCCAAATTTGAATACCTATCCTTAGATTGCCTCCTATAGGAAAAAAAAAGGTGGTAAAGTATCATCTAGATTGAGGTTAAGGGCCTTAGAAAAGATTTTATCATCATTGCCCACACTTGCATTAAAATCTCCTGCTATTATTATTTCAAAAGAGGGAAATTTGGTTTCCAATTCACTCACAATTACATTCAAACGTTCCCAATGATATAAAAGGGCCAATTTATCTAGGGGATATATATGTTTACCAAAGTCAAGGAAAGTTTCCCATAAACAAGCTTGACAGCTTGTTCCATAACACTTCCAGCCTGTAGGGGGGATGTCTACAGAATTGTGAAGAAGAGACACAAATATAGACAAACCCATTTGAAAACGGCCTCTTGAGTTGGTTATAAAGGCTGGGAGCGAATAGGACTTATAACCTTCAAGATGAATCGGACTTTGGGACCAAGTCTCTTGTAGGAAGATGACATCAAAGTTCTTAAGGTAGCTAATAAATTCAGCATCTTTGGATTTATTCCACCAACCAGCAACATTCCACGAGATGATCTTAATGTCCTATAGTGGAGAAGTATTTGGAGTTGAAGACAATGAGGAGGATCTCAGTCAGTCATCTTGGGAAAATTGGTTTGGCAAGCAGGAAGAAACAAAAGTCATACCTTCATTTTCAAGGCCCCTAGAAATATTTTTGCTAAGTTCACAAAGGCTTGGCCAGATGAAATTATCCTTAGGATTGATGGAATTGTCCATAGACGTGGTGGGCGCTGGATGAATTTCAGCAACGACCAGCCTTTCCAAAGGCCGCCTGATTTCAGATTGGGGGTAAGTGGTTAGTGAAATCTCAGATGGGAAAGTAGATCTCATATTGTCCACATTCGAGTTTGTTAAAGGAGGGCAAATGGAAATTGAAGAGTGAGTGAGGAGGATCTTGATGATCTAGGTCAATCAAAGGCACATCTTGAAGCTCTCTCAACTCGATAGAAGAAGACCTAGGAGAGCTCTTTTGCTGCTCACTCTGCTTCAATAAGAGGCTTTCTTTCAACAAGTCTAGTCTTTTTAAAATGTCTTGTTGATCATAAGACTGAAGGGATTGGAACTGATCTCTAATATTGTCTTCCAAGATGTTGGTTGCAGAAAGAACCTCCATAGATTCATTAAGAGGGTAAGACTGAGGTGACAAATTTGCTGTGGTGGATGAAGTGTTTGCATTCAAGATGTCACCTGATCTATCTGCAACTATTGAAGAGTTATCCTGTAGATCTAGATATTTCTTTCGATGAATCAGGGGTAGAATGATTTCATTCTTGAAGACGTGCGTAGGGAAGATTCCTTTGGATGAGAGATATTTTTTTGATCGCAACAGAAGCTGAGGAATCTGCACTGACCTGAAAGATAAAAGCACCCTCTGTGACTGGGAACAAGCATCAAAGAGATCTATCTCATGTAGATCAATCCAAGCCGTTTCCCCTGGGAATAAAGTTCTTAAATGTCTTTTGGACACTGTTCACTCACTGTTCACTCTATTTAGACAGCCACGGGGCTGTGTGTGACTAGAGAAGAGTCACAGTAAAAGACCTGAGAGGTCACAGACACAGATGCACTTCTCTTAATAGCTAAAGTGTGTTCGGGGTTCTGGGCAATGAATGAAGGCGGCTGCCGCCAAAGCTCCAAAACGCTCTTTTATTAACCTTTTATACAGTTTTATTAACCTTTTAAACCTTTTTTCTGTTCCTTTAGGCTGTTAATTGTTTGTACTCTGTACAAATTCCAACCTCCAATCGTCTTGAGATTCTGGCGGACTATAATGATGATTTAAATAAACCAACTTTAAATTAATCAGTCTTAATCAAACAAAAAGTTGGTGATTCACATCCAGTAATTAATAACAGCTGTAAGCCGGAGGGGGCAGTGCGGAGTCCTCTAAGCAGCACTGAGGGCAACAGTTCTAATGACCCATCTGATTTGATCAGCCTTGTTGCTATAACAGTTGAGCACAACTATAATAAACTAAAACTGCTGCATAGTAAAATTGATCATGCCAGTAAGCAGCTCTCTTACTTTGGAAAGAGACTCCAGAAATTGGGAGAGATGGATCTCCAAAAAGCCCCTTTTTGGATAGTTATCCCAGAGGCTATCTGGTGAGGAAATTGAAAAGGATCAGCAGGAACAACAAAAGTTCTTCAACCACAATAGCTTGGGGGTATAGATAGTAGCTTTTGTGTCCCTGAATGCAGTGCTCTCTGGGGAACGTGTGGAGAAAGGCAGTCCTGTAGTAAGGCAGACTGTGTGCCGCACGGGCTAGGGCCTTCTTAGTGGCAGCACCAGAACTGTGAATGTCCTCCCGGAGGCGAGATGAGTCCTACGGGATCTCTCTCAACTCCACAGGGCCTGCGAAAGGGAACTATTTCAACAGGCGTTCAACATCTAAACCAGGAGAGGACTGCCATCCTACACTGCTGAGGAACAACGATCATAGGATCACTGTCACAAGATCCCGCATATACTGAAGTTGAAAAAGGTAAAGGTAGTCCCCTGATTTCAAGGTATCTCGGTATACCCCGGATGGTGCAAATGGTGTTATTGCTTCTTACTTATTTAAAATGTTAGGACAGGTTTATAAAACTGTTTTCATCATGGACTGAGGAAAAAATATTAGCTACTATCTTACAAAAAACTCTTCTTGTAGAATCAAAGTGCCTCAGTAGGTTTTCTTCTCCTTTCAGACATGGATTATTGCATCCCTTGCTCTGAAGGTCATTATCCCAACCAGGAACAAAACCACTGCCTTCCCAAGATCCCGAACTTTCTTTCATTTTGTGAGCCGATGAGCATTACTTTAGCCTTTTTTGCTCTTCTCCTGTCTCTGATAACAGCTCTGGTGATTCTGTCCTTTATAAAATACCGGGACACTCCCATCGTTAAAGCCAACAATCGGACCCTCACCTACATTCTGCTTGTCTCCATTTTCCTTTCTTTCCTCTGCTCCTTGCTCTTCATCGAGCAGCCTGACAAGGTGACCTGCCTCCTCCGACAAGTGACTTTTGCCATCATCTTCTCCGTTGCTGTTTCTTCTGTTCTGGCAAAAACCGTGACTGTCATTGTGGTGTTTATGGCATCCAAGCCAGGAAACCTTTTTCAGAAATGGGTGGGGAAAGAATTGGCACATTGTATTGTTATTTCTTGCTCCTTTGTTCAAGTTTCCATTTGTGCTGTTTGGCTTGGTTCTTTTCCGCCCTTCCCAGATATCGACAAGCATTCACTGAGTAGAGAAGTCATCATGCATTGCAATGAAGGGTCAGTCACCATGTTGTACTGTGCCTTGGGTTACATTGGATTCCTTGCCACCATCTGCTTCATTGTAGCGTTCATAGCCAGAAAGTTGCCTGACAGTTTCAACGAAGCCAAGTTCATCACCTTCAGCATGCTGGTCTTTTGCAGTGTTTGGCTGTCCTTTGTCCCCAGCTACCTGAGCACAAAAGGAAAAGATACGGTGGCCGTGGAGATCTTCT